>NC_067400.1:19011929-19322554 GCF_016432865.1 Antechinus flavipes | reverse complement strand
TTATGCTACACCAGTAAGTAATAAGCTCAGGGAGAGGTCAAGGCAGTAAAGAAACATGTCCAACCCGGAAAGATTCTAAAGTTGTGGCCATGGACAAATTTTGTTAGAGTCAAAGTTCAAAGAAAAAGAAAAAATAATAAGGCAAAGAGTTTTGGGGGATTAGTCAGTGAACTAGTGAGTCAATTCATTCAAATTCAGGACCTACTATGTGTCAGACACTATACTAAGTGCTGGGGAAACAAAAAAAGGCAAAAGGTAGCCTTTGCCATTAGGAAGTTTACAATCTAATGTTCAAAGTTGAGGAACCAAGGAAGAAACATCAGGAAGGATAAGAGGACCAGAGTCACAACTGATGAAAAAAATGGCTCCCATTCCTCTTTCCTCCTTGCAGCTCAGTTGCTACAGCTCAAAGAAAACATCTACCTCTTAAAAAGGAAGATAATGTAGGGGTTTAGAGAAGATATGACTTGGGCCTCTCATGCCCAGCAGCATCATAAATAGGGCACTCTTCCAAGAATCGTGTTCTTATACCTGAAATAATGACATTTACTCAGATTTATTGCCCACTTTATGGAACACATTTTTTTTCCCTAATACAGATTTATTGAGGATCATAAGATGAAGAATAGTTTCAATGGCTTGGTCAAAGAATCACAGAGCCGAAAAGGCCCACAGAGCTTAGCTAATTCAGTCTCTGACCTCCAGCTGTCCAGAAATAAATGAGGGGTTTCAGAACAAAGTTACCTGTTTTTTTAAAAAAAACACCCTAATTCACATGTGCAGCCTGTTTTGTGGTTCATAAGAGTAACATAATCATCACTCACAGCACTCTAGGACTTTGAGCCTTAAAAGCACTTTACTCAGAGCTGCTCTCCGAGTCTAGATTGGAGCCCAGCCAGCTCTTCTAGCCCTTGGGGAATGTTGGGACCAGACCTGCTTTGGATTTCCTTGCAAAATAAGGGTCACCATAGAACTCCTAGACCCATGATGTGGCCCATGCTAATTCCCCTTCCACTGAAGACAGACTCCATAAACTCCCCTTCCACTGAAGACAGACTCCATAAACAGTGCAATTGTAATTGCAAATAGAAAGGGCACAGAATTTGGAGTCAGGGACCCTAGTTCAAATCCCAGATTTCCTCACTCCAGGTCATCCTCCCCCCAAAAAAAGTATTTCTCTCTTATGCTAACAACTAAGTATCAGCTAAATCCAGATTTTTTTTCTTTCCTATTATCTTGTTCAAAGTCCATTCTCTCAAGATTGTTCAAAAATCTATCCTACCTAAACCATCTTGTCTAGATGGAATTGTTACTCCACCATCTAGAAGACCTTACCAGGAATTCTAGGGAGAGTTCTACAAGGAATTCTACAATTCTATGAGGAATTCTAGGTGAAATTCTTAACTCACAATCATTCATTGTTCACTGATTAGCTAGAGGACAGATCTTTTTGTACAGATTATCTGAATTATGGGTAGTCTGGCTTGAGATGGGTTTCTCTTTTTCTATCAGAAACATGATCAAAGTCATGAGGTTAGAGCCACCTCTCATTATAACATTCATCCTCTCATTGTTAACCAGGCAGAGGTGATTGACACCCATCAGGAACACTCACTCTTCCAAAGGATATAAGCCTCAAGAGACTTCCATGAAGGAATTTATGACCAAAGAAGAACTAGAGATCACTATTGACCACAAAATTGAAAATTTTGATTATATCAAATTGAAAAGTTTTTGTACAAACAAAACTAATGCAGACAAGATTAGAAGGGAAACAATAAACTGGGAAAATATTTTTACAGTCACAGGTTCTGATAAAGGCCTCATTCCAAAATATATAGAGAATTGACTCTAATTTATAAGAAATCAAGCCATTCTCCAATTGATAAATGGTCAAAAAATATGAACAGACAATTCTCAGACAAAGAAATTGAAACTATTTCTAGCCATATGAAAATATGCTCCAAGTCATTATTAATCAGAGAAATGCAAATTAAGACAACTCTGAGATACCACTACACACCTGTCAGATTGACTAGAGTGACAGGGAAAGATAATGTGGAATGTTGGAGGAGATGTGGGAAAGCAGGGAGACTGATACATTGTTGGTAGAATTGTGAACATATCCAGCCATTCTGGAGAGCAATTTGGAACTATGTTCAAAAAGTTATCAAACTGTGCATACCCTTTGATCCAGCAGTGTTTCTACTGGGTTTATACTCCAAAGAGATACTAAAGAAGGGAAAGGGACCTGTATGTGCCAAAATGTTTGTGGCAGCCCTGTTTGGAGTTAGAAGCTGGAAAATGAATGGATGCCCATCAGTTGGAGAATGGTTGAGTAAATTGTGGTATATGAGCGTTATGGAATATTATTGTTCTGTAAGGAACGACCAGCAGGATGAATACAGAGAGGACTAGCGAGACTTACATGAACTGATGCTGAGTGAAACGAACAGAACCAGGAGATCATTATATACCTCAACAACGATACTGTATGAGTATGTATTCTGATGGAAGTGTTTCTCTTCGATAAAGAGAGCTAATTCAGTTTCAATTGATCAAGGATGGACAGAAGCAGCTACACCCAAAGAAAGAATACTGGGAAATGAATATAAACTGTTTGCATTTTTGTTTTTCTTCCCAGGTTATTTCTACCTTCTGAATCCAATTCTCCCTGTGCAACAAGAGAACTGTTTGGTTCTGCACACATATATTGTATCTAGGATATACTGTAACCTATTTAACATGTAAAGGACTGCTTGCCATCTGGGGGAGGGGATGGAGGGAGGGAGGAGAAAAATCGGAACAGAAGTGAGTGCAAGGGATAATGCTGTAAAAAAATTACCCTGGCATGGGTTCTATCAATAAAAAGTTATTTTAAAAAAATTAAAAAAACAAAAAAATTAATTTTAAAAAAAAGAGAGACTTCCATGAGAGGTTTTTTGATTTAGAAGAAAAAGCCAAATGATCATCCTTTTGTTATTTGCTAGCCATAATTTGTAAACTGGCTAATTATTCAGAAATTATGTCCCTCAAACTTTTCATTTCATCACATTCCACTCAGCAGTCTTCCCAAATTACAGACCTGATCATATGTAATATATATCTGATCACGTGTAATATATACACTTAGCCATGCGCGCACACACACACACACACACACACACACCAGTAAGCTTCAGTGGCTCCCTGTTTCCTCCATGATCAAATAAAAATCCTTTATTTGGCTTTTAAAGGTTTCAGAACTTGGTCCCTGCCTATCTTTCCAAGACTCTTACCTATAACTCCATGATCGGGGCACTGCCTCCTTCCCATTCTTTACCCAAGATATTCATCTCCTAACTCCAGGCTCTGCAACTCTTTCTATCCCATGTCAGAAGTTCCCTCCCTCCTCATAAACCCCTTCTGGTTTCCCTGATTTTCTTCAGGACCCAACTAAAATCTTACCTTCCACAAGAAATCCCCTAAAACTAATGCCTTCCCTCTGTAACATATGTGTGTATGTGTGTAGAGAGAACAGTTCTATGTATGTAAGCACATATACATACATATGTTGTGACATATAACATATATTACATACATGCATATTCTACTAAGTTTTACAAATATCATCTCATTTAATAATCTGGTCAAGGACATCTCCATCCCAGAGGATTCAGACATCTGATAGAATATAGCACACTTTGTTTATGAACTTTTATTAAGCTCCTTGTATTGCCTTTTAATACTATTTCCACTCAGTTTCTTAGGAATATAGAATCATAGACCTAGAAAAGACAAACTATACACATATATACATATAAATATGTATGTATATATATGATAAATTATGTACAAATACATGTGATAAATTATACACAAACAAGATATAGATGTATAGAGATATATCTACATGCAAACAGTTCAGTACCAAAAAAGGTAGAGATAGATGATAGACAGATAAATGGAGAGATGGATGGATAGATAGATGGATGAATGGATGGATGAATGGATGGATGGATGGATGGATAAGTACAGAGATCTTATTTCCTTGAGGCCAGGGATCTTTGTATTCCTTAACAGCATGCCAGGCATATGGTAACTTAATGAATGCTATCTGACGAACTAGTTGACTGATGGTTCTCCAAGTTTCAATATGTCCTGTCACTGGGTTTGTTTATTTTTGTGAACTTTGTCCCTTGGGAAAGTATGTTTGCCAACAATTCTCAGATCTTTGAGAGTGGCTTGGGGATCTCTACTCCCTTGGCATTTGCATAGCACTTTGACATTCATAGAGTGTCATAAATATTATGCTATTTTAAAAGTCCTGGGAGGTAGAGGCTGTTATTATCCCCATTTTCTACATGAGGAAAATAAGGCTGTAAAAATGTTAAGTGACTTGCCCAGGATCATACTAATAAAATGTGTAAAGGCAGCATTTGAAATCTTCAACCCCTTGTTAATTATTTTAGTTTGAAAACAATCTGAGAAAACTACGCTCGAATGCATTTCTATATTCCCCTTTTCTACTGTTTTCACCCAGCTTTCCTCCTCCTCTTCTTCACTATTAGACTGTAGGACCCTTGTGGGAGATGCTCCACCTGTCACTTCTTTGGTCACATCATGAACCACTAGTTAATTCAGTGATCTGCATCCATGTTGGTGAATGTTTTGTCTGCTTGATAACCAGTGGTTTTCTTTTTCCAAAGCCATAAAATATTCATTATTTGTTGTTTCCCATATTCTCAACATTTACTCTCCTTCAGACCTAGTCTGTATAAATAGCAATAAGCCATAAGTGAAAGGTAGAATATAATTTCAGAAACAACATAGGGGCGTAGTCAAAAGACTTTTGGATTTGAAGCCTGAGGAGTTTGGTTTTGAACTTAGCTTTGCTACTTACTATTTCTGAAGTCTTGGGTAAAGTAAACTGAGGGAATTGAACTAGATGACCTCTCAAATCTTTTCAAACAATAAATACATTTTTTTTAATACATTTACTCACCTCTATGACATAAAGCCATCTAGGCAGCTGGATGATGCAGTATAGACTTTGAGTCAAGAAGACATGAACTCAAATCCAGCCTCAGACATTATTTGTGTAACCTGACCCAGGTCACTTAATGTCTCTCTTTCTCAGTTTCCTCATCTGTAAAATGGGATACCCATTAGCTGGGGAATGGCTGAATAAGTTATGGTATATAAAGATAATGGAATAGTATTATTTTACAAGAAATGGCATGCAGGCTGATTTCAGAAAAGCCTGGAAAGACTTACAGGAATTGATGTTGAGTGAAACGAGCAGAGGGGCAGAGCCAAGATGGTGGAGTAAAGATGGGAACTTGCTCTATCTCTCCTCCAAACCACTCCAAATTCCTTTAAATAATGATTCTACACAAATTTTAGAGCATCAGCACACCCAAAAAGAGGGAATAGAACATATTCCAGCTCAAGCCAACTTAGAAGGTGAGCAGAAAAGGTCCGTGACACACCAGGGCGGGAGTCCAGCACACAGTCCTGATCCCTGCACACAGCCAGCCCCAGCTCCAACACCATGCCAGTAAAGCAGGAGTAGTGCACAGATCTCTGAATCAGCAGCAGCACTGGTGGCTTCCAGACCTCTCAGCCCAGAGACTCCAAAGAGGACTTGGAAGGTCAGCAGAAAAGGTCTGTGACACACCAGGCAGGAGCCCAGCATGCAATCCCAGCCCACGCCCTGCCAGTGCAGCCCAGCCCCATCCCAGAACCAGCAAAGCAGGACTCTGTTGTTTCAGCTTGCTAGATTTTACAACTACAGTGGGATGGGGACATTCTTAACAATTCCAAGGCAGAGAAGAGAGCTTGTGGTCAGGGTCCTAGAAGGCTCTCTGAAAACAACTGCACAAAACCCCAAAGCCTGGGACAGTGCCCTTTACCCTAGAAACATAGCCCTAGTTTAGCAGTGAGCTAAAAGCCGAGTAATAGGCTATGAAAATGCACAGACACCAAAAACTGTTTTTAACTTCAGAAAGTTACTATGGTGACAAGGAAGATCAAAACATAGACTCAGAAGATGGAAACAAAGTCAAAACTCCTACATTCAAAACCTTGAAGAAAAATAAGAATTGGGCTCAGGCCATAAAAGAACATAAAGGGGATTTTGAAAAGTAAGTAAAAGAGAGAGGAAAATTTAGGGAAATAAGTGAGTGATGCAAAAGAAAATACAAAAAGCTAATGAGGAGGAAAATGTCATAAAAAGTAAAATTAGCCAAGTGGGAAAAGACATACAAAAGCTCACTGGGGAAAATAATTCCTTAAAATTAGAATTGAACAAATGGAGGCTAATGACTTTATGAGGAAGTCGTTAATAAAGCAAAACAAAAAATGAAAAAAACAGAAAAAAATGTGAAATATCTCATTAGAAAAACAATTACACTGGAAAATAGATCCATGAGAGATACTTTAAAATTCTTGATCATGAAAGTCATGATCAAAAAAAGAGCACAGACATCATCTTTTAAGAAATTATCAAGGAAAATTTGATATTCTAGAACCAGAAAGTAAAATAGAAATTGAAAGAATCCACTAATCACTTCTTGAAAGAGAGAAAACTCTCAGGAATATTACAGCCAAATTCCAGAACACCCAGGTCAAGGAGAAAATATTGCAAGCATCCAGAAAGAAACAGTTCAACAATAGTGGAGCTACAGTCAAAATAACACAAGATTAAGCAGCTTCTACATTAAAAAACCAGAGGGCTTGGAATATGATATTCCAGAGAGCAATGAAATTAGGATTACAACAGAGAATCACCTATCCAGAAAAACAGAGTATAATCCTTCAGGGGGAAAAGATGGATATTCAATAAGATAGAGGATTTTCAATCATTCATGATGAAAAGACCAGGGTTGAATGGAAAATTTGATTTTCAAATATAGTATTCAGGAGAAACATAAAGAAGTCATCAGGGAAGTGATACAAGGAGCTTAACAAGGTTTATCTATTTACATTCCTACATGAGAAGAAGATACCTATAACTCATTAGAACCTTCTCATTATTGTGAAATTTTAAAAGAGTATATATAGAGGGCACAGGTGTGAGTTGAATTTGAAACAATAACATCTTTTTTTAATGATGAAACCAAGGGATAAAGAGGAATGTACTAGGAAAAGGGAAAAGGAGAAGAACAATATAAATTATCTGTCATTAAAAAAGAGGCAAGAATAGAAAGAGAGGAAGGAGAAGATAAATGACTGAACCTTACTCTCATCAGAATTGGCTCAAAGAGTAAATAACTTATACACTCAATATGGGTATAGAAATCTATCTTACCCTGCAGGAAAATAGGAGGGTAATGGGATACAGTAAGGGGGGGTGGATGATAAAAGAGGGCATACTGAGAAAGGGAGCGGTCAATAGCAAAACCCTCTTGAGGATGGACAAGATAAAAAGAGGGAAAGAATAGAATAAATGGGAGAGAAATACAGTTAGTAATAATTATAAAAAGGATTTTGAAGCAAGTTTCTCTGATAAGGTTTTATTTCTCAAATATAGAGGGACCTGAATCAAATTTATAAAAAATAAGGGCCATGCCTCAATGATAAATGATCAAAAGTTATGATCTATATCCAAGAGATTATAAATTCATGCATATTCTTTCACCTAATAATACCATTACTAGACATGAATACCAAAAGATATTTTTTAAAAAAGAAAAGAAAAGAACCTGAGAGCAGAACCAGAACATTGTACATAGTAACAGCAAGATTATGTGATGAATAATTGTTATGAACTTGGCTCTTTTCAACAATGATTCAAGAAAATTCCAATAGACTTGGGATGGAAATCTGCATCTAGATAAATTATGAAGCCCAAATATGGATCAAAGCATAATATTTTCACCTGTTGTTGTTGTTTCTTTGCTTGGTTTTTATCTTTCTTGTGTTTTTCCCTTTTGATCTGATTTTTCTTATACAGCATGAAGAATATGGAAATATGTTTAAAAGAATTGCACATGTTTAATTTATATTGGATTGCTTGCTATCTTGGAGAAGGAAGAGAAAGGAAGGAAGGGAAATATTTTTGGAACTCAAGGTTCTGCAGAAGTGAATGTTAAAACTATCTTTGCATGTATTTAGAAAAATAAAACATTATTTTTTAAAAGAATAAAGTTTCCTTAACACTGAGGGGAGAAGGTAAAGAAGAACAAAGGATTTCACCCTTTTTCCCCCTACACATTTCCCCCTTAATCCCCATTCCCATAGTTGTGGTTTTTCAGCTGCTTCCAAAAAAGAAAAGAAAAGAATTTACTAAAGAAACAGAACTAACAGGATAGTTTTCTTTCCCTTAGTTTCAGTTTATTGCCATAAAATGAGCTCAGCAGCAGTGCATGAAAATTATTTTTAAATGATTGGTTTTATGGGACCAGTAATGTCGACATGCTGTTCTTGAAGGTTAATATTATTTTCCACTCCATATATCTCATTGTTAAAAAGGGACTGGTTGTTGGTGATGGGGCAGTAGGCTGAGAACTCACCAGTCATTCAGCCATCTGTGCCTGTATCAGTTTCAGTTGTCTCTTGATTTGAAAAGGAAGAACAGAGGGGTGTCTGTTTAGGCTGTTTTCTTTCACTCAGTTGCAAATCACAAGTTGGAAATGATGCAGGAGAGAAAACCAGCATTTGTAGTTTTCTGAAAAGAGTCCATCAAAAGTCACGTACCTGAAAAAAACAGGATGGCTAATGTCATTTGTAAAAATGCCTCTCTACCCTCTCACCAAGAGAAAAAGATATTTATGAAACTAGTTAATCATATGTACCAGCCCGAATAATTGGTAGCAAGGAATGACAATCCTCAAGGTAGCCAAATAAAAGTTTATTCATAATGGCAGTCACTGCAAGATATTGGATGTTACAAATGCAAAGCTAAAGAAACTTAGGCAAACAGGATTGAGTGACTTGCCCAGGGTCATAAGCTTGTAAGTGTCTGAGGCCATATTTGAACTCAGGAAGATGTGTTTTCCTGACTCCAGGCTCAATATTCTATCCACCTGCCATGTACTCCAAACAAATGTTTATTCATTGTGGCAGTCACTGAAAGATATTGGATTGTTGCAAATTTAAAATAGGTTTTGTTGAGAAGTTTAATTTAGCAATCTGATAATAGTTTGCCTAAACAAGCTAACAACAGGGTTAAAGGAGTTCCTACATGTCCTGATAACACAATCCAATGCATACCATTGTTAATAGCAGGGCAGATTGATCTTCTTCAGTCAATGTGATGAAACTCTAAAGTGCTGGCCACTGGAAGAAGGTCTCTTGGAACTGGGATTATTTCATTCTTTGCAGATACCTATTGCAGCACTTGATTTATGCTACACACTTAATAAATACTTGTTAATTGATTGGATTGACTGATATAATGATATTCATCCTAAAATCAATAACGCAAAAATAAATTGATATTAACCATTTCTTATATTCAGTTTTGGATATCATCTTAGGAAGAATATTGATAATTTAGAGAATGTCCAGAGAAGGGCAGAGAAGCTGTTGAAAAGCCTTTTGAGGTCATATCTTATGAAAGATAAAGAAGAAAAAACCAAGTCGGGGGGAGGGGATACAATCTCTCATCTTCAAATATTTGAAGACCTATCAAATGGAAAAGAGATTATACTTACCCTACTTTCTTCCCAGAAGGAAGAAACTGATGGAATAAGTAGAAATAGGAAAAAAAATAAAGAAAGAAAAACATTCTTAAGAGCTAGAGTTCTTCCAAAGTGTAATGGACAGGCTCAGAGTTATGGCAGCTTCTCTCTCATTGGGAATCTAGTAAGGGCCTTATTTGTCTTATTGTATATTGTATTACATATTGTATTCAGGATTTTTTTGAGGGAACAGGTTGGACTTGATAGCCACCTCTGAAATTCTGGGATTCTAAAAAATGATTGAATAATCCAACTCAATAATTCTTCACTGACAAAATGATATTTCAGAAGCCCTCTGAAAGATGAGATTCTTCCATGAGTATTGTTTCCCCTCTCAAACTATTGGCCACTTCCTAAATTTCAAGTCATGCAGAGGAAAGGAGTGTTAGCAAGTGAGATAATGTGTAACAGGAGGTGTGATTGATTACAAGAAAGAAATCACATGAAGATGAATCAATCAAGAAGGTATTGCCATTCATCTCCACCACTGGAAATTTGAACTTCAGAGTAAAAAGATCAGAAGATACTGAAGAGGGAATAAAAAAAGCAAGAGGGCTAATGGGTTAGAGAATGTTTGAATAATCCAACTCACTTTCCCAGGTCCAGGAGTCATGATCTAGCCACACAAAGAGTCATAATGGTTGGAGGTCTTCTCCATTCAGGTCAGTTGGAAAAGCAATATCTCCAGCTTGAGTTCTATGCCCCAAAGTAGTAAGACAGACTAAGTCTCAGGTTCTGGCCCAACTGGAAGCATGAGTCAAAAATCAAGGTGGAACTGTGTTGTGTCGTCCACACTCTCTTGCAGGATTATAAGAGTGGCAATAAATGATGAGTCAAATAATTTTCACATATTTAAATTTTACCATGTTTCGTTTTATACTCAAAATACTCAAAATCTAGAACGGAGGCATTTGAAAAATCACAACATCCATAAGGAATCTCTTTTCCATTTTACTCTGTACTGGATTTCCTCTATGATAGTGTCAAGCTCCTGAGGAGCATTTATCTCTCCATATTGTATGCTTTGCTTATTATTAAAAATCAGTGGTTGATCAAATTTACTTCTCTTATGGCGTCTTTCAATTTCAATTACATTCAATCTAATTCAACAAACATTTATTATATTCTTACAGTGTGCTAGTCCTTGTGCTAAATGCTTGGGATATAAAGTCCCCAAAATGAAATGGTTCTTGCCCTCAAGGAGCTGACATTTAACATTAAAAATAGCTGACATTTCTAGAGCACTTTATTCTATGCTGAAATACCTTATATATATATTATTTCATTTTAATTCCACAACAACCCAAGGAGGGAAGTATAATTATTATCCTCATTTTACAAATGAGAAAACTGAAAGTGTAAAATTGAATGGGATTTTGTCATGTGCTTAGGAGGCCCTTTATTGGAAAAAAGACTTTAAGGCAACATCTTGCTCAACCAGATTAAAAAAAAAAAACAATTGTAATAAACAAATAATCAACACTGTGATTCTCTGCATCTCTCAATATAAAGAGATTTTAAAGACAAAATAACAGATTATTGCAAAGATAGTGTGTGAAATAGCATCCAACTTAAAAAAGCCTGATTGTTTTCTTCTCAAAGCTTTAAGTACACATTTAGCAAGTCTAGAGGTAATTTTCATTAAACTTTTTTTCATAAATGTATAAATAATCATATACATCAAGTTATGAAATGATTTGGTAGCAATTTTTATGATAATAATAAAGTATGAGATCCTTTACAAGGCCATGAAATATTCTAAAACCATAATTGCAAATGTACAACTAATATCTGATTTTTTTTTTTTGCTCTCTTAATGAAGGAGCAGGGAAAGGAGGGGTAGAATTTGAAACTCAAAACTTTAAACAAAAATATTAAAAACTGGAGAAAACATTACAAAACCTTTAACATTAGAGCTAGCATAACTCAAGGATATGACCTAATTATCCCTTCAAGAAAATCCAAATTTTCCATTGTTTAGACTATGATATACAGTCCATTGGTATATATACCTTGAGTAGGTACTGCAAATCTAAAGATTTAAGTCAGGAGTTGACCGAGAGGAAGAGAGTGAATTGGATAGTCTTCGGGAAATTACATGACATTTCTGATGACTCTCAAGGTTCCTATTGAAATAAAAGACCATTTTTACACCAATATCCTATAATGGTATCTGACCAGAAGTCATAAAATACTATAATCTCTGAAGAATAAAAGTTGATTGTCACTCAAAGGGCAATGGGGGGTTATGATGTACAGGCAGTAATACATTATCCATGAAAAATTATACCAGAATAGTTATGTGATGGATGTCATAAGAGAAGCAAATGACTGGGGAAATAATGAGCCAATCATGTAGCAAAAGCAAAAGATATTCTATCAATGGCGCTTCATTGGTATCCATTAATGTCAAGAAGGCTCCTAGCACTTTAAGACTTTATGAGAGAACCTGGATCAGAATCCCACAAGATGGACAGGCACATATGGGCTGGACAGGGAAAATTATACAGATGAGTGAGATCACAGATTTATTGGGCTCGTTGTAGTACCTGCCACATAGTATTTGTTTAACAAAAGCACTAGGAAAATGTTTTTGCAGAAGGTAGGATTTTACCTAGAGTGGAAAATGAGCCAAGAAAGTCAGGAGATATAAATGAAGAGGGAGAAAATTCAATGCACAACTTGCCATTAAAAACTGTATTTATATTTTTAAAAGGTTTTACAGACTGATGTTGATGAGATTTCATTAATTTATTTGATAGTGTTTTTAAAATGAGATAAAGAAAGTATTCTTTGAATATAACCAAGGGCAGATCATAATATGGAAACATACTGATTCATAATCTATGTTAGATATGCCGAGTTTGAGAGACTGAGTTGGGGATTTTGCAGTTCTGGATCTCGTCCACTAGAGGACAGCATTACACTATCTATTATTCAATTAGCTCACCACTAAAAAGTTTTCCTGTTCTCATTGATTTTTTCACTAGAAATTATTAGGGGAAATGTATGCAATTAGATAAGGGTTGTGCACGTACACAAACATATCACATCTGAAGGATACTGTGAAGGTTTTAATGAAATTCCAGCCGGATTCATTTTAATTTACCAAAACATGTAAGTAATTTCTGGAAAATTATAAACAAGCCCAATTACTTTTTGAAAGCAACTCTCACATCACTGCTTTAGATGAAATCTTTCTCTAAGTACCCTATTTGTGCTTTATTAACTTAATTTAATTAAAATTTTATTCATTGTGTTATGTGACCTGAAAGCAATTTTGAAATCAAAATTTCACAAAACCAGAGTTTATATTAAAGAAAGTCCCTGGGCTCTTGAACTCATGGAACATATTCCCTGAATGTTCCTTAGAGGAACAATGAGAGGATTGTAGTCACACCTATTGAGTTTTAAAGTCTCATATTTTATACTCATGGATTGAATCAATGCATCAGTATTTATGTCTTTAGTAGCAACTTAATACGTTAGCCTGGACCGGAATACAATGACTTCTGGACCTGCTAAGGAGAAAAGCATTCTTCCGTCATAATAAAAAATATAAATATTATTAATCAAAGTGGCAGCTTATTACACTAGAGAGAGAGCTGGAACAGAGTGAGAAGAGATGAGGGTTCAAATCCTACCTCAAACATTTTACTTGTCATAAGACTGGGAATAGATCATTTAATACCACTTAATCTCAGTTTACTCTTTTATGAAATCCTACCTTCATTTCTCACAATAAGCTTCTAACTGTATATAAGTAGATATAGATATCTATAAGGTATAGGTAAATAGATTTAAATGTAAATATACATAAACAACAGATTTATATATTACAATTGATTTTTTTTAAGCTGGAAATTTTCACAACTAGTTAGGAAGATAAATCTAGGGATTATAAAGATGACATGAATTGTTTTGATTACATAAAATTCAGAAGCTTTTGTACCACCAAAATTAATGTGGTTATAATTAAAAGAGGAGTAATTAATTAAGAGAAAAAATCTTCCCAACAAACCTTACAGAAATATTATATCCAAGATGGATAATTTAAACATATATATATATATATATATATATAAAGAGATACATGATCAAGGAAGAACAATCATCAGTTCTCAAATGAAGAAAAGCAAATTTCAACAACCATATTTCTAAAATCCAGGTCATTAATGGGGAAAATGTAAATTAAGATCATTCTAAGAGTCTACCTTCCATCCATCAGACTGACAGAGATGGGGAAGGAAAGTGACAAGTTTTGGAAGGATATGGGAGGATATGCATACTAATATACTGTTGTTACAGCCTTTAAGTGATTCAACCACCCTAGAAAGCAATTTGAAATCAAGCCTTATCCAAAAAATCACTAATTGTTAGGCCTTTTGACCTAACAATTATATTATTATTATTATTAGGTAGGTACCCCAAGGAGGTCAAGAATATATGGGAAATGCCCATATAAATAAAACCATATGTAGCAGTGCATTTCCCTTCCCAAGCTTTCAAGTGCTCCATAAGAATCAGGTATTCATTTGAACTTGGATCTTCAGAGGCCTGGCTAACTTAATAAAATGAAATTGTAATAATAAAAATTCCCAATTATCCCTAAAATTAAAACTCATTTCAAGAGGCAGCACAATACCACTGACCATCCTTGAAGTTAAGAATCCTTGAGTTGCTAGTCTAGTTCTGCCACAGATTCTGTTGTGAGCTTGGACAAGTCAATTTGACAATTAATACCAGCAATTCTCAAAATCTAAACTACAAATTAGCTGCCATCCTGCATCAGTTGAGGGAATTTCCACTCAAGAATTTCTTCACAGTGAAAGCTCTTCTGCAGATGTTTCCTCACCCTGTTCCTCTCCCCTAGTTGTATCATCAAGGTACCCCAGAGTCTTTACATCTCCTGTGCTGAAAGATAGTGTTCCAGACACTCTTCTCAGCCAAGATAAGTACAAAGGACTCATGATGGAAAATTCTCCTCACAGATAAAGAATTTATTTAGTCTGAATAGAGATTGAAGTATATTTTTTCAATTTATCTCTTTTTGCAGTTTTTTTTTTCCTTTTGATCTGTTTCTTCTTTCACAACTGTGACTAATATGGAAATATGTTTTACATAATTATAGCTATATAACCTATATCAAGTTGGCTGTCATTTTAGGAAGGGGAGAAAGAAGGGAGAAAAAATTGTAACTCAATATAATATAAATATATACATACATACACATATACATATATATGTGTCTATATATATATAAATCTATATTTATTATATATTATATAATTATATATACATAAAATACATAATATAATATAATATATATGTTATATATAATATATAAATTACATATAAATGTCTTAAGTTTTATGGTCAACATAACCTAGGTCTTTAGTTAAAGATCTCTAAGCCGCAGGTAAAGATAGTCCAACTTCCCAACCATGTAGGGCCAGGTTCAAACAATACAATAAGATTTTCTCCCAATTCCCACAAAAATTTTTTCTCAAAAGACAGAATTTGTACTC
Organism: Antechinus flavipes; assembly: GCF_016432865.1. NCBI lineage: Eukaryota > Metazoa > Chordata > Mammalia > Dasyuromorphia > Dasyuridae > Antechinus > Antechinus flavipes. The sequence continues at coordinate 19,307,361 of NC_067400.1, read as the reverse complement.
GGTTCATAATTGAATAGAAAGAGAGCCAAGCTAGTTCCTGAATTGTGTCACAAGATGGAGTCAGTGTGGTTCATTCAGTTCCCACAATTAACCACTTGCTGTTCTAATTCCTCTCAATTCCTTTGAGGGTTGATGGGGAAAGGAGGAGGAGGGGAACCTTCCTATTACTTAGAGCTATCTCAAAGTGGAATGGAATTGCTTGCTTCGGTAAGTAATGGATTTCATCCCCAGACCCCACTAGAAATTTTCAAACAAAGGCTGAATGACCATTTGTCAGATACATTGCAGAAGACATCCTTAAGCAGGATAGGTTAGAGTAGCTGTCCAACCCTTGTGGTCCTGCAAATTAATTTTTCTCAGTCAAGGATACCTGGATGTCCCTGTTTGTCATTATTTCCCTAATGACACTAACTTCATTTGGAGGGCTATATTTTAGGAAGTTGGAGCAAGGGGGTTTGTGTTCTCAAAGCCACCTTCTCACTCTCTATTCTCAGAGGCTCTGAATTGCAAAGGAAATTTCCAATCCTATTTGAACAATGAGCCCTAGTTATCCCTTTAGCAATAAGCAAATTAGATCATTAGTACTCCATGTCTTGGAGACCTCTAGGGACTGGTACAGCCAGTCTCTACATCATTTTGGTGCTAATGTGTGAAACAAACAAAATTGCTGGTGTGGTACAGAAGACATGAATTCGAAACCCAGCTTTAAAACTTACCAGTAAGAGATGGTCTGGGCAATTCTGTTCCCCTCTCTGGGATTCACAGGGTCCTAAATAATAGATTTAGAGGAGCCTCAGAGCTCAAATGGTCCAACCTCCTCATTTAACTAATGAAGAAATTAAGACCCAGAGAATTTCCCAGGATCATCCAGATTATAAGTATCAGAGGGAGAATTCAAACCAAGGGACTCTGGATCCAGAGATAATCCACTTTCCTCATTGCCTTCAATTTTCTCAAGAGTAAAAAGGAGAAAATTTAACTAAGTGGGGTCACCTTCTATTGCTAAATTCTAGGACTCAGAAGCATTGCATATAGCCGTTTGGTCACAAAATGAGTATAATTGCATTATTGTTTGGAACCTTGTCTATGAATTCTAAGATTCAGTTCATAGACAGGAAATTGTAAGTGTGTGTGAAAGAGAGAAAGAGAGAGAGAGAGAGAGAGAGAGAGAGAGAGAGAGAGAGAGAGAGAGAGAGAGAGAGAGAGAGAGAGAGAGAAGGAGAGAGGGAGAGAGGGAGAGAGAGACAGACACACAGACACACAGACATATACATATGGGGAAAATTAGGAATGAAATGACCTTCCTAACTCAAGATCTATAGAATCTGATCTCTAATCTCCTTCTATCTTTTACTAATGCAAGTTAAACTCATCACCTGCTGAGAAACCAGCATTCCCTTCTATAAGATTTGACATATCTGGAAGCTTCTCAAAAAAGACAGATTTTTTTTTCCTTTATATTCCTTTACTCCTACTCCATGCTACATATAGTTGGCTTTTTAAAAATAAATGAATTGAATGAAATTGAATCAGTTCATTAGATTCTGTTCATCAATGACAGGAGTTCTTAAGTCTTATGGGACCATAGACTTTTCTGGCAGTCCCATTAAGTGTTTGGACTACTTCTCTGAACGATGTTTTTAACTACATAAAATCAGACATACTTCTGATAACCGATATATAGAGGTATCAGGATGCTAAGAAAACAAAGGTTAGATACTCTTACTCTAGGACAAGTATGTAAAGGCGAGGGGAGGACAGAAAAAGTACCTGAGGGTCAAGAGAAAAAAAAAAACAGAAAGGGCAGCATATGTAGAGAATGCCACGCTATTTGGCAGAGTGAAAAAAGAACCAGCCACACATCTGAGTGTCTTCATTCAGCCCCCATCTCTGAACACAAGCAGCTCACTTAAACAGGCTCAATAGATTTCCCTAACTGTTAAGTGGAGATAATAACATTCCCAGAGTAGGTAAGAGGAAAAGTATTTTTCTGAAAGTGCTCTCCAAACCTATCCCATTCTACTTGAATTATGGACCAGGATAATTACACCATGGAACTTCCCACCATCCCCAAGTGCTTCACTTCCCTAATAAAGAACATACAATTCATTTATCTGTTCACAATCTATCATTCCATCTTTCCCTGTGTTATTCCTCCTAAATCTATTTTTTACTCTCTCCATGATTTCCAACCCCTCCATTCCTCAGTACTTTCCCAAACCTTCACTGTTTCTAATTTCAAACTTCAGACTAACATTTCAATTATATATTAGTCTCTACTATTGATTGCCTTGTTCTGTGGTTTTTTATTGGGGCAGATAGGTGGCGCAGTAGAAAAGAGTACCAGATCTGCAGTCAGAAGGACCAGAATTCAAATTTCATATACTTCCTAGCTGTGTGACCTTGGGTAAGCCATATAACCCTATCCGCCTCAGTTTCTTCATCTATAAAATGGATAGAGAATGAAAAGTCAAACCTCCCCGGTACCTTTGCCAAGAAAACCCCAAATGGTGTCACAAAGAGTCAAACATATTGAACAATTGAACAATTGTCCTAACGACTTGCCAACTAACTCCCATGATCTACTTCCTCAAACTGGACTAATGTGCTGCTGAATGGAATTGAAGGAAGTCACAAAACCAAGCCGATGGGACCTATTATAGATTTCTGTTATCAGATCTCAATTGGACCCTTACAACAAGACAGCCCATCTCTCTTCCCTAATTACAACTTTTTCATTCTCCCAACAAACTTCTCTCTCCTCAAGCCTCTGCAACTGGTGCTCCCAGCCCCCAGCAACTTAGACTTCACTGAGAAAATAGAGATCATTTATGAGCCCAATCTTCTTCTCTTCTTTACACATCACAACCCCTGACATTCTCCCTCATCATCTCCTCCTTTATCCTGGTCTCCGATGATTAATCATTTAATTCCAGTGTATCTACTTTAGTTTTCTCCTTGCTGAGACTAACCCATCTGTGTAGCCTCTTGATCTCATCCTTCTTATCTTCTTCAGCAGATTGTGCCACAATCATCCCCTTTCTGTCTCTAATCTTCAGTATTTTCTTAAGTACCAGCTTCTTTCTTACTGCCTACAATTCAGTCTCCTTCATTCTTCCTCCCTGAAAAAAAAAAAAAAAAACAAAAAAAAAAAACAAGCAAACAACACAAAAACCCTTAACTACAGCCTATAATCACTTCAAGCTATCATCCTGTCTGTCTTCCCTTTCTCTGTGAAAACTCCTATAAAAAGTCACCTGCTCTCAGTGTCTCCATTTCTAGTCTTATCATTCTCTTTTCAAACCTCTGCAATCTGGTTTCTGACCCCATCAATCAACGGAAACTACTGTCGCTGAAATTACTAGTTATCACTTAGCTGCCAAATCTTTCTTGACCTCTCTGCCAATCGGATAAGGGAATAAGCATTTGTTAAGTGCCTGCCATAGCAGGACAGAACAACATCTCTGTGAGATAGGTATTATTATTATCTCCATTTTACAATTGAGGAAATTGAGGCAGGCAAAAGATTTTCCACAGGAGTATAAGGATCTAGTGAAGCTAGTAAAGAGTCTGAGACAAGATTTGAACTTAGATCTTTGGCCCTCTATCCATTGAGTTACCTACTTTCCTTAAGGGCACAGCTGACATCAATTTCCTGGATAGTATCTCCTTTCCTTCCTGTCATAGTTTCTCTTCTTGGTCCTCTTTTGAGCTGTATAGCTATAGCTTCTCAGTATTCTTTGTCCCTCTCTGAGTCCATTCCTCTTCCCTCACTTGGTGACTTCATTAGCCCTGACAGGTTTAATGATTATAGATCGATTATATGTAGATACATTTCATAGATAGGTGATATTTAGATAATTCCCAGACCTAGAGCTCCCGTCTCTCTCTCCAGCACTCCAGTTGTATATCATCATACAAACTGGATGTATCTTGGCTTCTCGAACAACATGATTTCCCTTTTACTATTGAGGGTACCACCAATCATCCTTCCAGTCCCCCAAGTTGATAGCTTGAGTGTCATCCTTGACTCCTTGCTGGTCCTCATTCCAAACACAAAAGAGGTTGCCATCTTGTCATGTCAGCCTTCCCACCATCTCTTAATTACAGTCCCTTCATTCTGCTTACATAGCTACCACCCTAGTCTCATGCCCAATCTTCTCACACAGAGTACTGGAATAGCTTTCTGATTGGTCTCCCTGCCTGCGGTTTCTGCCTGTTCTAATCTGTCTTTCACATAGCTGCCAAAAATGATTTCTCCTAGAGTGAATGTCTAACTATGACACTTCCATATTTGTCCTGTCCGGCAGGACATCAACAGTGGGTCATCGAGTGGAGCCGGGGCCGAGGGGGAGCAAAGGCTCTGTAAGACAACCAGTCTGTAAAGCAACACGTGCTTTGGAATGGAATCGGAGAGACAGAGAGGCAACTCAAGATTTAAGATGGTGAATGTCTCTGTTTAATGAATGAAGAGAGTTTAATTAAATAGGATTTCTGAGTGGGGGGTTACAATGAGAAGAATGTCGGACCATAGGTGTGGCGGAAATCCTAGAGTATACTGTTATCTAGATTTTGGGCGGAGATGACCGATTTCTTGGGACACACATTATCTAATCTTCAGGAATTTAGGGTGTATGCTAATCTTCTTAGCTCTTTGTCTCCTGCGTCCAAGGACATGGCAATGTTCAAGGACATGGTCTCTTGGCATATCCTCAAGAGTGGTCTCTGGCATATCTTCAAGAGCATGGTCTCTGGCATATCCCCCTTTCTTTATTAATATATAGGTGGGAGGCCTGTCTTAGGCTATGTGGCCGGCATCCATATTCAGTACCCAAGTAATCCGACCTTAAAAGGCCAGAAAAGGGCAGGACCCCTGTCTTAGGCTATGTGGGCGGCATCCGTCCCAGCACCCCAGCATCAAACTTCCAGGGTGTGCTTCTGGAAAACGGGCCCACAATAATCCCGTCATTGGGTGTTCCTGCAGCCAGAGGGTATGATGACCCTGAAATATGGGGCCACAATAATCCCGTCATTGGCTCACCCACAGCTTATTTACTGAATGCGGGAAGGGGGCAATACCTGAGACCAGACCTTGTATGGATATGAGGAGGAGGTGGGGCAAAAGTGCTTAAGGCAAAGTGAATAGGAGCTAAGAGTTCCCATTCTTTCAGGTATATTGAAAAAATATACCAGTTTCCCCAATGTTCTATCTCTACCTCCCCTTTTCAAATGACCATTCCTAAATAAGTCCCAAGAGCAAATCAAAATCCCTATACATAACAGACTAATACAGTAGCATTTCCTTCAAAGCCCTCAAACATAACAGCAATTATTACATAGTTTTAACAAATCCATATCAAATCTTAAAACACACAGTAATAGATGATCCAGGCAAGGTTTAACAGTCAGTCATCAACCATTCCCAAAGTCCCTCATATCAGTCCAAAGTACAGTCGATGCAGGGTCAAGTCCATGGTCTCATTTTAAAACTGCTGCTTCAGGCTGTGAAGTGATAGGAGGCTCTCATTCCTTGTAGAGTGGGTGTGTGCCGTGGTGACAATCAAAGCTGATCAAAGTTGATCCAGGTTCCAGGAGCAAGTCAATATCTGTAATTTGACCAAAATCTAGAACAAAAACACAAATCTAACACATAAAGATTGGATCAGTCTCAGATAGAAAGACTCAGTTCACCAGACTGTTGCAAACATGAGGAGGCCAAAATGGATTGGCCAGCAGTTTCCTATGTGACGAGACGAGTTTGCTTTACAGGCCAAGCAAACGGCTGCAGTGTTACAGACCTCTGTTAATTGTCCACTTATCATGTGGAAACCTTAAAGGAACAAAACACAAATATCCAGTAACAGACAGTTGACTAGGCGAAATAGTTGCCCAAGCATTTAGGATACAATGATTACATATGACCAGACTGAAAATAGCAAGGCATGACATAATTGAATTGCATTAACAATTCTATTGACCATTGTTCTGATCAGAGAGATCAGTTACAGAAGGAAAAATTCAAGAACATAACTATAACATAACATAAGCAATTGAGTTTTAACAGCTTATCAATCAATTGTCCCATTAACTGTCACAGGGTGGAGCTTTAAAACTCCCAAATAGCATTAGCGAATTAACTCTAAGCCCAAAGACTCCAACAACAGATGTCATCAAATTTCGGATAAATCTTAAACAATTATTTATCATATCCTTATAAGTCATAACAGAAAGCAATTTTGTCTCAGTAAGTTCACAACTTAGAACAATTATCATATCTAGGTAGATGTTACATAAGTGAGCCTTATACATACAAATCATTTTGCTTTTAAAATACCCAATACATAGAAAAATATCCCAAATTGCATATTGTAACAAACATTTTCAAAAGGACAAAGAGAAAAAACTATTATGTTCAGAGACCCTTTAAATAACCTCAGAATGACCCAATACAATCAATTTAAACTTTATACAAAAGACCCAATTCCACATAAAAGAATTCAAGAAGGTTTTTTTTTAACATAGCAATTAAACTCTTAGAAATATTCGTACCAAAGTATGGATCACATTTTATGGATCATATTTACAACCATTTTCTTTTAACCAAAAAAAAATTTTATGTATCAAGAAACAAATATTCAATCAATTAACCTAAAATAAGCATGTCCTTAAAAATCACTTTGCTGCACTGGCTGTAAATCAGGTAAGAAAAAAGCGGCAGGAACATATTCAGGGAGGTGAGGGGCGGAGAAGATTCCATATGGCCATCCTTCCCCCACTCCTGACCCCCTAGAAAAAACTTCCCTCAGGTTCCCCACTCAATTTCCTACATGGGGATCCTTTTCAAGATTTAACCCATCAGTTTCCCAATATCAGGTTTCTTCCCAAATCCACCCATTTCCAACTTTCTCTTTCCTTCTGACTACATACTTAAACAATCTCCTTAAAGAACTTTCCTTCCCAGAAACTCCTTTGGTGAAGTAGCAGAAGGCAGTGGGGGTGGGTGACTCCTTCCCCCACCTCTTCACCTACTCCCAAAAGTCTTTCTTTCACCCTTCTGATACTAATCGAACCTTTAATTTCCCTTGCAAATCAGTCCTTCCTAACTCACCTGCATTCCTCTTTCCTTTTCCCATCAAAAACCTGTAAGATTCAACCCTATAGTGAATAATAAACCTCCAAAAATCCACACATGTCTAGCAGAGCTGGTTTTAAAGTATTAACTTGTGTTAACAAATTTCAGAAGGTAACAAACTGAATCAAAGTAATACAGCTGTTTTTAAAAGTTTTTTTTTTTTTTTTTTTTTTTTTTTAACCACCTTTCTTCTAGCAGCGATTATCATCTTATCTCTAGAGCTATTTATTGCCTAGGCCAGGCTAAGCTTGAATTTTATAGTTCTTTACTCTAGCAGGCTTTTCCTTAAAGACATGCAAATTATCCTTAATCATTGTTCTTAAAACTTAAAGCTTTTAAATCAGCAAAAACAGATTAGGGGCATTTTCCAGGATTCCCCACCCTCAGAGAGAAGTATGTTTCACCTTGAATTCCCTTTTCCCATTCCAAAATCCAAAGCGGCTTCCGTGAATTTCCAAGGAAGCCCATTTAGTGCCTTCACAGAGAATGCCTAGATATTCTATTCAAACGTCTTTCCTTTAAATGTTAGCATACTTGCTGTATATTAACTTTCCAAACTTTCAAATCCCTTTCAATCTATTTTTTTTTTTTCTTTCTCTCCCTTTTTCTCACAGGCTGCTGCAGTCAGCCAGAGACAGAGAGAGAGAGAGAGAGAGATTTTTCAAACTTCTTGATATTTTCTAAGCCTGCAATACAGAAGCTGAATCCTTATCTCATACAAGCTTATTTTAATTTTTAACACAGACACACACAGACAAACATGGAGCTCCAATTTACTATGTACAGTTGCAACGTTGTTTTCCAAACAACAACATAACAGACAAACCACACAGAACATGGAACATATATGACTACACAGTTATACAGATTCCATGACATTCAAGATTTTTTAAAGCATGAGAACAACAGTTTTCTCAATCGTTGACACCTTGTCTGTTTCAGGAGCTGTTCAGTGAATTTGAGTGGTTCGATCTTCTCTTCAGGTTCCAAGGTGTCTTGGTCTCGTAACTGATGATAAAAGATGTATCTTTTTGTGATCGCAGAATCTACTTGAGATTTAACGAAAGTGGTTAGTTTATTAAAGGCCCAAGGGCCAAAAGAAAGGAGAAGGAGTCCCACAAGAGGGCCGAGAATACTAGGGAGAAGAGTGGATAGCAAGGGGGAAGTGGAGAACCAGTTCTTATACCAGGATTCATTTTTTTCTCTTTCCTGTTTTCTTTTTTCCAGACTGTCCCTAACTTTTTGTAGGCTGTTTTCAACAAGGCCAAGTTTATCTGAATAAAAGCAGCATTCCTCCTTGAGGGCTGCACAAAGACCTCCTTGTTGTAAGAAGAGAAGGTCTAAGCCTCTTCTGTTTTGCAGGACGACTTCAGCTAAGGATGCTACTGAGTCTTTAAGGTGTTTAAGTCCTGTTTGTAATTCCTGTAGATCCTTATCTATAGCAGCGCTCAATTGGGAATATTGTTTGTCATTTTGTATGAGGGAGGCTATACCCGTCCCCGTTCCTACCGCTCCTAGGCCAAGGAGGACGGTCAGGGTTAATGCAGTAAGGGGTTCCCTCCTGGTCCTGAAATTGCCAGTACTTTTTCTTTCCCAGATATCAAGGAAATCATCGGCCTGGTGTATATTAATATGAGGGAAGAGAAAGACAGAAACGCAGTAATCGCGTTTTTTGATAAAAGATCGGGCATCCAGAAATGTAGTAAGGCCAGCAGAGCAGGCAAAATAAGAGCCGTCAGGAGCGGCCACATATTGCCACGTCAGGTTGACAGGTATGGTGTGGTTGCAAACGCCTTCAAGCTGTTTGGGAGGAAGCATGTTAGGTCCTAGGAGACAAATTCCAATGAATTGATCAAACTGTTCTGTTAGCCCAGTGGGGTCTTCTATCAAGGACCTCATTTCCTTCTTAAAGGCCCTGACTTCTGTGGTGCTCAGGGGAGCGTTCACAAATCCTATACCTCCTTGGGCCGAAGGAACCTCTCTTAAGGGATATAATTTAGGACTTGGGGTTTTAGTTCCCGGCAAAGGATAATTTCGGATATTTCTTTGAATTTGATCTAATTCCTTCCTTAAAGAGGAGAATGACTCTTTTTTGGAGTCCAGGTGGGGTCAATCGAATTAAATCCTCCCGTGCCCTGAGGGCCCCGGAGGAGCTGATGGGATTAAGTCCTCACCTTCCCTTTCCTAAAACCATGGCTTCTTCTGGGGGTGGGGATAAGTATGGAGGAGGGAGAGATAACAATGGGTCCCATTGCTGGGTCTTTAAAGCTTCCTCCTTCGTGTCCTTTACACTTGGACTCTTACTCAACATTATAGAAGCCCCGGAAAGTCATAGTCCTGCATATAGAACCTCCTCTGGATTAACAGGTTCTTTGTTATTAACACACAAATTCAGTATTTGGCACACCCAATCTTCAAGGGAGCCAAATTTAGGCCAAATAGTGCCTCCACCAATGTCTTTGTCACCCCAGACAAAGCAGCAATACCTTATCATCTTTTTCTTGCTTTTTCCTTTATATTTTGGCAGTTTGTTCCAATTACTTAATTTGTTTCCCAAGGGACTATCTACCGGTATTCTCTGATCATTTTTCTCATTTCTCTCCGCGAGGGCTGGCTGGGACTGGGCCACACCCATTGGATTTGGACAGAATCTAAATTCCAAAAACACCCAAACACGCCAATTGTCGCCAATCGACTCCAGTCACCCTAGAAGGCCTAGCCAAGCCTACCTGTCCAGAGACCTAGAGTTTAAGACTCAGGGCCTCACAGAGTCCTATGAGCGACAAATCCCCCCAAGACTGCAAGAGTTTCCCAGCGAGCTCAAATTAGCCCGGGCATTTGAGCGGCAAGTCAGGGGCCTAGCCCTGCCTTCCATCAACATACAGTGTAAAAGGCCGGTCATCTTTCTCAAAAGGCAAGGTGGGAGTGGCCCCAAGTACTTGGGCGAAGTAAACCTTTAGATAAAGAAACTCTAGCCCCAGGAAAAAGCTTAGCAACAATCATAGTGTGGCCACAAATTAAAATAGTTATTTAAGGCAGTTCTACTTCTGGTCTATGCAATCACACCTGAACTCAAAACTCCCAGCAAATATTAGCTGCAGTCCCAAAGGATTTTATCTTCTACATCAGTTATCATTAATCTAGGACTTCAGATAAAATCTAGTTCAAGAATCACAGTAAAGGGTTTACAGCTTATACAACTATCTTTCTTATCTAAGTAGATAGTTTTAAATTTAACATTACACAGATCTTGAAGTTCACAAGTAACTGAACCAAACTTCATATAACTTATTGCCCAACAGAGATGACAAATTTTAAGGCATAACTCAGTTACAAATTACCCAATACCTCTAGAAAACACACCATCTAAGTAGGAAGGTAAACTATCCCATCTTAGTCCCTCAGTAACTTCTCAAAGAATGGAGGAGGGAAAACAGGGAACAAGTCTAGAGAACATAGAAAAGCACACAGGAAAGGCAGACTTCTTTCCTAAGGGTATTCACCGAATTCTTGAATGGCTTCAGTTTCTCTTTTACTCATTTCTTGCTGCAGTCAAGGAATGAGGAGAGAAAGGAAATAAAAAGCCATCTTCTAAAGAATTTAATTTGCCTAGACCTAAAATTTTATTCCCCAGCCATCATTCCAAAGGTCTTTCTTGAAGCTGCAACCTGGCCAGGGTTGGAGCCCAGGAAAAAATCCTTTGTTGGCAGGGACCTAGAATGCCAATCCAGAAAAGAATAGAAACCAAGTGTGCTAAGAGCAAAAGGTTTTAGGACTAAGAAAAGTAGGAGCAAAAGAGTTCCCACCTGTAGGGTTAGGTAGGAAAGTGTGAGACAAACAGACCTAGCCTGGTTTACCTAGGTTATCTCTCCACAAGCAGCTAAAAAAGTTTTAAGTAGTGCCCTGAGGCTAAGAAAAAAAACCCAAGAGCAGTTTAAAATCCCGTCTTTGTAGACAGCCTTGTGAGTATGCGAAAGCATAATTCTGAGGCTTCTACAATTAACACAAGATGACCAAATCAGGGGAACTGAGTCCCGTTTAAATGTATAGGACGAGCACACGTCCCGAGGGCTAGAAGCTGCGGCTTTAAGAGCCAGGTAAAGGTCTGGAAGGGGCGCGGCCCACTTGTCCAAATTGCTAGCAAATTTCTATTTTAAAAGTTGGTGACAACCTTTCCGGAGATTTGAGAAGATTTAGATTGAGTCCCCAATCTCCCCACTGTACAGTAACCCCAAGAAGGGGACAGGATAGGAGCATTTAAATGGCAGGTTGCCAAGCCACATGGGAGAGGTCCGAACCAGGCCTCGAGTTCTACACTCCCCACTCCATGGAAGAAGGGGGAGGAAAGGCCAGAACGAGGGTTGGGGAGGAAGAGATGCCATCTTACCCAGCGCAGTGCGTCTTGAATGGCGAGGGCTCCTCTGGCGATTCCACGCTGGAACTTGAAGGCGGGGCAGCTCATCTAAGTCCCTAAATCTTGCTGGGAGAGCAAAACCTGAAGGGAAGACTGCTTACCCCTGTCCAGGGAGTAGCTGCCGTGGGCAGAGACATTCTCTAAACTCACCCCAATTTAGTGACCTTTCTCCTCGTGGCTACAGCCTGACCATTAGAGACTCCATTGCATTTAACAGTGGAGTGGGAGAAGGGCTCAAACACAGCTCCTTTTAAGTTTCTCCGGCTATCTCCCCAGAACAGAGCAAAGAGAGCGCTGGCCTGGGACCCCCGAGAAGGGTAAGGTCCCCAGAACGGCCACATGACCACTCTTTGGTCTGGGGTGGTGTTAAAGAGACACTTCCTCTCGTGTCTCAACAGTTCCTGCTGGAGAGCAGGACTATCTGGTGACAGGAAAAAAAGATTAGAAATGCATTGAGATGCAAAGGAAGGGCCTTTCTCTCTCTAAAGGATTTGGTCTGTGGGAGTTTCTTCAAGCAAAGCATCTGCTCCAGGAAAAGACTTTAGAGACAGGGGAGTGTCTAGATCAAAGAAGCCTTTTCACCTGAAATGGAAGTAGGGTGAGACAGAACACAGATATTCTCCCCACTACCTTTAGAGATAGAGTGAGACCAAAGAAAGAACGCAGATTCTTCCCGGAAGAATACTGCTTGAACAGCTCAAAACCCAGATTGGTTCTGAGTGTGCCCCAAATGTTGAGGTCTAGCTTTGGGGTACCCTAAATGAAATTAGGGTTAAGGTCTTAGTGGCAGGTTTGGGGTATTTCAAGCGAAAAGGATCTATGGACTGCGCAACATATTTTCTTTGGAAAGGGGCCACTGGTCAAACCAGACTGGAGTGTTTTGATCTTGTCCGCCTGCAGGCTGGGCGGACCAGTGGCCCTTATAAAAAATGGTTCTGAAAACCAAGGCCAGCACGGCCAGGGTACGGCTGTACTTGTAAAGGCTGATTGATACCTTGGTTATTTTTCCCTAATCCTTGTTGAGGGAGAAAACCCTGGCTTAGCATTTGTCTTGTGACTACAGAATTGGGGCTGCACATAATAATACCCATTTGTGAGAGAATATCTCTTCCCCATAGGTTAATAGGTAGATTAGGAACTATGTAAGGGCGGACAGTGCCCGTATTTCCCTCAGCGTCTTCCCAAGTTTTCTGAGGACCCGGGGGTAATTGCCGAACCTTGCCGTTGTTAGAGGCTCCTTCAATGACTTCATTAATTAATGCCCAGAGGGGGAAAACATTTACAACGTTTGGCCCTTCTTGTTTTAGGTCTCGGCCAACCTTCTGCCATTTCCGGGGTGTATTTCAGGGCCATTTACAATAAACCAAGGACAGACCTTAACTATGTATATAAAGAATTTTATAAGGTCCTTCTTTTTTACTTTTATGCCTCTTTCCTTAAGATTTCCTTTAAGATCTTTAAGGAATATTTGTTCTTTAGATAAATACGATTCCATATTACCGACAATCGCTAAAACTTACCTCTACCCTTATGGGGTTCCGTAGAGACCGTGAATTCTCTCCCGGAATGCTCGGGGGCGATGTCGGGCCGAGGTCCACTTAGAGCCCCACGTTGGGCGCCAGTTGTCCTGTCCGGCAGGACATCAACAGTGGGTCATCGAGTGGAGCCGGGGCCGAGGGGGAGCAAAGGCTCTGTAAGACAACCAGTCTGTAAAGCAACACGTGCTTTGGAATGGAATCGGAGAGACAGAGAGGCAACTCAAGATTTAAGATGGTGAATGTCTCTGTTTAATGAATGAAGAGAGTTTAATTAAATAGGATTTCTGAGTGGGGGGTTACAATGAGAAGAATGTCGGACCATAGGTGTGGCGGAAATCCTAGAGTATACTGTTATCTAGATTTTGGGCGGAGATGACCGATTTCTTGGGACACACATTATCTAATCTTCAGGAATTTAGGGTGTATGCTAATCTTCTTAGCTCTTTGTCTCCTGCGTCCAAGGACATGGCAATGTTCAAGGACATGGTCTCTTGGCATATCCTCAAGAGTGGTCTCTGGCATATCTTCAAGAGCATGGTCTCTGGCACATATTCAATAAACTCCAATGGTTCCTAGTCCCTCTAGGAACAAATAAATTAATAAATGAATGAGCAAATGAATAAACAAATAAATAACTAAATTCATGGATATACGCATAAATATGCATAGATATATACATCTACACACATAAATATATGTATATTTATGAAATACATAAACATATAAAATAAACCTCATATATACATGCATGTATGTATGCACATTCATATATTTCTACAGGTAGATTTTTGTATGTTTCTTCTTTTGATTTTATAATTTTACTTTCATCTCCCTTTCTAGCTTTTTTATCCATTATCTCCCTTCATGCTCTAAAATTGGCTATCTTACTGTACCATACACAAGGTACTCTATCTCATGCTTGGAAGGCACTCTCTCTCCATCTAAACCTCTAACAAACCTTCATTTCCTTCAGAACAAAGCTCAATTGCTAAATTGTATATGAAGCTGTCATTACTCATCCCTTTTTCCCCCTCAAAAAAACTATCTTGTATTTTTAAAGCTCTTTTTATATATCCATGATGTATATATGAAGTCTCCCCTGATATAATATAAGCTCTTGGAAAGCAGTAGTTGTTATCTTTGTATCTTCGGGGACTAGAAGAAGGACACAGCAGGTGCTTAATACATGCTTTAATGTTGCTATCAGGTGAATAATTTCTACTAAGTAGTTACTCTTGGTTTTGTTTTTTTTTTTTTTTAATAACTTTTTTATTGACAGAACCCATGCCAGGGTAATTTTTTACAACATTATCCCTTGCATTCACTTCTGTTCTGATTTTTCCCCTCCCTCCTTCCACCCCCTCCCCCAGATGGCAAGCAGTCCTTTACATGTTAAATAGGTTACAGTATATCCTAGATACAATATATGTGTGCAGAACCAAACAGTTCTCTTGTTGCACAGGGAGAATTGGATTCAGAAGGTATAAATAACCCGGGAAGAAAAACAAAAATGTAAGCAGTTTACATTCATTTCCCAATGTTCTTTCTTTGGGTATAGCTGCTTCTGTTCATCCTTGATCAATTGAAACTGAATTAGCTCTCTTTATCGAAGAGATCCCCTTCCATCAGAATACATCCTCATACAGTATCGTTGTTGAGGTATATAATGATCTCCTGATTCTGCTCATTTCACTCAGCATCAGTTCTTGTAAATCTCATCAGTCCTCTCTGTATTCATCCTTCTGGTCGTTCCTTACAGAACAATAATATTCCATAACGTTCATATACCACAATTTACTCAACCATTCTCCAGTTGATGGGCATCCATTCATTTTCCAGCTTCTAGCCACTTAAGTAGTTAATCTTGGTCAAAGCACTTCCCCTCAGTTTCTCCATGTATAAAATGAAGAGTTTGAAGTAGATCTCTAATGTACCTTTCCGAATTAACAT
This sequence comes from Antechinus flavipes, assembly GCF_016432865.1. Lineage (NCBI taxonomy): Eukaryota > Metazoa > Chordata > Mammalia > Dasyuromorphia > Dasyuridae > Antechinus > Antechinus flavipes. The sequence goes on along the minus strand of NC_067400.1, from coordinate 19,292,327 downwards.
CATATAATCAATTTTGCTGATTTCACAATTTTGCCTTGTCCCACTTTCCTGATTCCAGAATATATTTACCTTTTTTTTTAATTTAAATTTTATTTTATTTAATAATAACTTTGTATTGACAGAATCCATGCCAGGGTAATTTTTTACAACATTATCCCTTGCACTCGCTTATGTTTCGTTTTTTCCCCTCCCTCCCTCCACGCCCCCCCAAGATGGCAAGCAGTCCTATATATGTTAAATATGTTGCAGAATATACTTACCTTTATCCATGACATAGCCCATTTGCTCTTTGTATCCCAAATGCCTTACTCAGAGTAGGCATTTAATCAGTTCAGGCCTTTTTTACTCATGTCTAAAGTGATACCATTTAGGTTTTTCTTGGCAAAAAATAATAAGTTATTTGCCATTTTCTTCTACAGCTGATTTTACAGATGAGAAAACTGAGGCAAAAAGGATTAGCTGACTTGCTTAGGGTCACACAGTAAGTGTCTGAGGTGGAATGTGAACTCATGAAGAAGAGTCTTTCTGATTCCAAGCCCGGGGACTTTATGCACTATGGTGTTCCCTAGCCGCCCTTGAGGCATTTTATAGCATCCTAGTTTGAGAGCTGAGGGATCCCAATGGTTTTCCAGTCCAATTTCTACATTTTACAAATGAGGAAACAGACTTGGAGAGGAAAGGAGACATTCATCCATGAGCAGGCAGCTATCTGGTAGCAGAGACAGGGTTTGAATCCCATACCCTGTGCACTGGGCAAACACCGTGCCCCCTGCTTATTGAATTAAACTAGTTCATTGTCTTGTTTAATCATTCTCCAGTAGGGGATGTCAGAGGACCAGCAAGAACAAGTGAGCCTGTGTCAGAGACAACACCCCTCCACACTTTCAGGCCAAACTTGGGGGCTTCACCTGTCCCTTTGTGCTCACTGGCAAAAGCAGATGAAAAGAACATTGTGGGGGGGGGAACAAAACCATTTCAGGCAGAATTACCAACCCTGTCAAAAAAACAACTCTCAAGTCAAGAATTGGCTCTCTTTGAGGGGACTTTCATCAACTAGGACAACCGAAAACTGACTTTGAGATGCCCTAGTGGATCCCTTTCTCCATTTTCACCGAGAACCGGAGGGGCTGGTCCCAGGGACTGATGAGAGATGAGCGAGGGGCTCTGAAATGTGGGACAATGTGGGAAGGAATGTGTGACTGATTTTATTGAAGAAATAATAACACCTCCACTTTGGGAATTTCCCTTTCAACTCCTATCAACAGTCTCCTCCTCCAGCTGGCAAGGGAAATTAAAATACCCAGCACATTAGCTGAAAGGTCTCCTGACTCTTTGGGGCCAAGCCAGAGTCAGCAAAATAGCTCTAGACCCATGAGCCCCAAACTTTCTGGAACTGGGACAAGAGCTCGTGTCAGCCCCACCTGCCCAGCTCTACTCTCTCTTTCCCTCCTGGTGGAAGGTGGAATTTCTTTGATGTTTAAAGCTTATTTAAATGTCTTTTCTTAGGGCAGCATTTTTGGAATTTCATTCAGACAATGACAGTAGCCAGAGCTACTTAGGAAACAAGAACTCGTGCCACTGAACCACTTTACAAATGCCATAATGGTGCCGGTCCTCCCAACCTACCTCGTGTTCATTTTCCTTTTATTTGTTCAATATATGCTTAAACATGTACTTAGTGTCTTCTGTGTGAGAATGGAAGCTCCTTGAGAGGAAAGATTGTTTTATTCTTTCTATTTTTATCCCCACTGGCCCAGAATAGAAATTTAATTGTAGCCAGTTTGAAGGTATAATGGGGAAGGCTCCAGGCTTAAAGTCAGAAAAGCCTGCCAGGTGACTCTGTCACTTAACCTTTGTTTGGCTCATCTGTACAATGGGGATAATAATAGCCCCTGCCTTATAGGGTCCTTCTGAGGCTCAAGTGAGATAACATAGATGGTGCTTAGCGTTACATAAATCCCAGCAATTATTATCATCACACACTTGCTCAATGCAGCCTTAGCCATAAATCCTTAATAATTATAAAGGACTTGGTTTTCTGTCTTCCTCTGGACTGATAAACTCTAAGCTCTTTGAAAGCACCTAACTCAGTGTCTGCCTGGCGTGAATTGGGTACTTCAATATTTGACAGACATGAAGAGCCCTTCAGTTTATGAGACTGGATGGGAAAAGTTAAGAGTCTCGAGCTCCTAGCTCTCTCAATACACGTCTGTCATTTGAAAGTGGTCACCGATGGTTTCAAAAAAGCAGCATCGGAGCCAATCCAAATTTCCAATGACTCAATCGCAATCACCTCTCCTCAAAGACTCCATCCAAGTCCTGATGTCACTTTTGGCACCGAGCTCCGCTCACAAGGTCACAGAGTACATGCCAGAGGGTTAGATTGTGCATTGCCTCCCCACTCACAGACAAGTGGGTTTCCAACTGAATGCTGATTAGGTCTCAGAAAGCAAGCCTGAGACAAATCTCCAGAGCTCTCCCATTAGATTCTCAAGGAAGAGGCAAGTCCCTTCCTTGGAGGGTCTAAATCAACAAATTCATAAAGTGTTGATGAGAGACATTTTCTTTCATCTATCCATAAATGAGATGAATTTGATACAAGAAAGGTTTCAAGGGAAGCTGTCAATCACAGTGGCTAAAATTCCCCATAAAAAACATGGCAATTTCAGGAGTCTGGTACACCAAATGCTTTGACCAGAGCCAGTGATCACAGATTTGCAATTGGGGACATTTCTAAAAAGAGAGAAGGAAGAGATACTTAGGGCAGGAGTAGGATGCCAGCAGAGTTTCCTGAGTAAAGCAAGGGGTGCTATTAAAAAAAAAAAAAATTCAGTGGAAGGCATAATGATTTGGGGAGAGTTGGCCCTACTTGGTCAAACTTCCTCTTTCTTTAAGCTAAGGAGGGAAATAAAAATGCAACTATTCCCAAAGGGCTATAAAATTGTGCATACCCTTTGATCCAGCAGTGTCATTACTGGGTCTGTATTCCAAAGAGATCACAAAAGAAAGGGAAAGACCTACCTGAGCAAAAACGTTTTGTAGCACCTTTTTGTGGTGGCAAGGAACTAGAAATTGAATAGATATCCATCAATTAAGGAATGGCTAAATAAGTTATGGTATATAAATGTAAATTGTTCTATAAGAAATGATAAGCAGATTGATTTCAGAAAACCTGGACTTACATGAACAGATCCTGAGTGAAGTGGGCAGAACTAGGAAACATTGTACACAGCAACAAAATAATGTGATAATCAACTATGATAGATCTCAACAATGCAGTGATCCAAGACAATTCCAATGGACTTTGAATAAGAAATGTTATCTGCATCTAGAGAGAAAACTATGGAGACTGAACGCAGATCAGAATACACTATTTTTACCTTCTTTTATTTGTTTGCTTTTTCTTTCTTTTGGTTTTTCTCTTTTGTTCTAATTTTTCTTTCACAACATGATTCATATGGAAATATGTTTAGAATGATTGTGTGTATATAATCTAAATAGAAAAATAAGAAAATAAGAGTTCAGAAAGCAGCTGAGGAGACTTAGAAATTAAATTTTAAGCAAAAGAAAAAATTAAAGTGGATTGTAAATGTACTTCATAGCCTAGTTTTCTAAAAGAAATATTGGTTAAAATTCACAAAATGGTCAAGTTAGGAGGGAAGGAACCTTAGATTAGATTCTCTAATCTAAATTCCTCATTTTATAAATGAGCAAAGTGAGACCCAGAAAGGGAAGTGATTTGTCCCAAGGTCATTCAGGAGTCAGTGGGAAAGAAAAATGTTAAAACACAAGGCTCCTGACTTCAGAATACTGCATTGTAGTTTCTATGCTAACATTTTTAGGGGAGAGGTAGGACTGAATAAACAAGAAATCCATGTGCCATAGATAGATACATGGATGGATGGGTGGGTGGATAGATAGATAGAAAGAAAGCAGATGAAATAGATAATGAAGAAATAAAAGATAGATGAGAGATAATTGATAGATAGATTATTGATATATGAAAGAGATGCAGAGATAATAAAATAAAGAAATGATAAAAAGACAGATAGAAGGATAGATAGATGATAGATAGACGAATAGATAGATGGATAATCATTTACTAATTACATACTACATACCAGGCACTTCATTAAACCCTGAGGATACAAACCCAATTTCCTCTCCTCAAGAAGCTTACATTCTGATGGAAAATTGACAGCACACAAAGAGGAATTAGAAGAGCTTGGAAGAGAGGAAGAATATAGCTATTGAGAAAGAAAAGTCTGGAGGTTGAGTATGCAATTAAATGAAGCAAGACTGGTGTGGGTTGAAAGTCATCAGTCAAAGCATTAGGTCAGAGTTATCTCCAGAGTGGCAAGGTAGCTGGTGAGAAGTTCAGAAGGGGGAGTGGACAGGACAATCAAATATCAGCTAGGGGGAATGTTAGAGTGCAAAATGTAGCATCAGGAAGACTTGAGTTTGAAGTCTGATTCAGATAAACCCTGGTTGTGACTCTGGGCGATCATTTAAATTCTCTGAGCCTTAGTTTCTTTACCTACAAAATGAGGAAAATAAAGAACTTTTATGCCACAGTTCTCTTTAACTGTCCTGACTCAGTTTCCCTGTATGAGTTTCCCTTGTCTCAGTTTCCTTAACTGTTCTGTCTCAATCTCTTTAGCTGTAAATCCCCCTCTGACCCAGTAAGACTGAGGATTATTTGCTCTAAGGTTATAAATTAACAAGATAAACAAGAGAGTAGATCTCCTGACTCTTTTGTGTCCTCAAGAATTTACAATATCCCTCTAAAATATTCCAAGATATATCTTTACTTCTTTGTATTCAGACATCCTGTCTCTGGGTTTTCTAGGATTTATGGCCTCCCTATCCTGATAGAGGTTTTCCCTCACTTCTTACCCCTTCTTTTGTTTAGAGAAAAGGTATTTAAGAAGTGGGAGTTCCTCCATTCATTGTTGGAGGCTGGCGGCTGGCAGCTGGCAACTGGATGCTGAACTCTGGATTCTTTGAGATGACAGTCTCTTCCAGTCCTGGGACCAACATAGATTCCTTGGTCCCAGTACATCTTTATCTCTGTCTGACTGGATAATTTGAGACGAGTCCTGTCCAGTCAATCTTACTCTCCCATTAATAAAATATTAAAAACTCTCTAATCTCTCTCCTGCCTCAGTTTCTCCGGCATGACAGAACTAATCTCAGTGTCCTTATGAGGATCAAATGAACATTTTGCAAGCCTTTTTGCAACCCTTAAGACACTGCAAGCATTTTGCAACCCTTAAGACACTGTATCATTTATAAATAGTATTAGAAATATAATTGTGTTTCTTATAAATTAGTTATATGCTATAAATAGTATTATAAATAACATAAATGTAATATGAATGATGATAAAACAGAATTTTTTTTAATTCCCATTGCATAGGACATAATGGAAAAACAACTAGTAGGGACAGACAATGTGGTAAATGGATATGTTTTGAGCCTGGGAGTTAGGAGACCTCAGTTCCCAGTGAAATTAACTGAAGGACTTTAAGCAATGTCATTTCTTCTCACAATTTTCTTGGCTTAAAAAAGGATTTGGGACTATCACAGATCTCTGAAATTTAAGAGTTGGGAGAGATCTCAGAGGCCATTCAGAACACCCCATACTTGAATAAGAATCCACAAAGGCCCCAGATCCAGCCTTTGTCTGAAGACATCCAAGCAGTACTTCCTGTCAAAAGACGGTTCCAATTACCACAAAGTTTTTCCTTATATCAGTGGTATCAAATTCAAATCCAATCATCAGACTGCATAATGACTTAGAAAACTACAGATTAGCATTATTTACATTATATTTCTTAAACATTTCCTGATTCCAGTTTAATATGGCTTAGGCACACTCAAGAGTTCAAAAGGTTGACATCTCTACCTAAATCTACTTAGATTCTACTTTATTCATTCAGTCAACAAGAATGTGTTAAGTTCCTACAATAAAATTATATAAGGTTCCTACTATAACCTACTGGTTACTGGTCTTTGTTTTGGGCATTGACAATACAAAGATAAAAACAAAACAAAAAAAAAAAAAAAACCATTCTTCCCTAGAAGAGTTTATATCATATTGGGGAAAGGGACAAGTCACTTGTCAGATGGGGGAAGGTCCCACGTCGGGGAGTTTCAGAAGAGGGTGATGGAGGTGGCAAGGGAGAGCATTCTAAGCATGAAGTGTCACCTATGGACATTGTCAAGGAATAGTATGCAGAGCAGTTCCCTCTCATTGCTCAGAATCTTTCCCTCTGGACCAAGCAGATAAGCTAGGACATCCCTTTTAGTTGAGTCAGAGTCTCAACCTTTTCTGTGACTCCACAGATCCATCGCCTTATTGACATGGTGCTCAGATTATATTCAGTTATTTTTAATCAGGTTTATTATTACACATGAGCTCAGCAGAAGTTCTGCTGATAAATCAGTGTGGTAGATTTCCAGGGTTTTAGATTGCCTGTTCAAAACCTAAAGCAGTGTTGACAAAAGGTATATCAAAGAGACTGATTACAGCCATAGTTCTGATTAAATTAGGAGGGGGTAGGTTTTATTACCTCCTCTTTTTAATAATACGGACTCCTGAAGGCACAGAGCTGAGGGGCTGCATTTCATAGTGTTATCACTGACTTGCTCAAATTCCCTCCCTGAATGTCCAAGCACTACCCACTTTCCTTTGCAGGAAGAGTTGTTTTAATTAAAAAGATAAGTGTCTGGCCATTTTCTCTCTTCTATCAATAGTGCCGCAAAATTAAAAAGCTAGTGAGCCACAGGTTTGTTGCAAAGAAAAACTGTCAGACTTTTAATGATGTCTGTCTCCTTCTTTAAATGGGAGGGAGGGAAAGGGGACAATCAAATATGCTAAAATTTATGATGCAGATTAAGATCACAGCCTTAAAGAAACCTGACTGATTTTATAGGAGAAAAAATGGGGAATCAGTGACTGGTTTCAAATCTTACATCCAATGCTTACTACCTCTGTGACTGAAGTAAGACACAGCCTTTGGAGGGCCTCATTTCCTTGATCTATAAAACAAGGAGGTCGGCCAGATGGCCAGTAAGGTCCCTCTTAGGCTAGGAGCCTATGATTATCTAAATGAGAGACATGGTCCCAGTGTTTAAGGAACTCCTTTCAACATTCTAAGATATCTTACTTTCATAATTCAGACTCAGAGTTGGGCCATCTACGGGTTACAATGAAATCAAAAAACTGAGTAATTCTATCCAGATGATGGTTTATTTAGCAGTGTATATGGTAGCAGAAATAAATCCAGATTATCAAGGCTCTTGGTAAGCAAGAGCCTACAATCATGGGTTTTACAAAGTTAATATAAAATTTGGAAAGAGTAAAATAAATCAGGAAAATGGGATATAGGGATTAAGCTATCTGGTTTCTTATTGATGGAGGGGATTTGGAGATACTGACATGAGAGAGAAATGGATAGTTTTGTGGCATTTCTTAAGTCAGTCACAGTTGGGAGAAAGAACAATCTAGTGACTTCACTAAAATCAAGAGACTTACATAAAATTAAGATTTAACCTCACAAAATGGTGAATAACGGGCAAAATAGAGTTACTTTTGCTATCTTCTTATATAATATGGTCCAACCCTCCATTTTATAGATCAGGAAACTGAGACCCAAAGAGATTAAGTGACTTCTATGTTCAAGGTCATAGAGGTAATAAGTTGCAGGTTTAAGATCAAAACCTATGTCTTCTTGAGTCCAGATCCATTGACCTTTCTTTCCACTGTACCCTGTTGCTTTGGGCTGCCTTCAGAAGCACTTACTAGACAATGAAACACCCTGTTGGTAACTCAAAGAATCTTTTTTTGGCAGGTCTAACAATCAATTTTCTTTTCAGCGAAGAAGTTCTGAACAGAGATGGCCTGGTATATGAGTAGAATATGGTGGCCAAGATCATGAGGAAGAGGAAGAGAAAGAAGAAGAGAAAGAAGAAAATGATGTTCATGATGATGATAACGACAGTGACAATGATGAGGGACATATGATATAGTGCTTTGGGGTTTACTGGACATATTATATACATTACCTCCTATAATTCTCATGATGATAAGCCTAAGAGGTAGTACTTGTTACAGTCTACCACTACAATCTTGGGATTTAGGATACTTCACGGAAACACTAAATTATACAGTAAATGTTTAAAACATTGGACCTTTATTATATGGAAGGGTCATCTTGTTCAATCTTCTCATTTTCCAGATGAGGAAATTAAGGCTCAGAAAAGCTGAGTGATTTGGCCAGATGCATACCACTTATAAGTGCCAGAGGCAAGATTTGAACTCAAGATGTCTTTTGATTCCAAACCTTCCCTGGTATTTGTGTGAGTAACATAATGTCCTTTCTCCTTAAATTTAAAAGAACATAAATCAAAATGTTTCCCATTCTTTTGCACAATATAGCTCAAATAGAATAGCATAAGCAAAGAAAGAGGCCATATGGAGTGAATATTGATTCCTTCTCATCAAATATTCCAACAAATGCATCTTTTCCTATGTTTCAATTCAATAAACATTAAGCGCCTACTATGTGCTAGACACTTTGTTAAGTACTAAAGATATAAAAAGAGTATAAAAGATAGTCCCTTAAGGAGCTTACAGTCTAATAGGAGACACAACACGCAAACAAGACTATAAAAACAAGCTATGTACTACACAGAATAAATAGGAAATAATTCAAAGAAGAAAAGCACGGAAAGTAACAGGGATTAGAGAAAGCTTCCTGTTGAATGTGGGATTTCAGAAAGATTTGAGTTTTATGATATATGGAATTTCCCAAAGAGGCAACTCTAATTATCAATGCATATCAATAGCTTTTGAACTTATAGCCTTAGAGCGATGACTTGAGTATAAACAGGCTCTTAGATACAAAAGGGATCACATAATCAATATGAATCAGTGATAGAAACCGAACTGAGGACTTCGTGATTCTATTTTGAACAAAATTCCACCTCTTTCTATTGGGTCTGTGACCCTTGCCTGCCTTGTTGAGGTGCTCTTATATGGAGGTGAAGAAAGATCTGGATGTCTCACCATTAACAAGGAAAAACAATGAAAAATAGGGAAGCCAGCTATAGGGGAGCATCCCTGGGGTCCCATCATTGGCCTTGTTCCTCCTCTCCTGTGTCCTGAAAATTGTAATGCTGGGGTCCAATAGATGCTGTTGTTATATTCATTTTCTGCTTTAATTTTGTAGGTTTTTGCTGCTGCCCTGGATGCATTCTACCTTTGTCACTTGTTAAGTCTTAAGCTGTCCTATGTGCTGGTCAAAACACACCATTTGTGAACCTCAGGCGCATTATACCAGAAAGTCTTTCATGCTTTGTACAGAACATTTGAAACATGTTTGTTGAATTAACTAAGCAAGATACCATGGGAAGCTCTAGACCTAGAGGGTCAGCTGAGATTATTATTTTATTAAATGATATTAAGACAAACAGCAACAGTAGATAGAGCACAAGCCCTGGAGTCAGGAAGACTGAATTCATATCAAATTTCAGGTACTAGCTATATGAACCCAAGCAAGGCGTTTAGCCCCAATTGCCTCCCCCAAAAAGGCAACAAAAACCTGAGGCAAATTGTCAAGAGAAAAATATGAAATTAGTATATCATTGACTACAAAATGTAGTCTTACCATTAGTTTACCAGTGAAATCTATTTCAGGTAAGTACTAGAGATGATTAATGAGCAAGACCCAACATTGAAGAAAAGACTTTACAGAATCACATTTGGGAAATTGCCCAATGCTTTTAATGACCCCAAGCTCCTCAATGCCATAAAAGCACATCTCTTTAATATTAACATTCTCCTGGTGATGTAAAAAACTATAAATCATGGAACATCATTGCAAAAGAGCAATTGCAAGTAAACCAAAGGACAAGGGAAAGATGAATGATGGGTAAAAGTAGGTAGCAGGTTACCAATGAAAACCTGTCTGTGGGGAGTATCACAATATCACAGATTTAGAGGGAGCGGGGACTTAAACAAGTCTGGTCAAGAGTCTCCTTTTATTGTGGGATAAATGTGTGGAAACTGAGACCCAGAGAATTTAAGTGATTGTCCAGAAATATATTGTCAATAAGTGACAAAGGAAGGATTTGAACCTGGAATCTCTGAATGCAAATCCAGTGCTCTCCCCACTGTATCACAGTGCCGCTAATTTTAAAATGTTAGAAAGGATTTTTAAAATTTTTCCTATATAAAATGAGTGGTCAAGAAGGACTAGAGTAGATGATCCCTCAGATGACTAAATCTAAGGTGTATTGTAGGAGCGGTTGAAGGGGTCTCAGGGGACCATCTCAGGGACTGTGTCCCCAGAACTCCCCTGGAGACTTTCAGAACTTCAGGCCTTTGTGGATGATGGACTTGCTGGTTGCTCCTGGGTATGTCATGAGCATCCAGAGAGTTTGCTTGTTCTCTTAGAATGTAGAGACCCTCCCCTTATTGGATGCTGGCATGAAAATATCCAAGAGAAAGCGATGTTAAATTTAATGCTCTCTATTCTTTTAACTACAAATAGTAGCCATTGTTTTAAGCAACTTTTCCGAGGATGTAGGAAGGGAAGCTTTCCTCTCATGTACCCTGGACACCACGCAGCCATGAATACTTGGCATCTCCAGTCTGTCTAGGCAAATCCAAGCCTGGTCTTCTGACTATTCTTTTTTGTGTCTTTCTTGATTATAGATGAATAAATATCTATCCCAAATATAAACACGATCATGCTTGGAGTTCCTGACTCCTTTTGATCACTGCTGACCGGCAACAAGTAAAGGAGTCTCTGGCAACAATCAGAGAAGATGAACATCAATAAAAGCATGGATCCAAGGCTGATCTGTCTCATCAGAAAACAATTATTTGGATAGTACAAAATATCCCCATCCAGCAACCCCAAAACTGCTCTATGTTTTGGTGAGGTTCAAGTATCTCAGAGTATAAGGAGAGTTAATCATAAAAGTAGTTAAGTTTTCTGAATCTGTTTTAAGTCATTTTTTCAAAGGATATGATGTGTCCTTTCTATCTGTCTTCTTCTCTTTCCTAAATGTGTGTTTTAGCCACCATGGGTTCATGACATAAGATCAAAATATTGAACTAAAACATCCGTCGAGCCACTGAAAACATCCCCATCCAGCAACTATAAAACTGCTTTATATTTTGGTGAGGTTCAAGTATCTCAGAATAAAATGAGAGCCAATAATAAAAGTAGTTTTCTGAATCTGTTTTAAGTCATTTTTTCAAAGGATATGATGTGTCCTTTCTATCTTCTTCTCTGTGCCAGATGTGTGCTTCAGCCACCATGGACTCATGGCACAAGGCCAAAGTATTGAACCAAAACATCCATCAAGCCACTGAAAGTCACAAGGGGGAATCCAGGCTCACACTCCCCAATGACCTCAGTAGAAGTGGGGGAAAGAGTGGGTTGATTTTGTTACAATAACTAGAGCTGACAAAAATCAGCCCAGGGAACAAAATAAAGAGATAGCAAAAGCAATGAAGAAAAATCTCCAGCTTATTAGATGAAATGTCTTAAATGACTCATGGAGAAAAATAGTATAGATAACATAAACTAGAGAAAAGAGAGACCATTGGCATAGCATAGCATAAATAAGCTTTAAGGGCCTGGAATAAAAGCACTGAGGGACTTTTTATTTAATTTTATTTAATTGCAAGCAATTAAAACGGGACTTCAGAGAAGAACATTTCCAAATAAGAGATCATTGTCTGGAAGACCTTTGGTTTGGGTTTTCTAAATTTGGCCAACTAAGTCTTGATGACGAGATAGAGATTGGTGGAAATTGTCAATACCTCATTGTGTGCCAAAATATGTGTATACACACAGATGTAGTGAGTGCATGAGACAAATCTTGTTATTCCAGTTCAGAGAATGCAGGGGTGTAGGTCTCAAAAGTTCCATAAGAGGGAGATATGGGGCCATCGCATCATTCCGAAGTCTTTACTCAGGAAAAAAAAAAGAAAGAAAGAAAGAAAGAGGGGGAAAAAAACTGTTACATGATATCACCTTCATTCTTCACTATAATCTTTGAAATTATTAGGTATCGAGCTCACTGCAGAAATAATATTGCAGGAATTGATTGCAGGGAACTGTGCTAAAAATTTCAAATGTGATGGTTTCATTTCTTCTTGCTTCTTTTATAGTACAGTTCTGCACATCCCTCCCAAGGTTGATAGGGGAATCAAATCTCATGAGATGTTGTGTGTATACTTATTCACATCTGTATATAACTCTTTCTGTTGTTGTTTGCTTGCATTTTTTTTTTGTTTTTCTTCCCAGTTTGTTTTTGCCTTCTTTCTAAATCCAATTTTTCTTGTGCAGCAAGATAACTGTATAAATATGTATACATGTGTTGTATTTAACATATACTTTAACATGTTTACCATGTATGGGACTGCCTGCCATCTGGGGGAGAGGGTGGAGGGAAAGAGGGGAAAAGTTGGAACAGAAGTTTTTGCAAGGGTCAGTGCTGAAAAATTACACATGCATATGTTTTGTAAAAGAGAATACATATGTATGTAAACACATTCATGTATACTTATATATGTGCAAGTGTATATAGAGAAACATATTCACAGTGATACATGAGTCAGTATTCCTGGTTAATTGGTTTCAGGAGGCACAATGTGTGGCAAAAATGATGGGTACCAAATGAATTTTTCCCATAATGAATACATCTCCAATCCGCAGCTACCATACCTCTCCACCCAATTCCTCAAAGGGGAAAGTGGGGCTTCCAGTTGCAGAGACAGAGAGAAACAAGCCAACCCAGCCCAATCAGGCTCCTCCCTTCCTGACCTAACTCACTTTCTGAGAAGAACTATGGCTTTATGTTCTCCTCCCAGCCCACAATGTCCAAGCTTCCTTGGGTTGGGATGTGAAGAAGGAAGCTATGGTCCCTTGCCCTCCTCCACCCTGGATTCTTGCCATTGCCTTGGTCTTGGGGCTGCTGGGAGTCCTGGGTCCTCTGCCATCTCTGCCTCAGCTCCTGCCACTGCTGCTCCTGCCACTCCCACCACGGCTTTTCCTCCTGCTGAGCACAGCACTATAAGTTCCACGTGTGGCTCCTGAACACTGCCTCCTTCACTGGGGAGGAGCTCCCCAAGGCCAAAGGTAATAACAGCAACAAGGGAGGCTGAGCAGCAGCTGGCCAGTTTCACATTCCCACTGCTCAACCGAGACAACAACCACTTGCAACGAGTGCTGAAGCAATTTTTTTTTCTCCTCAGAATACATTGACTACCAGATTGGAGGAGTTTCAAAGCAGACAAGTGCCAAGTACCACTGTATGCATAAAGAAATTTGCAAACCCCAAATCATCCTCAAAAATCTCATCTCTGATGATGATTGATAACGATCTCAATCACGATCATGATGATGATGATGATGATTGAAGTCAAATCATCTTTAATTACTTTACAGAGTAAACAGAGACTCACAAAGGAAAGAAATGAAGGAAATGAAGTCCTCATTTATGATTTTTAAATGTTTCCTAATCAAAAAGTTATTCCATCATGTATTCAGGCAGCAAGCACAAGACTTGCATCAGAGCTGGTTTTATCACTTAGCAACTATATAACCTCAGGTCAAGTCTCTCATCTGTAAAATGGGGGGGGGGGGAGATAGGAGAAGGGGGGACTCGGGATTTCTATACTGTGTCATTGAGTTGTGAGAAAACCAAAAGAAATAAAATGTGTGAAGCACATTTGTATAGAATGTTGGACTTGGAGCCAGGAAGATATAAGTTCAAATCTCATCTCCAATTCTGTATTAACTCTGTGTCTCTAGGAAAGTCACAATCTCTCAGTCTCAGTTTCCTCATTTGTAAAATGGGGATAATCATAACCCTAGCCCTGGCCTGACAAGTTATCATAGGGATTGCCTGAATTTGTATATGATTTATAGGGTCTGGAGTTATGGTTTTGTTGATGTCAATCAGTCAGAAATGTCAAACACAGAAGGCAGAGTCTGAACCGGATTAAAATGTAATTGGTAAATAATAAAATAAATGAAAATACAACAGGACATAGATGATGTTAACATGTGGTCTTTTAGGTCAATGTGCAGCTATTGTTGCTGTAGTAGTTCATTTGTATCCAACTCTTCCTGTCTCCTTTTGGAATTTTCTTGGCAAAGATATTAGAGTGATCTGCTGTTTCCTTCTCCAGTTCATTTTACAGATGAGGAAACTGAGGCAGAGTTGAGTGACTTCCTTAAGATCACACAGCCAGGAAGTACCTGATACTGGATTTCAACTCTGGTCTTTCTGACTCCAGTCAGGCTCCTCAATCCACCATGCCACTTAACTATAGGGATATCCATGTAGATGTGGTGGCCCCTTTTCTATTTGAATTTGATACCATCGATGCAATGAAGACTTAGGTGAGGAAACACCTTCTGCCAATACACGGGTAACCTTAGGTCAAGTCTCTCATCTGTAAAATGGAGGAGGGGGGGCTCGGGATTTCTATACTATGTCATTGAGTTGTGAGAACACCCAAAGAAATAAAATGCTCTGCCATTTAGTCCCAAGAGTAACCTAGAGAGTGAGAAGTGACTTGCCCAACATCAAATAGCTGTAGGGAATGTGTCTGCGGTAGATCTTGAACTTGTATCTCTCTATCCACTATGACATCTCACTCCATAAATATTTCATTTATATTGATTGTGGTTTGTATTTTGCATCATTTTGGCCCAGAATTGTGATTTTTATCAAGAACTTCAGGTGAAGAACCTCCCTCTAAAGAAACAGATCAGCAACTCATCTGCAATTTTCATCTCAGAAAGTTGCCCGGGGCACTGAAAGTTTAAAAGACTTGCCCAGACTCACATAGCTAGCATATAGCATCAGCCACACTTGACCTCAAGTCTTCCTGATTCCTTCCAAAGGTAGTACTAGTACACTCCAGTACAGCCCATCTCTTTCTGCAATAGATGCAGATATACTGTTACATACAACCACCTGGATGTCCATTCCTATGCCCACATATCTACTTATATGGCACCTTCCTTTCAAGGTTCCTTAAAGAAATGTCCCAAAGCTAAATCTTAAATAACACAGGGAAACCAGAAAATGGAATAGAGAAAATGAGAGAGTAACATTCCATGGACTCCACACTTCCTACTTGCTTGAAGGCTAAGATCCCCTCCACTCCCTATCAAAGTAGGACCTGAAGCTACTTGGAATCAGTCTGGGTTGAAGGCTTCCTTGCCTGCAAAATTGTTTAATTATCTCCATAGCCTATTCACCATCATGGGGTTGTAGAAGTAGAACTGGAAGGGACTTAGCAGTTGTCCAGATGAGGAACCGAGGTCCCAACCAGTGCCCATCGTCAGAGAGCAGAACAAGAGATCAGAACTCAAGTCTTCATGTTTCAGATCCTTACATTCTCTCCACTGAACCACACTGGGGTCCCAGTGTAATAATAAACATGAGAATACTTTTAAAACTATAAATTGCTATAGGCGTCTAAGATTTCATTTCAAAATCCATTGAAATGTAAGCAGCTTTATGTAAACAACTCATTGCCTAAAGTCCTAAGTTGATTAGAATCGACTGACCAATATTTTACTAAAATCGTGTGCTCAAGAGCATGAAATAGGAGTCACCAACATAGAATCCTGGTCTGTGGGAAAGATTCAGCCATGGACGTCCAAGCCCAAGGCCTGTAGCTTTCCCATGTCCCAGACTGCTTCCTTCCTGGACCATGCAGGGCTGGATAGTGGCTCAGCGCTATTAAGTGGGATAAGGAGGTGGCAGGGCATCTCGAGCCTTTGTTCTCTCTTCCCAGGGATGCCCCCGACTGAACCAAATTCTACGTTCCCCCTTCAAGGCTCATCCCACAGGCATACACAATACCAAGCACTTATCATGATGAGTATTACGTGGCTTTCAATTGCATATTTAAAGTCTCATGTGATGTCATTAACTGTGAAAATCAACTTTATAGAGTTCATGAGCTAGCCTGGCTCACCTTTATTAAAGGCAGAAACTGTAGTCAGGTTTCTTCTTGTATGATTTCAAGGACCCTCTAATCCACAAAAAAAGGAACAGGCTTAGGGTGTTCAAACAATGGTATATACTAACTTGTTTTTATTGGACTTGCAAAGAGAACGCTCCGTAAGGAATTCTCTCCATCCATGCAGAGCAGCAAGCACCAAGCCGAGTCACCTGGGCCCTCGAAGGGGTTAGCCATGTCAGTGGTCACACAGAGAGGGGCTCAACAATCATTTAAGTGCTTTGGATGAGCCACAGCCTGTTGGGCCCTGGGGATGCAATAATGAATATAAAATAGTCCCTGCCCTCAGCAGCTTGTATTCTCCTAGGGAGAAGAAGAGTAAATAAAAGATGCATAAAGTAATAGAGACAGGACAGACCAAGTTAGGCCTTAAGCTTGAGAGATTTTCTTTCCCAGAACTAATGATATAATCTCTCCATTGATTGCTTTATTGATTGACTGGACTTAGAAAACCAGAAAGAGACAAGTTTCCTGGTTAGTCGTTGGGTAAGATGTTTCCTAGGAGCCTCAGTTTCTCCATGAACCTAAATGAACTAGTTGGTCTGTGAGGTCACCTTTAGCTCTGGATCTGGGATATCCATGATCTCCTCTGGCTATAGGGAGCAGTCAGTTTTGTTTTGGTTTAGGGATTTAAGGTGAGCTTTTGTTTTGTTTTTCCATCCATTGGATCTTATGACTTATTGGTACCTTAGAACAATTATCTGTTAGATCAGTTGGGACCCACACTCCAAAGGGCAATGAATGATACATGAGGTCTGTGATGAGTGACGCAGAGGATGGAAGGATGGCAGGTCAAACCCTCTTGGATATACTCTTTCCTAGTACTTGCCTCATCCTTTACCATTATGACTCAAAGCTCTCCCACTCTTTCCCTCCCACCACTGCTTCTTAAACAGCCAGGATATAGCTCTAGGTCTGAAGTCAGGAAGACCCAAGTTCAAATCATGTCTCAGATGCCATGTGTCTGACCCTGAGAAACCAGTTTACTTTTGTCTGTCTCACTTTCCTCCCCTCTAAAACAGGATAATAAGAATACCTATCAAAAAAAAAATGTTTTTTAAGATAAAATTAAAAAAAAAAAAAGAATACCTATCAGTCTGGGTTGTTGTGAGGGTAAAAGGAGAAAATATTTGTAAATTGCTTTTCAAACTTTGAACTGCCATGCAAATGCTATCTATGGTTGTGCCAGCTAGGAAATTTCTCCCCTTCTGAACCCTGTACCAAGATCTCAGAGCAGATGTAACCTTAGATCCAGGTACATGAACTGGTAGCTTTTGTGTTGTTGTTCTGTCGTTTTCAGTCATGTTGTAATCTTCATGATCCCATTTGGGGTTTTGTGGGCAAAAAATACTGGTATCCAACTCATTTTACAGATGAGGATACTGAGGCAAACTGGACTACCTGACTTGCCTAGGGTCATACAGCTAGTAAGTATCTGAGGCTGGATTTGAACTCATGACAATGAGTCTTCCTAACTCCAGGCCTGGTACTCTATCCATTGCATTACCCAGCTACTCTCAAATTTATTTGGATCTATGATCAAAATCTAGAATTAAACTTAGTTCATCTGTAGCTCCTTTTTTTAACTTTTATTTTTATAAGCTTTATAATACATTATAAATATAGTAGCATATATAAATTATAAAGCAGAGCAAATTAGAAAATATGTTATAAATGATGTATAATATATAACACACTAACATTATATTAATAATATTATTCAGCATAGAGTATAGACCTGCCATCCTTCCCTCCTCTGCTTCATCACAGACCTCAGTGTAATTGCCCTTTGGGGTGTGGATTCCAATTGATGTGAGAGACAATTGTTCTAGGTACCAATTAGCCATAAGGTCCAGTGGATGGAAAAACAAAACAAAAGCCCATCTTAAATCCCTAAACCAAATATAATTACATAATATTACATAGTGTCTTATAATATTATGTAGTATAATGATATATAATATTTTATACATGATAATGTAATATTATATACTATTATATATGTTATAAAATAGAATAGATATGGATGGATGTGCTCAAACGCCTTTTTATTAACTGGGATAGAGGATTCAAAAAGTCCTGAGATCCTCTTTATGAACAGGGCTTACTTCATTTATTCTGTTTGGATACTTAGCACCTGGCACGGGACCTGACAGGTAGCAGAGAATTAATAAACACTTGCTGATTGATAGTCCAATCCCTGCAGATTTTTGATGAGGAAAGGGAGACCCAGAGAATGGAAGATGATTTATTCAAGATCCCAGAGGAAAGAAGCAAATTCAAGATCTGAACCCTAATTATCTGACACCAAATAGGTTGTTATTTTCACAATGTCCAACCACAGGAGAAACCTGATGAATGTCATATTTCTGAAAGGAAATAACCTAATACCAAGAATGTTATCTTACCAAAAGATCATTTTGTAAAGTTCCTGAAACTCCAAGGTTCATAATGATCCCATCTCAGTTAAAGCTGAGAAGAGGTACCTAATTCTAATCCAGATACTCTCATTTGAAGCTAAAGCAAAGCAAGAAGCTGTATTTTAAGATCTTACTATGTGCCTGTCATGGTACAGAATGCTAGGTGACTAAATGGGAACCTCAAAAGACAAAGCAATTTTACTGGAGTTTGTTATGATAAAAGAAATGAATGGAGAAACATATCTTACCTCGAGTCGAAGTTCATCTGAAGACCATGTCAATATTTGCACATTCAAAACAGACTTGTATCAAATGTACATATTTGCCTTGAACATATCAGCAGGTCCAGGAAGACTCCCATTCTTAGGCACACATTCATTTTACTGGACTGTTTGTTGTCCTATCAGTAAAAACGCATCTAGAAGAGCCAAAGACATCCCCAAATGTGAGAAATGAATTTTTAACCCTCTGAATCTATGAGATACACTATTATACAAGGAAAATGCATCATTATTTATCATTAAAAATGTACCATATATAATTATCTATTTATATTTATATAATTTATGTATTTAATTCCTATAATTACCTATTTGTTGGTATATTTATGTTTAATGAATGTAACATATTTGTATATTTGATTTATATATCTGATAATATATTTGTGTGATTTATATATTTTTTACATCTGTCTTTAATTTATATATTTTATACTTTCATAATATATTTATAATACATATTTTACAATATTATCATATTAAATATATTTGATAAAAAACTACCTCCTCCAGTAGAATTTAAGTTCTCTGAGATCAACCACTGTTTCATTTTTTTACCTTTGTATTCCTAAGGCTTTTCACTTAGTAATAATAATAATATTATGCTAGCTATGGGACAAGCACTGTACTGAGCACTTACAGTTATTATTTCATTTGATCCTCATAATAACCATGGAAAGTAGGTACTGTTATGATCCCCATTTTGTAGTTGAGGAAACTGAAGCAGACAGAAGTGAATTGTTTTGCCCAAGGTCATACATCCAATGTCTGAGGCAGGATTTGAATTCAGGGTTTCCTTACTCTAGACTCAGCAGTCCATTCACTGAGATAGATATACTATACAGTAGTAGGAATACCAACAGTATTTAATAATTGTTTGATGGATTGAATTGAAATTCAATGACAGCATTAGTCGGTAGAATTTTTTAAATTTAAATTGGATTTTATCCTTTAACATTCCTTGTTGATTTGTTACTTTGGAGTGGGTCCACTCTATTTTTTGTTTAATTCTTGGGTGCAATTCTTCATCATCTGCTTTGGGCTACTCATTCTCCTTGCCGTTTTCCTCTCATCTGTCATTTCCTTTAATGTGACATTTTATATTGTTTGTTTTCTTTCCTCCAGTTATTGTGTAGTTCTTGGGGCCATTTAAACTTAACTGAGTCACTCTCTTCTCTCAGGACATAGTTCATGCCCATTGTACTCAACACATGTGTTTTCCCATGTACTTATTTCTGCAGCCTCACTTTCTGAATTGTTACTTTGTTCTGGAACCAGACTGCTCTTTCTTACTTTTGAATGGTGTAGGCAAACCCTGCTTGTTGTTCATTACTTCATTTTTATCATTCCTTCTGGTACTCTTTTAGAATTTAACTAGGTAGGGTGCTTATGAGCAACCTGGGCTCCTCTTGGTCCTAAAAAGTCATCATGGCCTGAATATCCCATGGTCTGAATTTTATTTTGATTCATTGCTGCACATACATTTATGAAATATAGTTTGTATAGGATATGAACCTTAAGAAAATGGGTTTTGTATTTTACCATGTAGACAATAGATAAGCTGAATGATTTTCAAGAATTAAGACAGGTAATCATATTTCCTACATATGAACAGTATTTTGACAGATATTTAGATAATAGAACAGAGTAAAAGAAACCATTTTGATACTTCTGTAATACTAAGGAAATGAAAATAATTTAAACTATTGTGTTTAAAGCAGAGTACTACTAGGTCTGTATACCAAAGAGACCAAAAAAAAAAAAAAATGAGGAAAGGACTGGTTTGTACAAAAATATTTACAGCAGATCTTTTTGCAATGGCAAAGAATTGGAACTTGAGGGGATGCCCATTTGGGGAATGACTGAACAAGTTGTGGTATATATGATTGTGATAGAATACTATTGTGTTATAAGAAAAGGTGAGGAGACAGATATCAGAAAAACCTGGAAAGATTTATGAGAACTGATGCAAAGTGAAGTGAGTAGAATCAAGAGAACATCACACACAACAAAGTAACAGCAATACTATACAATAATAAACTCTGAACTGCTTAGCTATTTTCAGCAATGTAAAGAGCCAAGATAATTCCAATGAATTTATGATAAATAATGCTATCTGCCTCCAGAGAAAGATGGATTCAGAAAGCAGATCAAAGCATATTATTCTTCACTTTCTCTATTTTATCCCATGGTGTTTTTACCCCCTTTGGGTCTGTATCTTCTTTTTTTCCCCTGAGGCAATTGGGGTTAAGTGACTTGCCCAGAGTTACACAGCTAGAAAGTATTAAGTGTCTGAAACCAGATTTGAATTCAGGTCCTCCTGATTTCAGGGCTACTGCTCTATCCACTGTGCCATCTAGCTGCCCCAAGGTCTCTATCTTAGTTTTTTGTTAGTTAGTTTGTTTGTTTTTGTTTTATTAAAGCTTTTTATTTACAAAACATATGCATGAGTAATTTTTCAACATTGACCCTTGCAAAGCCTTCTGTTCCAAATTATACCCTCCTTCCCTCCACTCCCTCCCCTAGATGGCAGGTAGTCCAATACATGTTAAATATGCTAAAATATATATTAAATCCAATATATGAATACTTATTTATACAATTATCTTGCTGCACAAGAAAAATCGTATCAAGAAGGGAAAAAAATGGGAAAGAAAAAACAGAAAGAGTGAGAAAGCTATGTTGTGGTCCACACTCAGTTCTCACAGCCCTTTCTCTGGGTGTAGATGGCTCTCTTCATTACAAGATCATTGGAACTGGTTTGAATCATCTCATTGTTGAAGAGCGTCATGTCCATCAGAATTGATAGTCATATAGTCTTGTAATTATCTGATACAATGATCTCCTGGTTTTGCTCATTTCACTTAACATCAGTTCATGTAGGTCTCTCCAGGCCTCTCTGAAATCATCCTGCTGGTCGTTTCTTACAGAACAATAATATTCCATAACATTCATATACTATAACTTATTCAGCCATTCTCCAGCTGATAAGCATCCATTCAGGTCCCAGTTTCTTGACACTACAAAAAGGGTTGCCACAAACATTTTTGCACATGTGGATCAGGGTCTATTTCATGTGAATAATATGATAATATGTTTTACATGATTGAGCAAGCATAACCTATATCAAATTGCTTATTGTCTCAGGAGGGAAGGAGGGAGGGAGGGAGGAAAGGAGGGAGGGAAGGAAAGAAGGAAGGAAGGAAGGAAGGAAGGAAGGAAGGAAGGAAGGAAGGAAGGAAGGAAGGAAGGAAGGAAGGAAGGAAGGGAGAAAGGAAGGAAGGAAGGGAGAAAGGAAGGAAGGAAGGAAGGAAGGAGGGAAGGAAAAAGAGAGGGAGGGAGGAAGGAAGGAAGAAAGAAGGAAGGATGGAAGGGAGGGAAGGAAGAAGAGAGGGAGGGAAGGAGGGAGGGAGGGAAGAAGGGAGGGAAGGAAGGAGGGAGGAAGGAAGAAGGAAGGAAGGAAGGAAGGAAGGAAGAAAGGAAGGAAGGAAGGGAGGAAGGAAGGGAGGGAGGAAGGGAGAGAGGAAGGTGAGAGAAAGAAAATTTGGAACTCAAAATTTTAATGAATGTTTTAAATTATGTTTAATATGTAATTGAGAAAAATAAAATATTATTTTCAAAATATGAATAGAGGATAAAGGATGGATATGAACAAGATTGTGGGAAGAAAAATCAAGAGAACTTAGCAAGCTATTAAATAGATAGGAGTGGGGAGAAGTAATAAATGAACAAAAGTAACAATGATTCTGAAATTTTAAGCCTGGGTGAGGGGGAGAAAGCCATGCACAGAAATCAGGAATTTGGGAAAAGGGTTAAGTTTCAAGGAAGATGGTGGGAACAGGATGAATTTTATTTTCTACTTATCAAGCATTGCATTGAGCATAGCCTCTGACACATACCACTTAACAAATGCTCTTTGGTTGATGGATTGAGTTTATTGAAGAGGGTGTGAGTAGGAGAGAAGTTGCACTGTAAGTGCAAAGAGGATGCTCTCATCATGCATAAAGATACACCTGGGAAAGCCCTAGATAATTAATAGTCCCTTCCAAGCTATTCTTTTTCCTCTGGGTGGTGACTGAAGGTTCTCTTTTGCAATGTGTGCACTACTTGTTCCTCTATATCTGGGATTGTGTCTACACCCAAACATATTAGGAAACAAAGCCTGAATTTCTTCACCCAGTTTCAGACCAGCTGGTGTTTATAGGCAATGTCTTAAACTCATGGTTTCAATCTTTCTTCCCAAAGAAACAAACTAATCCTTTCTGACCACACACCAGACTGGTCCAGTGACTGCTGTTACATCACACTGATCTATGCACTGTTTCCTCCTTTGAATATTTCACTGGATTTTCTTGTCCACCTCATCTAGACCTCGTGCTTTTTTGTGTGGCCGCATTCCATTGGTTGTCCATCAGCCCAGACAGATCCCATGACCTCAAGCATCTTTTCAGTGCCAGTCGACTGAAAACACTGGAAAATCCTGCCAGAGGATTCTGACTTCCCATGAAAACTGATCCTCAGGAAAATCATGAAATAGGCAAAAGTCATTTTCACCACTGGCTTCACCAATCTTTCCTACTTCTAGAGACTTCCCTGGTCCCTAGAGAAGCCCTAAGGTTTCATCTCTTTAATGAAGATTCTCAGACCTACAATCCCTAGTTCTCACTCCGATTTCTAGTCACCAAGACTTTATTGCTATCAATTGATTTAACTGACCATACACAAGGCACTCTTCTAGATGCCATAATGTTTATAAAGCATAGTCCTTATTTTCAAGGAGTTTATATTCTAATACAGAAGATGTACAAAATAACAATCTGTCAAGAAGCATCTATTAAGCACCTCATCTGTGCCAGGTACTGTGCCAGGTGCTGGGACTACAAAGATCTTTTTTTTAAAAAGCAGGATTTACCCTCAAGGAGCTTACATTCATTCAAGATGTAACATAAGATAGTGTGTGAAAAGTGTCAGATAGCAGAAATACAAAAGGAAGAAGACACCCCATTTTCTGGGCTGATCAAGAAAAGTGCAGGGTGGCTGGATCCTGAAAGATTGGCAGAGTTTAGATAGAGGAAGCAACCTGAGCTAAAGTCCTGAGGGAGAACTTCCATGTGTCGCCAAAAAGAGCCTTTGTGGAAAGAAAGAGAGGAAGAGGAGGAGAAAGAAAGGGAGAGAGGAAGAGAGAGGAGGAGGGAGGGAGAGAAAGGGAGAGGGAGAGAGAGAGAGAAAAGGAGAGGGAGAAAGGGGGAGGGAGGGAGGGAAGACAGAAGGAAGGAAGGAAGGAAGGAAGGAAGGAAGGAAGGAAGGAAGGAAGGAAGGAAGGAAGGAAGGAAGGAAGGAAGGAAGGAAAGACAGAGAGGCAGGAAGGGCAAGGAAGGGTAAGGAAAGAAGGGAAGGGGAAAGGAAGGAAGAAAGGAGAAAAGGAAGAAAGGTCCATGTTGACCAACTGACCAATTCTAGTTGGCTCCCCATGAGGTAGCTCTCCTCACAAATGTTCTACATACATGACATCAGAAAGGTGATGCCATGATACGCAATGGAATTGGATTTAAGTGAGGGAAGGGAAGTGATGATGCAAAGTCATCAACCTCCCTTTCTCCTCCAGAGCCATCTGCGACCAGTGACAAGACATGGATTAGGACAACTGGTGATGGCCTGGATACAGCAGAAACAGGCGGTAGGAAATTTGAGGCAGAGGGCTGGTTGACAGGTACCCAGGAGAAATACCTTGAAAGTCTCAGTAATCTTTCTAGCAAGAACAGCAAAGGAGGGGGAAGGGGACAAGGTAGATTAATACCTGGCTGATATGAAGAACATGAAGAAATGTTCAGAAATCCTGAGAGTCTTCCCCTCAGGGAGATTATTTTTTTTCCACTAGATAAAAGTTTGACTCAACTCTTATCTAGCCTTAACCACTGAATGGGTGTTGTCTCAGACAAAGTGAAACCTGGGAAAGATCTTAGTTTAAATGAGCCAAGGTTTCTACTATGTCTGGGGCCATTGCCAGACGTCCTGACCCATGTCTTGCCACTGGATTTCTATGACTCTTAAGGAGAGAGTGAAACCGATGACTTTGCACAGGTCTGCCTCACCTAAATCCAATTCACTTACAAGTCAAGACATCACCCTCCTGATGTTATTGGCTCTCTTCAAGGGTGAACAGCAATTTCCCTCATCAGATTGTGAGCTCCTTGAGAAGCAGTTGTCTTTTGCCTCTGTTTTGTATACCCAGCATTTAGCACACTATGTGATAGATACTTCAGAAATGTTTATTGACTAACAACAGTGACCCTGGGAAGTCATCCTATCTACTGTTCCTTATTTCCTTTATATTAACCTAAAATTCATATTAATTGCTTTAAGAGAAAAACAAGACATCCAAAATATCCAGACTTTGAATTATCATGTGTCAGCCTTATTCCACCCTCTGTTCCATTCTAATGGTATCTTTGGGTACTGGATCACTGCCTCTTTAGTTTATCATTGTAAATCTATAAGTATTGGACTACATTCTATAATTAGTAATTATAGAAGGAGCATGGCTGGGTAAAGAACTGACCCAAAAAGAACCAAGATGAAATTTCACCTCTGAGTCATTCTAACTCTGATCCTGTGCAAACCACTTGGCTTCTTAGGGTTATAGTCAACTTTCTTTTTTTTATGTGTGTGTGTGTGTGTGTGTGTGTATGTACATATATATATGTAAACAGTATTTTATATTTATGTGTATATATAAACAGTATTTTATATTTTATATATATATATATACACACACACACACACACACACACATATCTTTCAATATTCACCTTTGCAAAACTTTGTATTCCAAATTTTTCTCCCTCTCCTCTCCCCTCCTTCCTCCCCAAGACAGCACAATCTGATAGAGGTTAAACATGTGAAATTCTTCTAAATATTTCCATATTCATTATATCC
The DNA here is from genome assembly GCF_016432865.1 of Antechinus flavipes. Lineage (NCBI taxonomy): Eukaryota > Metazoa > Chordata > Mammalia > Dasyuromorphia > Dasyuridae > Antechinus > Antechinus flavipes. The sequence continues at coordinate 19,266,624 of NC_067400.1, read as the reverse complement.
AAAAAACATCAAATCAAAAGAAAAAAAAAAAAAAAACATGAGAATGGAGAAAAAACAAGTAAGTAAAAGAAAGGCAAAAATACTGTGCTTTGATCCACATTCAGTCTCCATACTTCTTCCCCTCTCTGCCTGCAAATGGTACTTTCTATCACAAGACTATGGGAACTGCCTGAATCATTTCATTGTTGAAAAGAGTTAAGTCTATCAAAGTTGATCATCTCACAATGTTGCTGTGACTGTATTCTCTTGGTTCTGCTCACTTCAGTCAACATCAGTTCATATAAGTTTTTCCAGGATTTTTAAAAATCAGCCTGCTCATCATTTATTATAGAAAAATAATATTCCATTATATGAATATACCATAACTTATTCAGCCATTTCCCCAACTGAGGGTACAGTCAATTTTCTAAAAACTCCAAGAAGGTCCCGTTGCCTGTACTATGCCAGGCATTATGCTAAGCATTTTTTTTAACAATTATTTTCTCATTTGATCCTCATGACAACTCTACAAAGGAGACAGCATTATTATCCCCATTTTACAGCTGAAGAAACCGAAGCAAAAAGAGGTTAAGTGGTTTGTCCAGAATCACATAGCTAATAAGTGTCCGTGGCTGTATTTGAACTCAGGTCTTCCTAACTTCAGGTCCTGCACTCTATACACTCTGTGCCATCAGTTTTTATGAGTTTAAATGTCATCTATAGCTATGCAGATGTTTCTTAAATCAGTATTTCTAGGATAAAATATCATCTACATCTACGTAGATGTTTCTGAAATCAATAGTTCTAGGATTCAGTATGATCTCCATCTATACAGATGTTTCTTAAACCAGTATTTCTAGGATTAGTCTCACTCCTGAATGTCAAGCCAAGAAGCCCAACTAGTGTTGGGACATCCTCACTTCTCTGTGTCTTCAGTTTGGAAATATCCAAAGATCATTATCTTCTTCTTTAAACCCACATTTCCTCTAAAGAGCCCAGTTTCCATTGAGAATGCTGCCATCTTCTCATCACCTAGGTTTCCATTCTCAAAGTCATCTCCAGAATTATATAAATAGAATCTAAAAGTATTTTTTATTTTTGTAAATTCCCATATCCAGCATTGTGGCTTGCACATAGTAAGAGCTTAATAAATTTTTAATTATATTTTTAAAAGGAAGAAATTTTATTTTAAAAAACCTTCCTTCATAGCCACTGTAAGTAATCATATTTTCAGACTTATATTTAACTTCATATTTCTACCACTTTCCAGAAGACCATTTCTGATGGAAGAAGCAATCTATTACAATTTGAGATTTGAAAGTATTTTCATTCTAATGATACTATTGTAAGAGAATGATATTTCTTCCCCAAAGGTCACATTCATATAGCATTTTTCAGCATCATTTCCCAGGTATATGTAAAAAACTGCTTCTCCAACTTGTGATCATATTATAATGGTGATTCATTCACCATGAAAAACTCATTCATCATATATTGTATCTAGGATATACTGCAATATATCTAACATATATAGGACTGCTTGCCATTCAGGGGAGGGGGTGGAGGGAGGGAGGGGAAAAATCGGAACAGAAATGAGTGCAAGGGATAATGTTGTAAAAAATTACCTGGCATGGATGTCAATATAAAGTTATTATTAAATAAAATAAAATAAAGAAAAAAAAAAAGAAAAACTCATTCATTAACATATCAAGAAGCATATCATAAGCACATAGCATAAAATATGATATAATAACTATAATAAGCATATAATAATGGCAGTCACAGAGGTGAGGATATAGAAAACAGGCCCTGCCTTCAAGGAACTTACATTCTATCCTCATTGTTACTCTCTGAGTTACAAGTGAAAGAAATAAAGCCTGTCCATGTCCTACTTTCAAAACAAGAGGTTAAAAGAAAATGTGTAAGTCCCAAAGAAAGGAAATTGAGTCAGCAGATGAAATGAATATGAAGCTTGGTTTTCTCCTCAAGATACCATCTTACTTGCTATTCTCTGCCATGGTGGTTTTTCCTCTGAAACTCCCTTATAAAGGGCTACCAAAAGGAGCTGGAAAGCTTCTGGAATCCTTGCATTCATTTAATGCTGTTTTCTTTCCTCAACAAGTAGTTTAGGCATCAATTCATTTAGCAAATGGTTCCTCAGCCCCACAGCTGAAAGTAATCCACATGGATGCTTCTCCTTAAATCCTATCTTGTAATATAATAGAATCATGCTTTGAGGTTAGGGAGCAGGAGGAGTATTGGATTCTTAAGTTAGCCACAATGCAGAAATCTTATAGCAAAATTACTCTTGAAGAATTCCTTGGAGCAGCTAGGTGGTGCAGTGGATAGAGCACCAGGAAGGAAGGAAGGAAGGAAGGAAGGAAGGAAGGAAGGAAGGAAGGAAGGAAGGAAGGAAGGAAGGAAGGAAGGAAGGAAGGAAGGAAGGAAGGAAGGAAGGAAGGAAGGAAGGAAGGAAGCAAAAGTGATGATGGATGTGAAAGGGGAGGGGAGTAGGTAGAAAATGGCAAATATTCTTAAAAGGGTGTAAGACAAGAAAGATATTCACTCTATGAAAAGCATTTAAGACCCACGATTCAGTTGAAGGAACCACATTCATAGCTCTTCTCCCATCTCCCATTGGTAGGCATATGTTCATTGAACAGAATGCCGTTCATTGAAATGGCAGGTAAAATTTAAAATTTAAATTATATTTGTCTTATATAGATAGACATATATGTGTATACATACATGTATAGGTGTATATATACACATATATCTTTATATAGAGATATGTGTGCATATATACACACATATATATTTGCTAGACTTATGTGGATGAAATTTTATAAATTAAATTTAAGTACATGGGATTGTGTATACTTGCCAGATTTTCAATTAGCATTTATTAAACACTTACTATATAACAGGCACTGTGCTAGTCCCTGAGATTTTTTTTTTAAGTCCTCGGGGCAGCTAGTTGATACATTGGATAGAACACTAGCCTTGAAGTCAGGAGGACCTGGGTTCAAATCTGACCTCAGACACTTAACACCTTCTAGCTGTGTGACCCTGGGCAAGTCACTTAACCCCAACTGCCTCAAAAAAAAAAAAAGTCCCTGTTCTCAAGGAGCTTACAATCTAATAATGAGGGACACAACATACAACCCACTGTACAAACAAGCTACATACAAGATAAATTCAGAATAATCAGCATAGGGAAGGCACCAACATAAAGAAAGGCTGGGAAAGGTTTTCTTTTAAAGGTGAGGTTTTAGCTGAGACTTGAAAAAAATCCAGAAGTCCAAGAGAAGTAGGCAGGGCCTTCAAGACATGAGATACAGTGAGAGTTGGAGTATCCTATATGAGGATAGCAAGACCTATGGAAGGGACCAAGCTCCTGAGGTTTTTGACATCAGGAAGTCCTTCCACTGCTACAGGTACTTTCTCAGCAGCTTAGAGTTTTAGAAAGTTTACCTGCATGACTGAAATTAACTCTTTGACCCAAGACCTGACGTCCTCTAGAGGAAATATGTGTCAGAGACAAAAGACGAGAGATTGGATCAGAAAATCTCTGTTCACTAGGACATGTTGCCTCTAACACATACACACACACACACACACACACACACACACACACACACACACACTTTTGTTCATCAATTCTGACAATAGAATTCTGGGAGACATTTTAAATCCCAGGTGTTCTTTCTCTTTTAGGTAACTTAGTGGATAGAGGACTAGAGTTGGTTTTAGAAATACTTGAGCTCACAACATGATGTCACCAGCCTTTTAAGCAAGTCATTTTAATCTTTTTCTGCCTCTGTTTCCTACCTGGAAAATCTGCAGCTACGTCACAATTGCTACAAAGATCTAACAGGATAATGTATTTATAAAGTACTTTGCTAATATTAAAGTACTATCCAAATGTTAGTTATAGTTAGTAAAGGTTCTCTATCTATAGTTTGATCCATGAGTTCCTTCTTCATTTTATCCATTCAAATTCTCCACTTGGCTTCCTCCATCTCTTTTATTCCTTTCTTATTATCTCCTAAGTGCTGCTCATTAGAAAATAGTATCCTTCATTTTAAGGACTATGCTGACTACTTTTCCTTGGACCACTCAAAAAGCCACTTCATTAGCCCAGCTGAACCAGCAAACTAAAGTTAATTTTCAACGTGAATAATAAAAAGTTCATAAATGAGATTAAAGAAAGCATTTACTAAGTGCTCACTATGTGCCAATGTGGGAACATAAATATAAACAAAAAGAAAGACAGTTTCTGGCCTCAAGAAACATATATCATCCAAGGCAATCCCAATAGACTTTGGTCAGAAAATGCCATCTGCATCCAGAAAAAGAACGATGGATACTGAATGTAAATCAACACGTGCTATGTTTACTTCTTTTTTATATTTTTATTTCCCTCTCTCATGGTTTTTCCCTTTGGTTCTAATTTTTCTTTCCCAACATGATTCATAAAGCAATGTGTATTAAAAAAATACATTAATTTTTTTTAGAAAGAGGCATATATTTTCATGGAAGAGGCAACAAATAAAAAAGGAGCTAAAGGGGGAGGGAAGGAGACCCTTGCTAGCACAAAGTGAAAAGTACAAAATATCAGAAGGAGAATGGGGTTAGAGGGAGCCTGCTGGCATGGAAACTTCCTCAAATGGATGTTCTCAGAAAGAAATGACCAATCACAGGACTGGAAGTTTTCCAAGTCTTATCTCTGACTTGAGAAGGCCATAAAGTACACAGATCATTATATTTTCTATATAAATATTTTCTAATACCATTTCCTCCTGCCTACCTCTAATTGCTCTAGTAGGGAACCTATATTTGATTCTCAGAAGGCTGTTTTAATCAACAGAAAAGAATTGTACCTTTCAATCACAGTGTCACAAGTTAAAAGGAAACTGGGAAAGGAAGCAAGTCTTTCCTTGGGGCTTAAGAGGAAAGTGGTTTGTTGCAGGTTTCTGTGATACCCATGAAAATGCCTACAGATCAACAGATGACAATCCCTGAACCATTTGCTGCTATCATAAGCTATTTAAGAAAAATCAACCTTTTGGAGGAAACAAAGGCTAAAATCTACCATCACAGAATCAAGGAGCTGGAATGAACTTTGAAAGTCACCTCATCCAGTCCTTAAGTAAACAAGAATCCTTTCTGTATCATGTCCAACCAAATTAGTTTGCATTCGTTTAGTAAATATTTGGATTTTCTAGTCTATGTACCAATTGTATTAATATAGGAAACGTAAGCTTCCCAAGTAAGGGTCTATTCCCTCTTTGTTTTTGTAGCCCCACCACTTTGCCCAATTCCTTGCACATAGTGAACACTTAATAAATGCTTTTGAGTGGCTAGATTGAATATATTCACCAGCCTAAGGATGCTACAGTAGAAAGGGCACTGGATTTCTTAGGCAAAGGACCTGAGCTCCAATCTTCATTCTTCCAGCTTAAAGGACCTGAGCTCCAATCTCCATTCTTCCAGCTAGTAGCTATAATGACTCTTAGCATAGGTTCTTTGAGTCTCAATTTCCTCTCTGGTAAAGGAAGAGGACTAACTAGATGACCTCAAAATCTATAATGTTCTTACCTTCAATAGAGACACTTACAGACTCATTCCATTCCTTATTTTTGACCACTTCCCAATCAAGCTAAGTATTTACTTCTTTTTTAGTATTCACCTCTTACCTCCTTCTAAAACATTTTCAAAAGTCATTGATAGGCCCAGAAAGTTCATTGTGACCTCTTGTCATAGGGTTTAAGAACTCTTTGAGATTTTTAGTTCAGAAAAATAAGCATTTCTGCTCAACTTTTAGAGTAAATTGGGACTATAACAATCTCTGAGCCAAAAGATAGATTTGGATCTCTCCTAGGAATTCTTAAAGGGACCCACATAGTCTGTGAGACAGAGAGAGAAGAAGGAAGACTTCAAGAGCTGAGCAGCTGCTACAGCAATGGAGGTCAACACCCCGCCCTCCAGGACTTAATGAACTGAGCCAGAAAGGATCAGCTGCATATAGTTAACAGGTGAAAAGAGAAACTGAAAAACTGATGATAAAAAGAGAATGGAAGAGTGATTTGCAGCAAAAAAAAAAAAAAAAAAAAAAGGATAAATGAAGGCAGACCACTGATTTACTATAGTCCACTTGGAACAAAAAAATCAGGCTGAAGTGATTTAGTAAACTGACCTCTTCAAGAACAGAAGGATGCTCTTAAAAAAAAAAAAAACTGGTCATCTCTTTCCCCAATTTCCTCTATCTAGGCCAGTCTATGAAACATGAATATGCTCTACTTGCTTTTTTTTTTACCTAAATACTCCCTGTAACCTCAATTTTGCTTAAATGTATAGACACCAAGAGTTACCTAAAGATAAGTTTAAATTCACACCACAGCAGGAAAGTAAACCTTGCCTAAATGTTAAAGATTTCCCCAACTGGGGGCTCTGAGCTACTGTGATTATATTTTGTATGATATATTTTTGTCTGAAATAAATTCCATAAAGGAAGAGGGGAGGAGGGAAAGAAGTAAAGTGGAGTAAAGGACCATTACATTGCCTTTGGACTAGAAAGAAAGAAAGAAAGAAAGAAAGAAAGAAAGAAAGAAAGAAAGAAAGAAAGAAAGAAAGAAAGAAAGAAAGGAGATATTTGTAATAATAGGGTAGCTAATTAAAAGCCCAAAGATAAAGAGGATAGGGAAAAGAGAGATAGGGAGAGTTGGAAGGTACCAACTGGCCAGTGGTACCTTCTACAGCAACACTTGTAACTAACTGGTGTTTTGCAATCACTATTTAATCCATATGTTCGTCTTCTCTCAGAGTTATTTTCCCCCATTATGATGTAAATTCCTTCAAGGAACTTATAGATTTTATCTTTCTTGCTTGCATTCTATCCCTAGTACATCTCCTAAGAATTTAGAATGAATAGAGTAATCCTTTCCCACCCTCCCCTCTCTACCTCCACCTTTGCTGCTAACATTTTCCCCAATAAAATTATCTTCCCTATATTTTGTTGTTTTTTGTTTTTAAATCTTGAAGAGGACCATAACATAAGGGAGGTGCCATGACTTGCAAGGGAGTTCGAACTAAGTGTGTGAGAGGGCTGTGCAAAAACACCAGCCTCACTTTCTCCTCTGGAGTCATTTGGGTCCAGTGGCAATATCAGGGTGACTGGAGATGGCTCTCCTATATTTTATGTGTATGTTTAAATATCTATTATCTCCCTCAGTAGAATGCATGGTTTTTGAGGACAGGGACTATTTGGGCCTTTCTCTGGAACTTTATCATCATGTGTGTGCCTGATAAATACTGGGAGCATGATACATCTTGGGAATCAACAAGTGGAAATTCTCATTCCTGCTTTTTCACTGGCTAAATGCATAAATGAGCATGTCACAAACATGTCTGAATCTTAGTTTCCCTACCTGTAAAAGAGGGACTATGGCAGGGTTGACCCAAAGATTTCTATGAAATCTTTCATATTCTACTTTGGTCCTCTTTCAGTTCCTTTAAATGCATTACTGGGGGGAAGGAGGGAAGGGGAAGAAGAAAAGAAGGGAAGGGAGAAGAGATAGTGATTCTTCACCTTTTTTCATTCTATTGTACCTTTGGCAGTCTGGAAAACCCATGGACTCCTTCACAGGATAATGTTTTGAAATACATAAAATAACAACACATTATAGTTATTGTGAATGACCCTGTGGACTAAAAAAAAAAAAAGAAAGAAAGAAATGAGATGTTTGTAATAATAGAGTAGCTAATTAAAAGCCCAAAGATAAAGAGGATAGCGAAGGGAGAGAATGGGGGAATACCAACTGTCACAGAATCAGCTGAAGCAACTAGAAAGAAATATTTAATGTGAAGAAAAAAAGTTTTGGGGGAGTCGTGATAACTGAATTCAGGTGTCTATAATCCATCATATTTATAGGTATCTGAAGACTGTCATATGGAATAAGGATCCTTCAGCTTCAGAAGGGAAAAATTGAAACCATAGTCATACATTGCAAACAGATGTGATTTAGGCTTTATATGGAAATTTTTTTTTAAACTTCCCAATGTTAAGAGTTGCCCCAAAAGACCTAGATGCTGAAGTGATGGATTCCTCATTATTGGGCCTTCAAGCAGTGGTTCTATGCCTGCCTTTTGAGGATGCTGCAGTGGAAATTCTTTGGGGCGATGGATTGAACTAGATGGTTTCTGGGAACTCTGAATTTTCAACTTCTGTGATTCTCTGAGGAAAAATAGCAGTGGGTGAAATAGGAAGAATTTTTTAATCCTTTCCCATTTGTAACTTCATTTGTACTACAGCTTATTGTTACATTGTTACCACAATTTATTTTGTTACATCTTTACTATGGTGGTTTGCAGTTACATTATCACTGCAATTTATATTGTTACATTGTTACTATATTTGTATTATTTTGCTGTTATGTTGTTACTAGGCTTTATATTGTTACATCTCTTCCATGGCATTTTGCAGTTACCTTATGACTGCAGTTTATGTTGTTACATAGTTACTATATTTGTGTGTTTTGCTGTTACATTGTTACTACCATTTATACTTTATTTTGTTGTTACATTGTTAACTATATTTTCTCATTTGTTACTATAGTAACCTCATTTGGCTGGGCAACCATGATTATGTAATTTTTTTAAAGGAATCACTATATCTATCAAAAGCATTTTATTAAGTCTCTATATGTGCAGACATTATGCAAGGAACTGGAATTTTAGTCAGTTTTCAGTCACAGCCTCGTCATGACCCCTTTTTGGATTTTCTTGGTAGAGATACTGGAGTGGTTGGCCATTTCCTTCTCCACCTAATTTTATAGATAAGAAAACTGAGGCAAACAGGTCTAAGTGACTTGCCCAGGATCACATAGCTAGTAAGTATCTGAGGTCAGATTTGACTCAGAAAGATGAGTCTTTCTGATTTCAGTCCTGGCATTCTGCCCCAGATAAGTACTAAAGGTGAACAAAAAGGAGAACGATATATTTTTCTACCCATAGTCCGATGCAGCACAGAGATCAGATTCTATTGAACTAAAGAGGCAATTATTTTTTAAGTTCACAGACTCCCTAAAATTTACCCACAGACTCTTTAGGAGTCAAAGGACCCCAAGTTGAGAATTTCTGCCCGGGGTTAAACTGCCTCTCTGAAGATTATATAACATGTTGAATCCTGACTGAAGTATTGTTCTTGCTCTTTCTAGAAACCCTGGCTTTGAGCCCTAACAAAAGGCTATTTTTAAAGCTTCTTGCTCTACTGAGCAGTGTGATCTTTGCAAGACTCTGGAGCTATTGCAATGTTAAAGTATTTTATCTAAAAACTGCAAAGAGCTACAGAACAGTTCCAGACAGTCAGGATATGAAAGGTCTAGAAGGGGAAGTGGAAAGGTGAGGCCAAATTCCCCCAGGTAAATTTAGGGCAATGGGAGTAGGAGATTTGTGAGACATGAAGCAAATCGTGTCCAGATAAATAGAGGAAGTATCTTCTTTGGAAAGAAAAATGCTTCATACCTAAAAAAGCAAAACCCAGAACCCATGACATGGCTGGCCTTGGGGATGTCTCAAAGGGGACAAGCAATCCCATTTCCTGCTCTTTTTTTGGCTACAGCTATTGATTCATTCACCTCTGGATTGTTCTTTCCTTTGTTATTATTGATTTTTAAGCCAAAAGGCAGATTTAGCATTTATTCCTTGTTCTTCCCTCCAATGATGGTGGTGAGACTTGAGACAGATGGAAAGGGAGGAAAGAAACACGATGGAGAATTTCATTATTCTTGCTCCTGCAGTTTTCTCACTCGGGACAATTCAGATCTCCTTGAGGGAAAGAAAAGCAAGGGTGAACTCAATGACTTTCAATTTGTTCCACTTGCAACCAAGTCAGAAGAGAAATGCAAGCTCCAAGGTGCTTATCAGCATCACAGCCCACCCTACCAAGCAGCACCCACCAGTCTGCCCTCACCATCTCCCTTTTGTTCATCTTTGACTCCCTATTCTCAGTTCATCAATCAAGGATTAAAATGGAGTAGAGAAGAAGAAGGGGCAGCTAGAGTGCCAGACCTAGAATCAGGAAGATTCCTCTTTCTGAGATGACATCTCTCCTCAGACACTTACTACCTGTATGACCCTGGATAAATCACTTCACCTTTTTGCCTCAGTTTTTTTATCTGTAAAATGAGTTAGAAAAATAAATTTGCCAAGAAAACTCCAAATGGGATCACAAAAAATAGAACATGACTGAAAAATGACTAAACAAGAAGGAGAAACAAAAGAAGAAAAAGAAGAAACATAAGCAGCAAGAGGAGGAGAAGAAGGAAGAAGAAGAAGGAGGAGGAGGAAGAGGAGGAGGAAGAGGAGGAGGAGGAGGAGGAGGAGGAGGAGGAAGAAAAAAGGAACAGAAAGAAAAGAAGAAAAAGGAGAAGAAAGAGGAGAAAAGTAGATGATATCTAAAAATCATATAAATTATATGAATCATAACTGGAAGGGACTTTACAAGATATTTACAAGATATGATGATGGAGGAGGAGGAGGAAGAAAAAAGGAACAGAAAGAAAAGAAGAAAAAGGAGAAGAAAGAGGAGAAAAATAGATGATGATGATGATGATGATGATGATGATATGAAGAGGAGGAGAAGGAGGAGGAAAAGAAGAAAGAGGAGGAGGAAAAGATAAAGAAAAAGAAGGAGAAGAAAGAGGGAGAGAGGGAGGAAGGAAGGAAGGAAGGAAGGAAGGAAGGAAGGAAGGAAGGAAGGAAGGAAGGAAGGAAGGAAGGGAGGGAGGAAAGAAGGAAGGAAGGAAGGAAGGAAGGAAGGAAGGAAGGAAGGAAGGAAGGAAGGAAGGAAGGAAGGAAGAAGGAAGGAAGGAAGGAAGGAAGGAAGGAAGGAAGGAAGGAAGGAAGAAGGAAGGAAGGAAGGAAAAAAAGAAAAGAAACAAGGTGGGACTCTCCAATATCATTGGTTCTCAATAAACACTAAAGCTGTTATTCTTTAGTTTTAAATCCCAAATTTCATTCTCAGCTCATAATACCATAGATTTAGAATTGAAAAATATCTTAGAAATAAAAATTTTACAAAAATAGGGAAGCTGAGGTTCAGAGAAGCAAAGTGACCTGCCCACAATCACCCAGATAAAACTAGCAGGACTGGGTTTTCAATTAAGTTCCTCTGCCTTCAGCACACCTGGGTTTGAATTCTCTCCCTTACTGCCTAGCTGATCATGAACAAATCACTTGCTCTCTCTCTAGAACTGTTTCCTTCTCTGTAAAAATGAGAGGGTTGCATCAAATATCTTGTAAAGTCCCTTCCAGTTATGATTCATATAATCCCCTATCTATTCTCCATCCCTACTGTTATCCCAGCCTAACATCCTCTGTTGGGCTAGGGCCAAGACCTTCCTACTGTTGAACCCCATTGATTCCAAACCCAGAGGGAGGAAGCTTGAAGCCATGCAAAGGTACTACATAAATACACCACTGCTTGTTGCTACTGTAATTCTACAATCCATTTCACCCTTTGAAGGAGGTCTCTGTGACCAGAATTTCAAATGTCAAGCTAAAAAGTACTAAAAAATTGGCTACCTTTCACACACACACACACACACACACACACACACACACACAAACACACACTCATGTCCATTTCTGAAATCTGGGCCTTGTATCCTGGCTAGACCAAAAGATTGGCTTCTGTTCCCTTGGTCTGAGAATCCACTATACCTTGAAACAAAAAGAACATGAGAGGGCTGTTCTAAAAACTCTTTGCTGAACCTAGCTGTCCATGAGAGAAAAAACATCTGAGTGAAATCCTACTTTCCCCAAAGAAAATTGAACAGCATGGCAGCACAGTTTAGTCTGAACCAATGAAAATCTGTCTGTGGATAGTATGGTCATTGGGTCCTTTTTGCTTTAATTTCTTTCCTTTCTCATTGAAAGTCATGATGGCATTTTGGCAAAGCCGCTGAGGAAGATCTATTCACTAGCCTTGATTTGCCTGGTGACCTTGAACATGCCCTTTACTGGGATTCAGTTAATCCATCAGTTCACCCTTTTGTTTTTCTGCCTTTGCAAAGCTTCTTGTGTTCCGTTCCTTTTCTCCATGTAGACAATCCCGCTCCAGGCCAAGCCCTCATCACCTCCCTTCTATACCATTCCAAGAGCCTTCTAATTGGGCTTCCTGCTTTCATTCTTCTCCCTCTCCACTCTATGCTCCATGTGACTACCAAAGTGATATTTCTCTGATCCTGGCAGTCCTATATTAAAAAAAAAAAATTAATAAAGAAAACCTTAAATGGTTCCCTATTACCAATAGGATAAAACAATTTTTCCCAGCCTGGAAAAAGAAAGACCACTACAATCAGATTCCTACTGACCTTTGCTGTCTAATTTCATATTATTTGCTCTTTGCCCAGTCACCATTCCAGCCTAACTAAATTGGAATACAATATTCTATCTCCCATCCAGTCTGGGATTTGTAGAGGCTGTTTTCCACATCTGTAACATGCTGACTCTCAGCCCCTAAGGATCACTAACCTCCTTCAAATGACAGTTCAGGTGCTACCTCCTACAGGAAGCTTTCCCTGATAGCCCCAGTATTGGTATCTTTTCTCAACCCTACCCAGGAAATTAAATTATCTCATATGTGTGTGTGTATATATATGTATGGACATATGTGATATATTAATAATGGTGAAATATATGAGCATGTGAATGAAATATATAAAACATATATGGATATCTATTGCTGTTTGTTCTCTTTTGGTATAGTGTCTTGACTTGAGTTGTACAAAGTCATTGACCTCACTCTTTCTTCCAATGTCACCGAAGCCCAGGTATAGGACAAAAAGTTAGACAATTGGAGATGGCCTGAGGAGTAGTAGGTGACTTTGGCAACTTCAATGTCTAAAGCCCTTAATGTTTGACAGCGTGTGCTTCAGCCTTCATGGACATTAGAACAAATTGTTCTCATTTGCCCATTCCATTGGGGAAGACTTTACAAGCTTGGAATAGACACCCCCTAACTCAACATAGGGTTGGGAGCCTGTCAGTAATCCTAGATGAAGCAAAAATGGGTTTAGTGCATCTGCCAAGATGATTTTACTAGGACTCTCCACTGCAAGGAGCCTGTTGAGAGAGTTGAGTGACAAGTGGACATCAAAAGTGGATCGGCAGCTCTAGAAAAGGCTCAGCAATCTCACAGCAGAGTTGCTAATCCTCCCTGAATAATTCATTCATATTTCTCTTTCTCTCTAAGTCTCTCTCTCTCTCTCTCTCTCTCTCTATCTATCTATCTCTCTCTCTCTCTTTCTCTTTATCTATCTCTCTCTCCCTCTTCTCTCTCTCTCCTTTTCTCTCTCTCTCTCTCTCTCTCTCTCTCTCTCTCTCTATATATATATATATATATCTATATATATATATATATAAAAAATGTATTGTGGTCTATGAATATATGTGTACATACACACATTATGTGTTTTAAATGTGCATATGTATGTAATGTTTTACCAAATATATTATTCCATTGGCATACAGAACTTCCAGTAAGGAAAATCCCTTTACTAATGCAGCTTGATTCCTGTTCTACCCTAGAGACTTTAGTCTTCAGAGAGTTTCCTAGTACACTGAGAGGTTAAATGATATGTCCAGAGTCACACAACCAACTCGTCTGAGATAAAACTGAAACTCAAGTCAACTCTATCCTTTATTTAATGCTATCTCTCCTTGTATATAGTTCACATTTATATAATAATAATAATAATAGAATTTGTTTACATGAATTCATTTGATAGTAACATAAATTATAGACTGCTTAATTTATGCCAGACACTGTAATAAGTATTTTACTTCACATGATCCTTACAACAACCCTGGAAAGTAATGATAATTATACTAATGGCTAACATTTATATAGAGCTTACTATGTGCCAGGTACTGTGCTAAATACTATAAATATTCTCATTTGATCCTCACAAAAGCCTGAAAAGGAGATGCTGTTATTATCCCCCTTTTACAAATTAGGAAACTGAGCTTCAATGACTTACTCATGTGTCACATGGTCACACAGCTAGTAAATATCATAGACCACATCTGAACTCAGGTTTTCTACTATCCACTGCACCACCTAGTTGCCTCCATCTTTATAACTATGTAGATGGATGGATAGATAAAAGATAGATAGATAGATAGATAGATAGATAGATAGATAGATAGATAGATAGATATGACATCTCTTTGATAATCTCTTTGGGGACAAGGGCAATTTCATTTTTGTTTTTGAATCCTTAATGCTAACGCAGTGTCCAGTCATAGTAAGCATTTAATAATTTCTTATTCTTCTACTGTAAAGGAGCAAAATTTATATCTCTTCAATTCATAAGAATGTTGTCAAGAGCAAAAATATATGCGCTCGTGCTAATTAAATACATGGTATTATTAATGTCCATAGTTTTAGAATGGCATCAAAACCAAAATGGGAAGAATGATGGGATGCCAATTTTAAAATAAATAAAACTTTCAGATTGTTTATTGTAAGCAGAATTCTGTTTTAATGCACACTGCTATGGTCTATGCAGTTTGGTTTAGCAAATCTTCCCTGCTGAGAGGTTTGTCTCAGGTGATGATTACATGACTCGGAAGTTGGTATTAGTGCTGGCTTATAAACTCAAAATATAGGTCAGAATAACAGATTACTAAAACTGAGTCACACCTCCTAATGGAGAATTCATGGCTAGCTCTCTCCATTGTTGTGCTATGTCTGCCATCTCCTCTCTTGTTCTGTGGCTTCCTCACTGCCATCCATTCTTTCTTTATCTCTGGCTTGTCATATACTTCCCTCTGCTCATTCTATTTTTTCTAATAGCTACAAAGAAAGAGAATACATTCATCAGTCCATTGGGAAATTGGTAAAATGGCAATCTTCCATGTCTTTTTTTTTTCATCTTTCAAAGAAAAAGATTTATGACATATAGTCACACACAAGCTACCTATTTCTACAATGCAGAAAAAACAACAGACTTTTTATCTTTCTTTTCTTTTTTCCTTTTCTTTTTTTTTTGAAAGGACAATTCATAGGAAGAAAAAACATGTCAAAAAGTGCTTTCTTTTTTCCTTCTATATCCCAGCTATCCAGATTAGGGATAAGAAAACAAGTCAGGGAAGTTTTTGCACTGAGTCAGAAGCAGAGAGCTCACTCAGGAGTGGTGGGAAAAAAAGTCTTTCTATGACCAGAAATCAGATTGGGAATCAACATTCCAGTAATGATGATGTAGTACTTCAGAAACATATGCATTTTTTAAAATTCCAACTTACTTTATTTTTTATTATATTATAGTTTTTTTATTTACAAGATATATGCATGGGTAGTTTTTCATCATTGACAGTTGCAAAACCTTTTGTTCTAACTTTTCCCCTCTTTCCCCCCACCCCTTCCCCCAGATGGCAGGTTGACCAATACATGTTAAAGATGCAGGCAGACAAAGGTAGAGGGATTGGGAATTCTATGTAGTGCTTCATAGTCATCTCCCAGAGTTCTTTCACTGGGTGTAGCTGGTCCAGTTCATTACTGCTCCATTGGAACTGATTTGGTTCATCTCATTGCTGGAGATGGCCATGTCCATCAGAATTGAACATCATATAGTCTTGTTGTTGAAGCTCATTTCACTCAGCATCAGTTCAGCATATGCATTTTTTTAAAAATCCAAGCATTAATACATTTTGTTTTGATACAAGAAACACTTCCCAAAAGAAATTCAAACTCTCTGACAAAAACGTTCTCAAAAAAAAAAAAAAAAACTTACTTAATTAAATGTTAACAGATTATTCCTTTAATTTTGGCAGTATGAGACTAACACTGACCATCAGAACTGACCAGAAGTTTTTGTATTGTCTACTGTTCACTTTATTTGCATTGTTACGGTCACTGTCGATATTGTTCATTTAGCTCTGCCCAGTTCACTTTGCATCGCTGCTAACAAATCTAGTCACATCCCTCTAAAATACTTTATATTCCTTATTCCTTATGGTATTGTGATCTTCTATTATGTTCATCCATCATAATTTGTTTAGGACTTTCCCAATCACAGACCATGTAGTTTGATTCTTTCTTTTCATTATAACAAAATATGTTGCTGTGGACATTCTTGTGGAAAATGGACCATTTCTTAATGAAGAATAAAAAGAGAAGAAAACTGCTCTGGAAAAAAGAGTCCTCGTAGTGAAATTTCTGGGTGAAAAGGTATGAACAATTTAATCATTTTTCGGGCAAAATTTCTAATTGTTTTCAACAACATTTGAACCAGCTCCAAAATAATGAATTAATATGTCTGTCTTCCCATAACTCCTCTAATAAGAGTTCCCCAATCTTAGCATTTTTGATAGCTTGATGGCCTTTTAAATGGAATTCTGAGGTTGTTGGTGATTGTATACATTATTTCAGATGATATTGATATTTCACAATTTTTGAAAAGCACTTATAAAATCTGTCACATTTATGTGGATTTCCTAAAAGTTTTTATTTTTAAGGTGTTGGCTTTTTTAGTTTAATTTAATTTAATTTGCAAGTATACTCTAATGTGTATTTTCTGATTATGGAATAATTGATTTTATTTGTCTAAAGCCATTTAATTTGGTGTAATCCTTTTTATGTTGTCATCCTTTTTCTTGCAAAACCTCTGACTTCTCTAAAAACATTTTTATACTTTATTTGGAAACAGTGTGACCTTATACTCTGATTTGTAGAGTCTACCAGCGATTGGGGGGGGGGGGGAGAATCTACCTGAGATTTTTCCAGGTTCAAAACTGTACTGCGAATATTGAACATAGGACTAAGAGTCAGGAAAGCTAGATTCTAGTTTCGTCTCTGCCATAACTAGGTATAGGACCTGGATTAAATCATTTCAATTCACTTTCTTCATGTGTAAAACCAGGAAGTCAGAATAGATGATCTCAATCATCCCCAATATTCTGTGATTTTAGCTTCAGACAATCATTCTTTGTGTGGTGATGAGGGGAGAAATGGGAGGTTCCTCTCAACTCAGCTGCACATCATGGCATGTGTGGCTTCAGTTCTCTGAGCCAAATAAAGACTGGGATCCAGAAGTGATAATGAGGTAAAACCATATGTCTCCTCATGTTCTTTTTCTAAGAGTGAATTTCCCCTCAATGATTATCTATTAATAAACTCTATAGTTACATTGGAAGTAGTCATGGCTTGTAATTCTGTTCTTTGAGATCCAGTTGTAGGCCAATGCAGAAAACTGCAAAATTCCAGGGGACAGGCTGGTGACCATTGCCTTTCCCTGACCCTCCCTCAGTTATGACTGTAGTCTAAAGCAGGGGTCCTCAAACTTTTTAAATCGGGGGCCAGTTCACTGTCCCTCAGACTGTTGGAGGGCCGGACTATAGTAAAAACAAAAACTTTGTTTTGTGGGCCTTTAAATAAAGAAACTTCATAACCCTGGGTGAGGGGGATAATCATCCTCAGCTGCCGCATCTGGCCCGCGGGCTGTAGTTTGAGAACCCCTGGAAAGCCTTGGAATAACATAGAAGAAACCTATGCTCCTTTATTGTTTCATATAGTTCCAGTTCACATCTACGGAGAATAAACTTATGAATAACAAAGATACATTAACCTCTTTCAAACAGGAATAGACAACTTCATAATTATATTGTCACTCTCTTCTGTGATACTTAGAAAGATTTGCTTCTCATTTAGTTTTTTCCAAATATCCCACTTCTGTTTGCCTTTATTATATCATTGACATATATTGACATAGTTCTAAACAGGCTCAATCAAGCTTTTAGAGATGTACTCATGATCTTGGTAAGAATTATGTTTTTGTATTGGTGTCTTGATTGTTGACAGATTATGCAAGTTATCAGTTTCAGTGGAACGGATTACCCCTTCAGATAGCCAGTGATTCTCATTGGAATCTCCGCCCCCCAAGGATTCTTCCTGTCAGTCCTTATACTTCCTGAGATAAAATTCTTGCAAATTAAATAAGGCAAGACATTTGCAAAAGTGATCTTCAGCTATGTAGATTGCTTTTAAAACCATTGAAACCCATTCTTGAACCTTGATCTGCTGCTACCCACCCATTTTCCCAATCCTTTTCCCCCTTTCAGTTTCTGTCTTCTGTTATTTCTGTAGCAGGTTAGCCCCGTGGCTATCATAATAGCTAGTAAGTGGAGAAAAGGGAACAATACAAGAAATTATGGTTGAATCACAAGGATTGTTAACTGGTTGGATGTTGGAAGCACAAGTAAAGAAAGAACAGGAATAGTTAAAGATGACTCCAAAATTATGAACCTCAGTAAAAGAAATAAGAGGGAGGGGGCCTTGCTAGAAAGAAATATGTTTATGGAGGAAGGAAACAGGTTCTATTTCAGACATGTTGTTGCATTTGGATTGTCTAGCATCTGGTGATGTGAGAGAAGAGAAATATTTGAGCTGGTTGGGTTTTTTTCACTAAACTCTAAGAATTCTCTTCTATTTCTTAATGTAACATAGGGAAGAATAAACTGTTGGTAACCACTTCTCCTACCTCATGTAACACTTTGTTTTGAGACTAATGCATTAGTTATTTCTGTCTGTATCTCATTCCCCCACTACATAAGCGTAAGATTACTGTGTAAACTCTTAGTTCCTTAAACGACTGACATCACTTGTGAAAAGGTGTTTTTAAAAAATGCTTATTATTATTTCACATCTAATTCTCACCTGGGGAGTATCGTTAGCAATGAATGGAGTAGATTGTTTCAGTCCCTAAATATTTTGGTCACAGGATTCCTTTACACTCTTAAAAATTCCTCCCTCCCCTGACAGCTTAAGTATGGATTATAACTATTGATATTTATCATATTAGATATTAAAACTAAGAAAGTTTTTACATATTCATTCATTTTAAGAATAACAAAAATAAGCCCAATTGTATGTTAAGAGAAATTTTCATGAAAAATAACTAGTTTCAGAAATAAAAAAAAAAAAGATTTACTGAGAACAGCATTTTTAAAAACATATTTTTGTACTTCTCTTTAATGATTGACTTAATAGAAACCAAAAAGAGTCTCCTATCTGCTTCTGCATTCCCTCTACTGTGATAAATTGTGTAGTTGAAGTATTAAAGAAAATCTGGCCTCATTAAGATATGCAGTTGGAAACAGGGGAGTAGCTTAATAAACAAACTGCATCAGTGTTATTATGAAAATAGTTTTGACCTTAAGGACTCCTTAAAAGGATCTCGAGGACCCTCAGGAATCCCTGACCACATCCTGAGAACCTCTGGTGTAAGAGACAATGGACATGGATTCAAATCCAGCCTCAGTCATTTATTACCTGTGTGGCAGTTGGCTTGACAAGTCACTGAATCTCTTTGGGCCTAGGTCTCCTTGTCTGTTAAATGAGGGATTCGAAGTTAATGGCTTCTCCAATCCATTCCAAATCTAAATCTATGTTCCCATCTTTGGAGACAGGAATAGGAGAAGGGAGAGAAGCATTTATACAATTTATACCGGGCCTACAATATGTCAGGCCCTGGGTTAAGTACTTTGTAAATATTATCTTATTTGATCTTAAAATGGAAGTAATATTATTTTATCCTTAATTTACAATTGAGGAAACTGAGGCATGGAGGTTAAATGATTTGCCCAGGAAAAGGCTGGGTTTGAACTCAGAGTTTCTGGCTCCAGGTTCATGATGTCACCTGTTAGAAGGCAGATTCCATCTGCAGGTGCTGATTATACTATCTTCTCCAAAAACAATTGGTTGGAATGTGAGATATAACTAGGATAGGACAACTGAAGCTTTGCTCTAAGGCAAAGAAACTTAGAGTGTGCCAAAAGAAGCATAAAAAAAAAAAAAATTAAAATGAATGTTCAAATATTTTTAAACTGAATTTTGTATCTAGTTGTCCTTAAACTACATATAAATAACTGACCATACACCTAATAACCCAGAATAACTCATTAAAATAGGAAGCTAAAGGATTGTATCTCTACCCCCTACCCACTCATTCCAGCAGAGCTCCTCCCTCTCTTGGCCATGTTCTGCTACATACCAGATCTTTCCATTAGAGCTTCATAGTGTTCAGGAGTCACTCTATCCTGGGGTTCTGCAAACTTTACTGAATTTGTTCTTAAAAGGCTGATTTCAAAATGCATTCAAACTGTTTCAGACACAAAAGTAGTTCTGAACTTAGGGAATTCACTTTATTTCTATATAGGGTTGCCAACTAAACAGTGTTTGATCATTCAGATTCTATATCAATGTATCCACAATATATCCAGTTATTATTATTAGACTAGATTTTGGTGATTAAATCCATTACACAAAACTGGCTGGGTAAAGTGAGGAGGACATTTACTCACCTTCCCAGTTGTAACAGGGCAGAATCAGGGAAAGAGTTGTGCACTTAGACCCCGGAACCAGAGATGCAAGGACCTCACCATCATTTACAACTCATGGGGAAGCCTGGTGTTGAGAAAGGAAGAGGGTCTCCTGATCCAGAGCATCCAGGGTCAAGCCCCACATTTCATACTTGTGATTCTGAGCAGGTCACTTAATCAACCTGAGCCTCAGTTTCCTAATCTGTAAAATGAGAGGGTTGAATTTGATGGTCTCTGAAGCTTCTTCCAAGTCTCAATTGCTCTCTATTATCAATTTCCTTCTTCATCAAATATGTCATAACCATTCCTTTGTACCTCAGCATCAATCATTCATTCAAAGAGAGTTCCAGGCACTGTATTAGCTACTGAAGATGGGAAAAAAAAAAGAGAGAGAGAGACAAGGGAATATGTCCCTGTCCTCAAAGAGCTTATATTCTATTAAGAGAGAAGCACCATAGCAAAATGGGTAATGGATAAAGGATTAATCTCAGAGTCAGGAAGTCCAGGGTTCAATATCTGCCTCTAATATATTGGCTGTGAGACCTTGGGCAAGGTAGTTACATTTCCCAATTCCCAGGCAACTCTCTAACTAAAAGTTATGAACTAGTCATTTCTCAGGATCAATAAGGATGACCCCCCCTAAACGGATAAACCCATTTGTGAAAGCACATACACATATAGGCTCTCTTTCCATTTCTATTTTTCTATTTTTCTCTGTCTCTCTGTGTCTGTGTCTGTCTCTCTCTCTCTCTCTCTCTCTCTCTCTCTCTCTCTCTCTCTCTCTCTCTCTCTCTCTCTCCTCTCTCTCTCTCTCTTTATCTCTCTCTCTCTCTCTCTCTCTCTCTCTCTCTCTCTCTCTCTCTCTCTCTCTCTCTCTCTTATCTCTCTCTCTCTCTCTCTTTATCTCTCTCTCTCCCTCCCTCCCGCCTTCACTCCCTCTGTCTCTGTTTCTTTGTCTGTGTGTCTCACACAACTGTACCACGAATGTGAAACAAATTAGGAAAATGTATAATGCCAAACTAATGCAAGGGAAGGGTTTACTAACCCCTGACCTAACTCTATATGGTTCAAATGAAAGGGAAGTCACAGGGGTGGCCCACAGGCAGCCCTCGATAATGGTTGTTGCGTCCAAGAATGGCAGCCAGTGGCGGCTTTCTCCTCTTCCTCCGTCATTCGGCTGCTGCCGGCCTCCCCAAGAGTAGATCCCAGGTGGAGAGGAAGGCCATCTGGTCCTTTCTTTCAACGTGAGGACCAGAGGGAGGGTTACAGCCAGTGACTGGTGAAGCCGGAATTCGAATCCAGCTCTCTAGACTTCCTGCGCTCCCACACCCTCCAAGCAGGCTCCGCACTCCCTGCCTGTCCCCAAACGCCAGGGCAGGCAGGCAGCCCAAAGTCCCGCTTCCGCCCCTGTGCGTCTCCTGGGTTGAGGCCGGGCGTGTGCAGTCCTGTGAGGCTGGGCCGCCTGTGCCCAGCTGCCGGGAGAAAATCGTGGCTCTCCCTCTCCGGGACCCACCCCCACCCCCACTCCCTGCCTCTGCCACTGCCGGCATGGCTGGCCCGCTGCCCCGGGATGCGGTGCGTCAGGGCGCGCAGGTGAGAAGCCTCGGGCTCTGCGCAACCGTGCCCACCGATGCCCCGCGCTGCGCCAGGCGCAGGGACGAGCCAGCGCGCCCCGCTCCCAATGCAGAGGTTGGTCCTCCCCCGCCCTTCCCACCCCCAAACCCGCACGGTCCCTTCCCCCCATGCCCCTTCTCCAAAGGAAGGAAATTTACTAGAGAGAGTCCGGGGGCACAGGACCGGGTGGCTCTCCAGGGCGCGGGCAGCTGAGCCATGCCCCCGCGGCTCGCCCTCCCAGTCGCCCTCCCGGGGCTGAGGCGCATCTTTGTTCCGGCCTCCCTCTCCTTTCCTCCCCCCACCCCACCTGTGAGCCCGCAGCGCCCGGGACCTAGCTCAGGGCTCCTCTCCCCAAGCCGAGGACTACATCTTTAAAAAAAAAAAAAAAAAAAAATGAAAGGCAGCCACATGACAAAGCTTTATTTGCGCTCTCAATGACACCCAAGCTGTCTGGCCCGGTTCGCGGGCAGGGGTTCCCTGTCCCGCCGAGGCTCCGAGCAGCCCCTGGCGTGCTCCCCGTCCTCATGCCCAGCTATCTGCCGCCTGCAATCTTGCTGTAATGTGCCCTGCGTGGGTTCCCCCCCTTCTTCCCCTCCCCTTTGCAGAAGTCTGCAGATGGATTCAGGGGAGGGAGCATAAACATCTCCCCCGCAGTTGACACTGGCCTCCGAGCCCAAGGTGGTGCTCCCGTGGTCGTCCTCCTGGTTTTCGAGCATACCCATTTAAAGGCTATGCCGTATTTCATCCTTTCCCCTCGCTGTCGGCCAGAGGGCTCGAGAGGGGGAGGGGAACGTCCATCTCTCCCTCCCCATTCTTGTTTTTACTCTGGATGTTACTGCAGCGGCACTGAGGTGACAGGAGCGCTCTGTAGCTCCTCCGAGCCCGGGCTGCTCTCCGAGGCAGGGGATGCCCCCCAGCCACGCCGCTGGGGACTAGCCGGGCTCCCGGAGGGCTGAGAGGCAGCCTTGGGAATATCCATTTTTGAAAAGTTGTTTAACTACATTCTTCCGATGACTAGCATAATGACTGCCTGAGAGCGGGAGAGCGGGAGAGCAGGGACAGTATGTGTCAGCTTCTAGGAAGTTAGGACCAGAAAGGAAGGCGGGAGGGGTCTAGCAAAGGCGCAGCAGCATCTCCCAGGACTCCTGCAATGGTTCAGAGCAGTTCAATTGGACACAAGTTTGCCCGGGAGTGTTTTCCTTTTGTCAATAATTAATCACTGGAATCAGCCTGGCAAGACTGGAGTTTTAAAAACAGTGCAGAGGGTGAGGCAGAAGAAACACCTCGGGCTGATAAATCCATCGGTAACTCCAAGCAGCAGGAAGCCAGTGTCCACACTGCTCATCAGCCCACAGGCAGTCCACTGGGAGCAAGAGGTAAGCTTTTACTTCTATTGCTTTTCCTTTTTCTTTTCTTTTTCTTTTCTTTTTTCTTCTTCTTCTTCTTTTTTTTTTTTTTTAACCATGCCTTGGTTTCCCTGAATAGAATTTTAGAAGGAAATACACAGATCAGGGCTGGGATTTAAAGTATTTTCATACAATTTGTTCTATTTGACTGAACTTTTGTCTCACCGGAAGGAAAGGATAGGCTTTTGGCTACGTTTCTTAATATTTCAAAAAAAAAAAAAAAAACTTGTCTGTTTCCCAAAGAGAAATTAAATTTAATACGCTGAAGTGATTGACACTTTGTCCAAAGAGAAGAGAATATTTCTTCCTGTCCATTTATAGTCTGTTTACAATTTCTAACCGGTTAAGGAAAAGTCACCCAGAGGCTCTAGTTTATTTCTATTTCCCAATTCTTTCCTCCTTTCATCATAAGGCAACTTGTATCAGTTAGTTACTGCCAGTAATACTTTGCCTGCAATGGGTTAAGGAAATGCAAGTGAAGAAGTTCATGAATGGGAAGAGTTTCCATATTTTCCCCAAAACTGTGAGCAGGATCATTGGTCCACGAGGGATGTTTAAGGTTTCTCTATTTGGCCAAAGTTTTCCGTGAACATAACAAGGGCCTTACTGGGTACCCACACCAGTTGGTCTCAGTTTTTCTCTTGAGGGGATGCTAAAGTAATTCCCAAGTGGACTGCCCATGAAGGAATTGAGTCCACCCAAAATAATCAATCATATCAAAGGAGGAGCAAGAATGAACTTGCAAGTGAGTTTTTGAAAAGTTGAAAGACCAGAAAGCTTAGCCTCCATTTTCAAAGGCACATCTCTTTATAGTTAAAAGAGTGATTTCAAAAAGTATTGGATCTACAAGTAGCTTTATTTTTACTGTTTGAATTACATGGAAGCAAGGAATCTAAGAGGTCCTTCTTTTCTAAGGAGCATTCTAGACACACAGCAGGATGAAAAGGTTTATTTAATTTCAACTCAGCAGCTGCATTGTTCCCATGATGCTCGGAAATAAACCTAAGGTTTTTATGGTTTGGATATGCGTGATAGAGTATATGCTCTATGGTGAAATCCCTATTTCCACCAACAAAATTTCATGCTCACTAGGATAAAAACCTCACAGCCTCTAGGATAACCCAAATACCATTACAGAACTCTTTAACAGCAACAAATTAAGATTGCCTTATCAAGTTAAAGTCTAAGAGAATTGTCGATAAGCAAGATGTGACTGTCAGCTCCAGTTGTAAATCAATAGAAATTGAACTTACACTGGTAGTCTTCATATTCTCAAAAAACCCCTCAAAAGTCACCTCTTTCATGTGACCTTCCAAGGCCCTCAGTCCTTTGAACTCTCAGAATGAGTCAACTGACCTCAATCATGCTAATAAGATCATAGAGTTGGAACTGGAAGAACCAACCAATACAATTGCCCCATTTTGCAGATGAGGAACCTGAAACAAAAAAAAGGTTATGTGAGAGGTTTCCAATATATTATGTATGTATGTATGTATATATATATGTATATATATATATATACACATATATATATATGTATGTGTATATATATATATGTATGTATGTGTGTATATATATATATGTAGAGAGAGAGAGAGGTGTGTATATATGTAGTATATATGTGTATATATACTATTTGCATATATATACATATATATATATATATCATTCTATTTTTATTTATACTTATCTCAGTGCCAAAGAGCCCTGATTTAGAATTTAGATTTTTTCTATTCGTACCTGTGTGGCAGATCACTTAATTCATTATGAACCTCAATTTCTCCATCTGTAAATTGAGGAGAGGTGACCTTTAATCCCTTCCCTTCCAGCTCTAAATCCACAATCCCGTCATCCTTTCTTCTCTTTCTTTGCCCATGAATTGCAAAATTTTGTTAAATTGGACTGATTATATTTGAAAATAATTCTGTGGTTGTTAATCTCCATCCTATATATTACTATTAAATGTTTTCTCATTGGAGAGTAGTGTGGCATAGTAGATAGATTCAGGAAAACCTGGATTCAAGAAATGCCTTTGACATATCATGGCTATGAGACACCATTCCTGGGGAATGTTAGGCAACGTTCAGAGACTTTAAGTTGTAGGGAAAATACCAACCTATGTGGGCAAAGGGAGTCACCTTGTACCAATGAAATCATGGATCTAATCCCTGTCCCCATTTTTGCACTGAAAAAATTAAGACATACACTGGGGTAGAGGGGAAAGGAGCCTATTTACTTATCACAACTAGGCAGAGAATTTGCAACTTGGAGTTCATGACCATCAAGACATAATCCACCATATGGGAGGTTTCCCAGAAGCTTTTCCTGAAGCCACACCAAGATCTTTGAAATAGTGAAGCTGTGCCAGGAGTGGACTGTAATCACACCTGGGGCTGATTTGCATAGGTCTATCACTTTCTGTAATCCGCAGGCAGTTCATTTTGAGAGAAAAATCAGGAAATAATTCTGGGAGTTTCTATTCTGTCTCCCTCAGACCTAAGCATCATCTCTCTGAGGTCCCTTAAATGGATAAGAGTAGGGAGAAAAAATGAATGCAGAAGGGGTAAAAAGCCAGGGAGTCCAGTCAGCAGTGATAGATGGAGTGTGAGATGCTCCCCCTAGCTGCCTGGAGAGCAGTAGGGCAATCACCTTTATTTCATTCTTTGCATTGGTTGTAAATTTCTAAAATTTGTTCTGGCATAGCTAGGGATGCAGCAAGGTGGCAGAGGGGACAGTTACTTTATTTCTTTTTTTATCTTCTCAATGTCTACCACACAGTATATCTTTAATATTTGGAGAATTACAAATGTACGTATATGTTATATATACATATATAAATGCATACAGACACATACATATATATATGTATGTATGTATGTCAATTCTTTGAGGAAGGATCTGTTATATTGGCAATATGGGGACTCTTTTCACCAGGGCAAATGGCAACCCCTTTGTTCTTCTAGAGTTGCTGTGTTTTCTACCCTGAAATGCTCCAAAATTAGTGAAATTGGTCCAGGAACAACACATATATACATATATATATACATATATACATATATATACATATATACATATATTCCCAAGTCTATGACAAGTTTTTTTACCATAGTAGAACATGCCATTGGTATAGGCGTCAAATCCCGATTCTATTCTATATCATAATGAGACACCAGACTATGGTGTTAGATTTAGATCAAAAGCCCACAGGTAAAATCTGGGTTCTGGCACTTGGAACTCATGAGACTGTGGGCAACTCATATGATTTTTCTATGCCTCAGTTCCCTCCTCTGTAAAATGGAGTGTGAGACTGAATGATCTCTAAAGTCTCTTCTAGTTCTAATTACTATGAACCTATGACTTATTAGATGATATATGAAGAGACAGACAGAAAAAAAAAAGAAAGACGGAAATAAAGGTAGAAATAGACATAGGCACAGTCAAAGATATATAGAGAAAGAGACTGGAGGGAATAGAAAGGGAAAGGAAGAGAATGTAAGATGGGGAAAGACAGGAGAAAGAGAGAAAAGAAGAGAAATGAAAAGACAGAAGGGGAGAAAGAAAAAAGGAGAAAGGGGAGAAGAGAAAAGAGAGGGGAGGAAAGGAAACAGAGAGGGAAGGAAGGGGGAGAGGGAAAGGGGAAAAGCAGAGGGAGAGTGCGAGAGAGACAGAGAGAGGAGAGAGAAGGAAAAAGAGAGAGGGAGAGGGAGAAAGAGAGGGAAAGAGTGGGAGGAAAAGGAAAAGGGAGAGAAACAGAGAAGTGGCTGTAGCTTAGTCTTGGATTCAGAAAGATTTGAATTCAGTCCCTGATTCTGATACATTCTACATGTACTCAAATATCTAAATGAGAAAAAAGAACAAATTTTAATGAATAAAACAAAGAGATTTATACATTTGAATTCATACATATGTGGATAGCTACATGGCTATGGACTAGTCTAAGAGTTTCTAGTTAAGATCCATTAAAAGAGCTTTCATTCCATTAGCAATGAAAGTCTCTTAGATCAATGAAACCACAAAATCGGACTCAAATATATATGCTCATGTCCCTCCTCCACTAAAGTCATATTCCAAAACTTTCTTATAGAATGAAAGGGACTGTGGGACTTCAAAGGCTTTGCCAATGGAGAATAAACTAAAGCAGGTCCTACCAGACTGGGAAGACTTCAGATGAAGGCCTAGAAACAACCTGGAAAAATCACCAGAAAGTTGGCCAACAGATGAGGAATTTGTTTTGGCCACAGCAGCTCAGGAAACTAGCTCTTAAGGTATGGAGGAGGTTAGAGCCAGTTTGGGGTGGACAGAACCCACAGTGTTAAGTCTGAAGGATACAGGCACATGGAACTAAGCAACAGTGACTATTCAGAAGGGATGGAATGGGAAAGGGAAGGGCAGTGTGGAAAGAGCATAAGGAAAAGGGCTTCCTTTGGGGATGTGTGAAGAATAGCTCCATCAATTCTTTCATCCCAATATGTTGAATCAATCTAGAATTTCTATTAAGAAAATATGTGCCTCTGAATATCTAGAAATCATAGTGAGGGGCAGCTTGGGATCAACAGCAGCTAGGTTTTAATCCTGTCTTTGACAGCTCACCAGTTATAATATCAAGGGTGAATCCTCTTCAATATGCAAATTGTTAAACCCCTAGTATCTGTGAGGCTAAGGGACACTTCACTAGGGGGCATAGTGGACAGAGTACTATCTCTTTTAGGGAAACATGGGTTCAACTTCTGCTTCAGATACTTACTAGCTTTGTGATTATGGACAAGTTTGTATCTGCCTCAATTTCCTCAAATGGAAAATGGAAAAAAAAAAACAATACTAATTATCTACCAGGTTGTTGTGAGGATCAGATAATTAAGTGATATAATATTTGTAAAATGCACCAAAATACAGTGTCTGGTACACAGCTTGGTGCCATTTAATGCCATTTCATAGATGGCATTATATAGAATCCTTGTCTACCGAATCCCAAATATCTCCCCTAGCAAAGAGGAAGAAAATTAAGAATTCCAAATTGTTCAATCAAAAATTTAAAAAAAAATCAATCAGTAAACATGTATTAAGTCCCTACTATGTATCAGGCACTAAACTAACCCCTAGGGATATTAAAAAAAAAAAAAAAAAAAAAAAGCAAATGTTAGTCCTTCCCTCAAAGGGTTTATAATTTAGTGTAATTCAGATCTATTCTAAAAAATAATTCAATTGTAATTTATTCTAATCTAGTTCAGAGTTAATATATTTAATCCCATATCAAAATCTAATTTACTAACTAAAGGACAGTTAAGTTAAAGAAATTCAGGAATGAGTGAAACTCAAATATTCAATAAGAAATTCTAAAGATCTAGCAAAAGACTGTCAGGAAAAAAAAAAAGGATGCTGGGATTTAGATAGATTTGTTCTGCCTTTGGAGATCATCTTATCTAAGCTTCTAAGTTAATGGATGAGAAAGATGAAGTCAGAAAAGATTCAGGGACTTAACCAAAGTTATACCAGTAGGATGTTGCAGAACTTTGATTGGACCTCAGGTCCTCTGACTTGCATCTTGTGACATACCATTTCTCTCTCCTATCTCTCTCCTCTCTCCAGTCACTAGATCTCATAATTACGGCCAATTCTGCCTCTTCTCCTTCAAATACATAGACATCTTTGCCCTAAATTGTTCAACAAGAGGCCCATTATGTCAACAAGAAGCCCAGAGTGCCTGGTACCCAATAGATCCTGAGTAAATATATTCAGATAATGAGAAGGGAAAGCAAACTAAATGACATGGAAAAGACAGAAAGTGAGTCTTATCTCTACCTATAAAGATACATTACCCTAAGTGACTCTATAAAAAGCTGATAATACCAAAAAGAAGCTTTTAATCTAAATAGCCAACATTTGAATAACCTCTATTTTTAAGGTTGGAAATGTAAACGGGTAGATGGCTTGTTCACAGGCCAAAAGGATAGTATCTAATAGGGCTGATAGGATGTCAATGATAGGGTTCCAACTTACATACTCTCCCTTCCTTCTCCTCTAGTTACATTAGAGAATGAGCTAAGAACTCTCACCCAACCATGCAGATATTAATCTCACATGGGGCAAGTCATAGCAATAATAGTAAAATCTACCATATGTACACACTATTTGGAATTATAATTACATAAAATTCCATAATCAATTCTAGCCCAGTTGAAATATATGACCTGGGTTTTATTTAAATGACTACTTAAACACTATTTGCCTCAGTTTCCTCAACTGTAAAATAGAGCTAATAACAGTACCAACCTCAGAAGAGCTTCTGTAAGGATCTAATAAGATGAAAGTTTGTAAAGTGCTTGGCACAGTACCTGAAACATAGAGGATGCTATATAAATGCTTCTCTCTTTCTTCCTTTCCTCTCTTTATTTCAAAAAATTCATTATTATAAACTGCTTGCATTTTTGTTTTTCTTCCCTGGTTATTTATACCTTCTGAATCTAATTCTCCCTGTGCAACAAGAGAACTATTCGGTTTTGCACACATATATTGTATCTAGGATATACTGTAACCTATTTAACATATATAGGACTGCTTGCCATCTGGGGGAGGAGGTAGAGGAAGGGAGGGGAAAAATCGGAACAGAAGTGAGTGCAAGGGATAATGTTGTAAAAAATTACCCTGGCATGGGTTCTGTCAATAAAAAGTTATTAAAAAAAAAAAAAAAAGAAAGAAAGAAAGACTATAGACTAAAGATCGATGCAACAATCCACCATGACTCCTGAAAATTGATACTGATATATGTTTCTTGACAAAGAGAATAAAAATCCAGAATCAGTTCCATTAAAAAAAAAATTCATTATTGTCATGAATCACAAGCTCTTTAGGGTTCTTGAAGTGCTTTATATATATTAGCAATAAATCTGTGCTACATTAGCCCCATTTTACATACAAGGAAACTGAGGCAGAGAGCAGTTCGGTAGCTTGCTTGACTCAGGCCACCCAGCTAGTAAGCGTTTAAAACAGAATTTGAACTCAGGTCTTTGTGACTTGAAATTCTGCATTTTACCCATCTAGCTTACTCTAGAGAGCATTACATATGAAAATCTTCTTGTTTGTTTGTTTGTTTGTTTTCATTTATTTGGTATTTTATTTTTCCCCAGTTATGTTCAAAACAATTTTAAATATTCATTTTTAAAACTCTGAATTCCAAATTCTCTCATTTCCTCCCACCCCATCCCACCTCATTGAGAAGGCAAGCAATTTGATATAGGTTATCTGTGGGACATGTTAGAGTCTTATAAACCTAAAATTGATATCTTTCATCCATCAGAAATTGTATATTTGGAGTAATTTATATAACATTTGCTAGAATACCAATTATACAAAGAAAAAAAGTATTTTTAAATTTAAAGCAAATTTGAAACACTCAAATTAATAGGTCATAGGTCTAGATTTAGAACAGTAGAGGTCTAAGAGTCCAACCAATCCATTTTGCAAATGAAAAAATTGAGACCCAGTAAGATTATATGTCTTCCCCAAAGTTAAGCACATCAGTGGAGGGATTTGAATCCAGATCATCTAGCTCCAAGTCTAGCCTTTTCCTCTGCCCTCTACCTATAATTCCATGCCTACATAATCTAAGAGTTAAAAGGAAAGCCTATTTGTCTAACCCATGCATACTGCAACATAGACGAGAGAGTTCATCATGTTTTGAGCAGACTTTCCATTCTTGGATGGCTCTAATTCTTAGGATTTTTCCTTGTATAAAGTCTAAATTCATCTTTTTGTAACTTTCATCCATTCCTTCTCCTTCAATTCCTGGAGTACTACAGAATAAATCTAATCCATCTTCCATATGTTGTTGCTTAATCATTGTTGAGTCATATCCGACTCTTTGTGATCCCATTTGGGGTGTTCTTAGCAAAGATACTGGACTGGTTCATCTTTTCCTTCTCCAGCTTACTTTATAAATAAAAAAACTGAGGCAGAAGGGGTTATTTCACTTACCCAAAATTATGTAGCTAGTAATTATCTGAGACCAGATTTGAATTCAGAAAGATGAGTCTTCCTAAATTCGGGTCCAACACTCTAGTCACTGTCTTCCATACGACAATCCTTCAAATACATGCTGGTGCCCCTGCCTCTAAATCTTACAATTTTCAGGCTAAATACTCCTAATTTTATCAATAAGTTCATTTATGGCATGAGATCCAAACCTTACACCCTCCTTAATTGGTCTATCCTTCTGGAACCATCACAGCTCATCTATCATATACCTAAAATATGGTATCCAGAATTATCATACCCCAAATCTGCCATATGCAGAATCAACTAGAACTATGACCTCTCTCCTTCTGTTCACCTTCCCTCTCTCATCTACAGCCTATAAGGGAGTGTCATTTGATTCCATTTAAATTTGCTATCCAACAACACCTAGATCTTCACAAGAATACCTCTCCTCCAGTCTTTGCTCAGGAAGTTGACTTCCTAACTCAAGTGTCACTCTGTTATATATGATCTTAAGTCTTAACTCTTAGACTGGGGGGCACAAAATTAGGGATTCCAGATATTTATTAGAGAGTACCATGACTGAAATTATAGCACAGTGCCAACAGTGGCATTTCACACACAGTTTCGACTGGGAGTCGTTATTAAAATAATCTAAAAATCCAATCAGTAAGCAGGAAGAGAAAAATAAAACCAATCTAAATATCTCTTTACCCCAAACAAATCTATTGTCTTGTTAGTAGAAAATATATTTTTTTTAATTTCCTAGCTAGCTGTTTTGACATAGTATGTACACCCAGATCTGTAACATAAAGGGGAGATAAGACAATTTCTTATGAAAATAACTTGAGCTTCAACCTGGGCTATAGCCCAATGTGAAGTCGACCAATGTTCTTCCTTTTAGATCAAGGTTCTTAACCTGGAATCTATGATCTTGTCCTTTTTCAAATATAAATTATATAAATAGAAAGTTTATATTTGAGAAAGGACAAGATCATAGATTCTATCTAGTATATATACTATAGTATAAATGCTATACTTCAATATAATTGACTTCTTTTGTAACTCTTTGTATTTTATTTTATGCATTTAAAAACATGATTCTGGGACTCTACAGCAACTTCCAAAGAGACTCATGACCACCAAAATAAAGTCAACAAGTCAACAATATTTCAATGCCTACCATGGGTCAGGGATATACTAAGTATAGATCAGGAATACACATTTTAGATGTTCCCAGTGATTCCCTGTTCCCTCCAGGATCAATAATCTAGTCCTCTGCTTGGAATATAAAGTTCTTCACCACCTGGACCTTTTCTGCCTTCCAGGCTACTCGTACATCCTTCTCTCCCTTTGCACACTTAGTGATGCAGCAGTTGTCAGTCCACTGATGCCTTCTCCCATCGAGCAGCCTTTAATTAGCTGTTTCCTATGTCCAAAATGTTCCCTCCACTCCTCTACACCTTTTCCCTTGTCCGCCTTCCTTCAAGACTCAGCTCAGCCCCTATCTTCTGCCTGGGCCCTTTCCCTTTTCTCTTAACGGCTGCTGCAGGACCTTCTAACCACTGTATGTAGCATGTATGTAGATAATGATTTACATGTTGTCTTCCCCATTGGAATGAAAGCTCCTTAACAAGAAGAATTGTTTTTGCACTGTTTGTATCTTAACACACCGCTTGGTCATGGTACATACTTAATAATATGCTGATTAATACATATCTATTTAATAGCTAGCATTCACAGAATGCTTTAAGAGCTCTACAAATATTAGAACGTTTTATTCTTATAGCCATCCAGCTGAAGTAGATGCTGATATTATCCCCACTTTACAAATGAGGAAATTGAGGGAGGCTTAAAAGGAATTAAACTCTGGCTTTTTTTTAAGCCTATTTGAGATGTCTAACCAGAAGAAATATAGCCTTGTTGCTTGTTTCTAAGAATAAGAAATCCATATTGTCTGGGGACATATACAAAATTGTTGTTCAGGAAATATGAGCTCTATGCCTACTTTGATACTTTTATTTCCCCCATTAACATTAAAATGCTTTACATATATAAAGTCATTCATCCTTATAGAAAAGTGACCGATTAATAAATAGTGAACATGGTTCAGACCAGACTGATAGATAAAATAAGTACAGGAAAAGCTAAAAGCCTGGGCCCAGGAGACTCGGGACAAAACCTAGGCCCTCCTGCAAAATCATTTATGGGGCAATCAGCATCTTACAATCTTAAGAGAATGTTTTATTGCCCAAAACTTTAAACAAAAAATAATAATAATAAAATCAAACAGGCAAATCTGGTTCTGATCTGGACTGGCAGAAAATTCAGGTTATAATTTAGGGCAAAGATACCTGCTCTTTTGTTTCTTTTGCTTAGGAGATAAATATCAATGAGAACATTCAGGAAAAGATAGCACATTCCTGACCTATTAAACTTTATTAGACTAAATTTTTCCTCTTCTAATATATACACATGAGCCTGAGAGACTTCCTATGACTCACAGATTCATCTAGAAAGAGCTCCTCAAATAAGAGCAATTCAGGGAATAAATTCAGGGAATTTATGTTTGTTTTAAGACTAGGTCTCCCCATGTAGCCCAGGCTAGAAGCCCAGTCCCATTATGGGTCTGCGCAGGAGCTTTGGCCAAGCATATGTCTGAGTCTGGACATTTTAAGTCTCTTTAGCCAACCCAACAATCCTCCTCACTCTTGGGGGCTCCCCATATTGATGCCAAATTAAGTGCAGACTCCCAATCATGTAACTCAGAAGCTCAAGAGATCCACCCAGCCTCACCTTCCCCAATAACTGGAATTATAAGTATATCCTACCTCACAATATTCAATCTATCTTTTAAAATGATTTTACTAAGCAAATAAATATTCATAAGGCTATGAGCATTTATCAGTCAGTTAGTTATCCATGTTCTGCTTGAATTTTCCAATTAATGGGAAGCTCATTGCCTCAGAGGAGACAGACATCCCTAACTGTCACATCTTACACTGAACTGAAATCCGCTTCCATGATAGAACCAATCATTGGTCTTGGTTATGGAGCACATAAGATAAAGATAATCCTCCTTGTATATGATAATTCTTTAAATATCAGCTATCATTCACCATATTGCCCCCTAAGCCTTCTTTTCTCTAAGATAAACATAGTTATTTTCTTGAACAGTTTTAACAAGCCTGGTTTGGAGTCATCTTCTTAAACTACTTGCTTTCTTTGATATAGATTCCATCTTATTAATGAGCCCCTAAAAACATTTGCAAAAGAATTAATATACATGTCTCTGTATGTATGTTTACATAATTCCAAATCAAACAACCAGCATGAATTAGACACCGACTGTATTCCAAATCTTGGAAATATAATTCAAAAAATTATACTCAGCTCACCAAAAGCTTACATTATAATGGGAGAGACAAGAAAAGCCTGGGCCCAAGAGACTCAGGACAAAACCCAAGCCCTCCTGCAAAAACCATTTATGGGGCAATCAGCATCTTACAATCTTACTTTCTAAGTAAGAAAGTACTACTTTTCTAAAACAAGAAATACTTATGTAGATATATTATGAATAATTAGAAAGAGATTAAATACAATTAAATGTCAAGTTACTGACTACAAGGGGTTTAACAGAGACCGCCAGCCTTTGTAAGCTTCAAGGAAATCTTCATTTAGAAGTTGACACTTGAATTGTACCTTAAAGAAAAGAGGGACTCTGGAGTGAGGGTCTCATTCCTTCCATGAGAAAAGAAGGGAGAAATAAGCATTAATTAAGCACCTACTGTGTGCTAAGTATTTTACAAATATCTTGTTTGATCCTCACACTACTCTGGGCAGTAAGCATTCTTATCATCCTTTCTCAACAAGCTAAAGAATCTGAGACAGAAGTGAAGTGCCTCCTGCAGGGGTCACACAGTAAGCATATAGGATCATATTTAAACTTTTCTTTCTGAGGACAGACCCAATACTTTCCATTGCCCCTAAATGGAGGCCAGTTGATGCAAAGACATGGGGGACTTGTTTTTGAGGAACAGAGAGAAGGCCTGTTTAGCTAGATTGCAGAATGTGGGAAAGGAGTAATGATGAAGAATTTAGTTTGAACAGGGTAGAAAAATCACAGGACTATCACTTTCCTAATTCTAGATGATAGTTCTATTAATTCATGAATTAAAATTCATTACCATTTTTGGCAGTCTTATCACAGAGTAAAGTCAAGTCCCTGGGTCGTTTTTTTCCTCATGAATACCTAGGTCTGTGAGTCAGTTACTGATTTTAAACCTGACTGCAGGATCTGATATTTATTCCTGAAAAAAAAAAATCCACTTTGTTGTTCCTATCATTGTAGCCTGGCAAGATCTTTTAAAATCTCAATTCTGTGATTCAGAATGTTAGCTTTTATTCCCAACGTGGTGTCTGTAAAGTTAGTAAAAACATATGATTTGTTGTCTTCTAAGTTATTAATGAAATTATTCATTGATACTAAATATGATCGAGTACAATCTTGTGGTACATCCCTAGAGGCTTCCCTCCCAAATGACATTCATCAACTTTCTTCCAGTACAATTGCCCATCGAGTAACAAACTCAACTGGTTATAACAAGATCTGGTCAACACTTATCTAGATTGTCCTTAGAGATATCATGAGAGAAATCAAGATACAATTCATGATATTCCCTCAGTCTTCCTAGAAAAAAAAAAAGAAAGAAAGGAAGGAAGGAAGTTGTCTAATATGACTCATCTTTAGCCTGGCTCTGTTCCTCAGTATCCACAAATCATTCTTTTAATTATCTGTCCTGAGATCTTACTGGGTATCAACTGGAAGCTCTCTCATCTGTTTTGGTACCTTCAATCCAGACCTTCAAATGTAAGCAGCCTCTCCAATGAATTTAAACTGCTCTTCTCCAAATAACAATAAAAGTCTTTATCGAGTGCCCCTACCTTGCTAAGCACTAATGGGGGAGGCAGAAGGAATTCGATATAATTCCTAGAAAAAGAGGCCTAGAGAAAGCAGAGGAGGAGGAGGAAGAAGAAGGACAACTGTCTTATTTATAGATTAACTGGCTCCTAGGAGGCTTCTCTTTCAGCATCCCTTATCATTTATTTAAGCAGAATAGCAACTTCTCCTAAGCTGCCCTTGATGATAAAAGTCGTGTATCTTTCAGTAAGCATTCCATTACCCACACAGCACATAATCAGAAGGGACCATGGGAAAGACCAGTCCTCATCTTCAGAATGTATGTTCTGGCAGGAGCCCAAGACTTTCTTTGCACAAAGTCAGAAGTTTATTCTCACAGCATGGGGTAGGTGGGGAGAAAGGAGGGTATTGGAACTTAAGCTCATCAAATACAGGCCCCTAGTGTTACCAAAAACAAAATGGAAATCACCAGTAGCAATAGAGTTGGGGTCCCCGGTAGGGATCAAATCCAGGTTCCCTAACTCCAGATTCTCTCCTTTGCTGTATTATTCAAAAATCTTAGATATCTGAAAATGCTCTCGAGGATCAAAAGTAATTTTTAAATTATTAATAATAAATTCTATTCATGTATTCATCCACTAAGCATTTGCTGAAGACCTAATGGTAATATTATCAATATATACACATTTTCCTCCCTTAGACAGCTTTTATGCCTGTGACCCTGAGTAGTCACAGCCTCTCTCTGCCTCAGTTTCCACATTTGCAAAATAGGGGTGATACTAGCCTCTATGCCATAGGATGCTATATTAAATGAGATTCTATCTATAAAGAGCCTTGCAGACCTCATAGAGCTAGATAAGTGTTAGCTGTTATTATAAAGTGGCTTTAAGTTGTTCGAAGTACTTTATAGATGTATCTTATGTGATGCTTACGAAAGTTCTGTTCTATCTTTATCCCCATTTTATAACAAGGAAATCAATTCTCTTACAAGTGACTTGTCCAGACTCACATAACTAAAAATAACTAGTATTTATACAGTACACTAAAGTTTGCAAAAGCTTTTCTATATGTGAATTTATTTGATTCTCACACAATTCGGTAAGTTCATGCATGCAATTATTATCCCCATTTTTACAGATGAAAAAACTGAGATACAAAGTTACTTGCCAAGGGTCACACTGCATCTGAGATAGGATTCAGACTCAGGTGTTCATGATTCCAAGTTTTTACTGGCTTTCTATCATCTACATCAGCTATCTTGGAATGAGATTCAATCCACATTTTCCCAATGTGCAGTCCAGAGGTTTAGCCACTAGACAACACTGCTTCGCATAAGTACTGTGGGCAATCCCAAAGAAGTATAATATCCATCCTCAAAGGACTCACTATCAAGGAATTGCTACTATTGTTCAGTGATGTCTGAAAATTTGTGACTCCATTTGAAGTTTTCTTGGCAAATAAACTGGAGTGGTTTGCTACTTCCTTCTCCAGTTTATTTGACAGATGGGGAAACTGAGGCAAACAGGGTTAAATGACTTACTCAGAGTCACACAACTAATACGTGTCTCAGGTCACATTTGAACTCAGGTCTTCCTGACTCCGGCCTGATACTCCATCTATTGTACCACTTATTAAGGTATACAGTCCCATAAAATATTTAAATCAAAATGCAAGACAATACAAACTTAATCAATGCTGTCAAAATTAAATGGGAAACAGGTAACTGGGAGAAAAAGAAATCTTTGCAGCAAATTTCTCTGTTAAAGGTATGAAAACCAAGGTAACTAAGAAACTGATACAAACATATATAAGAATGACAACCATTTCTCAGTAGAAAAATGATCAAAGAATATGAACAGGCAGTTTTCAAAGGAAGAAATCCAAACTATCAATGACCAAAATGTTGCACAAAAAAAAAAAGAAGAAGTAAAAGAGAGTCACTAAAACATTTTTAAAATGCACTAAAAGGAACAGGAGTTCAAAGAGGAATACAAACAGAACAGCTTTGAAAGTAACAACCATTGCATTTATGATATGTACTTTTTTTAAAAAGTAAGTTGTACATAAAAGATTCATGTTTTTACATAAAAATCTCTTTTCTGTTCTACTTTATATATGGAACTCTTCTCTTTTTCTGGATTCTTCAGGTCACTTATTTATTAAATACAAGGTAGGATCTGATTCTAAGCCAGCTGTGAGTGGTACAAAGAAGAAACTGAATTGGGAATTTAGAAGATCATGGAAATGTTATGCTTTGGGAAGGGCTTGAATCTGAAGGGTAGGTAGTCTTTGGAGCACTTAAGAGAAGACGGAAGGGCAAAAAGACTGATGATGGTGGGGAAGAAAAATATTGAACTCTCAGTCAGGAGATATGTGTTTGAATCCCAGCATTGGCTCTCAGGTAGCCTGACTTTATCCTCTCAATTTCCATTTCTTCACCTTTAATGTAATCTCTATCCGTTCTAAGTCAGAACCTGAATTTAGATCTTCTGCTCTTTAGAGTACCTCCCACTGTGTGCCACCTTATCCAGAGGGATGAGTTGGATCTTGCTTCTTCTCGTCTTTCTCACTGCCCTTTTCCTCTGTTCTCTCTTTGTCCATGTTACTTCGTTTTTCCTTTCTCTCTGTCTCTGTAAGTCTGCCTGTGTCTGTTTGTCTCTCTCTCCCTCTCTCTGCCACCCCATTACCCCACCCACCCACCAGAATGTCCTTCCTTTGTTTCTTCACCTATTGAGTTCCCCCATTAAAGTCCAACCCAAGAGCCATTTCCTCCCGCAGAGTCACCAGCATGGTGGCCACTGAAGAATTTTCCCACTTGGTTTGTTATTCAGTTTCGGAGACTATATCCATAATGATTTTTTCTCTGAACTAATAACCCCGCATACCAGCAAGAGACAACACTCTCCCCTGGCACTGAAGGGTTGACTAAATTCACAATGGCTTCTAAGGCAAATATCTGTTTGGCAAGTCTGTGGTGTCAGGCTGTTATTTCTCAAAACAACTGGACGTGACTGGACAAGCCAATAAGACATTAGAATGAAAGAGTCAATTAGTCATCCAAAACCAAATCACTTTCTTTTCTGTTGGGTAATTTTGCTGTTTTATTGTTTAAATACTTACATAAACAAATAAATTTACCAGGAAGCTAAAAAAAAAAAAAAAAAAAAAAAGCCAACAATACAGTGGAAAATCTGTCCCCTAACTTTTCTTTTTGATTCAGTCCAAAATATCCATTGACAAAATAGAGTCAGAGGGCTTCTTCTAAATCACTAAGCACAAAGACACTGAGGGAGGTAGGGTATCGAGGGGTAGGGGTGAAGCAACATGACATAGGTCAGCCCCCTCTAGGTTACAAATTACTTGCATTAAATCTGATCCATTCCATGTATACTTATATTGTATTTAATTTATACTTTAACATATTTAACATGTATTAGTCAACCTGCCATCGGAGGAGTGAGGGGAAGGAGGGGAAAAATTGGAACAAAAGATTTGGCAATTGTCAATGCTATAAAATACCTATGCATAGAACTTGTAAATAAAAAGCTATAATTAAAAAAAAAAATCTGGTCCATTCCGCTGCACCTGCCCCATCTGGGAGAAAAGTTCTGATGGAAACCTTCTTTTAAGAGACAATGAAATGAACTCTAAGCAACCAAGTGGTTTTGTCTATTATAAACAGTCCCTAATTTAACTATAAAGGACAAATGAAGAAAGACACTTCATCTAGAGAAAGAACTGATAAATAAATATCTAGAATAATTTACATAAATACACACATATATCAACGTATATGTATTTCTATTTTCATATATAATTTTAATAATGCATATTTAATCATTACAATACAACATTTAATAATTACAATAATTACAATTTAATAATTACAATACAGTAATTAAATACAATTTAATGATTACACATATAATTACATGTACAGCATAGTTATATAAAATTATAATAATTAACCATTTATAAAATATATAAATATATAAACTTTTTTCTTTTTTTACTTTCCTCCTTGACCTATCCCACCACGGCCTCTAGTAGACACAAACAGATATGGTTTTATACATATAATTGTTATATTAAGTGTTATGTAATATATATGTTATATTATATATAATATACATATTAAACATAAATTGGTATGTGTATGTATGTTAAATTTTCAGTGTGAGCATTTATATCTCAGAAATCAGCAAAGGCTACAAATCATTGATGATTTTCTAGGTTTGAGAAAATTATGGAGAAAATGTTAATAATACAAATTAAATTTTAAAATATATCATGCATGCATCTTTTTGTGGGGTGGAGGAGAAAGGATTGTTAAATATTTAGCAGCATACCACCGGTGCCAATCTGCTAAACTATAAATTCTAAAGCTATCGCTTTGCTTTCTGCTTTCTTTCTTCTTCCCTTTACCTGCAAATGCCAGCTAAATTGATTGATTAATTAAATCTGAGGAAATCTGCATAGTAAGTTACACCTTTCTCAAAATTAGGGACTGCTCTTTGTTGTTTTTATATTCCAGTGTCCCAGCAGAGAGTTGGA
Source organism: Antechinus flavipes (assembly GCF_016432865.1). NCBI lineage: Eukaryota > Metazoa > Chordata > Mammalia > Dasyuromorphia > Dasyuridae > Antechinus > Antechinus flavipes. The sequence goes on along the minus strand of NC_067400.1, from coordinate 19,225,794 downwards.
ATGAATGAATGAATGAAATTGAAATCTTAAAGGATTTTTAAAAATAATAATCAAAATCTAACGAGATGAATTTTAATAAGAATAAAGATCTTGTACTTGGGACCAAAGATCAAGTCTAAGATTTGGGAGCTAAAAGGAATATATGAAAAGAATTTGGGAGATTTGTGGACATCAAAATCCGTGCTTCAAGAGTCTGATGTGGAAACCATAAGGGAGGGTACCAGCTTAGACCTCCATGAATAGAACTCTATTGAATGAATCAGGGAGTTGCCATCCCACGGTGCTCTGCTTCAGTCATTGCCCATGCAGAGTACCATATGTAGTTTTTTGGGAACTAATGTTACAGCTCTCAATTGCAACAAAGGTGCCTCCCTGCTTCAGTTTCCTTAGCACAAGCCCCCGTGTTGATAAAATCTCAAATATAACCAATAGTAATCTCATGCAAGGTGGCCAGAGCCAAAACCAATCATGATAGCTCCAATGTAGGGAGGCAAATCGCAATCCAACAAAGAGGAGCATTTCCTAATAATCAGAACCACAAGGCAACCATAGGATGCCTTGAAGGCAGAGAATTTCCCATCGCTAGTGGGAGGGTGGCCACATGTCAGAGATTTTGGAGGCAAGATTCATGGAGCTCTTTCCACTCCTGAAATTCTATTTCTAGGATAATTTCCTTGGACCTCTATGAAGAGCAGATTCTGGTTAAGTTAAGGATAGAATTATGAAGTAACAAATAGAGAAATCGAAGTCAAATCTACAGCGCTTCAGAGGCTGAATGAGTAAAACATTATGGACCCATAACACTAGACTAAACCCAAGGGACACACAAAATTACTAGGGTTTTTTAAAAGATAACACAAATGTTTTCAGGTTTTGGAATATTATAAATGCTGGTCTCTTAGAAAGGCAAAGATCACAGAATCTTTGATTTGGGCCTGGAAGAAACATTGGAGATAATCCTGTCTGTGTCTCTAATTTTATAAATGAGAAAATTGAGCCCCAGACAAATTAAGTGACTTTTCTGGAAGAGCTAGGGCTATGAAATCTTCCATCTCTCGAGCTAGTCTTCTTTCCTCTGTATCACACTCATAAAATGGCCTTCACCTTAGGGAGAACAGAGCAGAGTTAGCCAGAAAGACATGGGGAAAATTTGAAATTGAGCTATCAAGGGGAAGATTGGGAAAGCTGAAGAGATGGGAGTAAAGATGTCCTCCAAAGCTAGAATAACCACATATGGGAGCTTACAAGTGTAGTGAGTATGGCTCATATCTCCATTATATTCAAGAAATAAATTGATACTCTGGCAAATTCCCAAGCTGGACCTAGCATTTTTGGCACCTAGAACAAGCAAGCCAAGGGCAAGAATTAGGAAGCATGGCCAATGGAAGACAAGGGGTCAGCTAGGAGGCTTGTAGAGGAGTTAACCCCACCCATTATCTAACAGCTTCTGATTTTATTTAAAATCATCATTGCTAACTAGGTTCTGAACTCTTCCTTTAAAATGCTACTGAAAAATCTCAAGGACCATCATGATCTACTCAATATTATTGTTTGAGTCACTTCTGATTCTTCATGATGCCATTTGGGTTTTTCTTGGCAAAGATACCGAAGTGTTTGCCATTTCTTTCTCAAGTTCATTTTACAGATGAGGAAACTGAGCCAGAATTGAATGATTTGCTCAAGGTCATATAGTCAGTATATGTCTGAGGCTGGATTTGACTCCAGTCTTTCTGATTCTAGGGTCAGAACTCTATCCACTATCCCACAGTATAAGCTGCCTGCCCTCTAAATCTGATTCCTTCTAAATTCAGTGCACTCTAAATTCTGCACCATGCTTCAAAGCCTTGCCACCCCACCTTAGTTACACATTTGAGTGTTCTATTTAAGACTCTCCAGAGAAAGCTGCCACAAAATAACAGACATGATCCTTAGATAACTCAATGTCTCTTTTTTAACAGGTGGACAATTATTTCCATTCCTACATTTTTTAATGTGGTAAATCTGAAGCCCAGAAGAGATTGTCAAAGGGCTTTTGTGTTGTCAAAAGACAAGCCCAGTCAATCTAGCTCTTCCATTGTAGATTCCTAAAGGCTAAACTGAAACAATTCTCTTTTCCCTTGAGTAGGAAAAAAATACATTTTTATCTGTCTGTTTCAAAAAGAAAAATCCATTGTTAGGGGAGTCCTGAAATTTGGAGGATTCTATTTTTTTCTTCTTGCCTAAGAAAACAGCTTAGTCCTCGGAGAGATTTCAAAAGGTAAAACTGTGCCCCATAGAAATCCTTAGGTTGTTTCTCTCCCAGCAGACTTGCTCAAGGCTGTGCTGCCCTTGCCTTTACAGGGAGAGAGAAGAAGAAGCTCAGAGGTCCCAAGTCTAACCCCAAGGCCAACTGAAGGTTGAGGGGGTAGGACCATCTAAACAGAGGTCAGAGGTTAGTCATTTTCACAGTTCTGAACTCCTTTCTCCTTAGTGACTCTAGGGTGGTGTTATCAGGAACAATTTTTTCTCCTTTATTTACCACAAAGCACCCCCCTCTGACTTCTGCCTGAATCAAGCCCAAACAAAGCCAGGACCTGAACAGTGAGACACAAAGTCATTCCTCTCCCCTGAAGGGCTGATGGATCTGATGGATGTGATGGAATGGTCCCTCCAGCTGTACCTCCCTGAAAGGGAGCAGGCGAAGGAATCCTGAGAGGTTCTGACTTTGTACAGCAGCCAGTTATCTCCTCTTTCCTTGCCTTCCCCCTTCATCTAGAAAAGGCTGTGGATAGAGTTCTCAGACTGGAATCGGAAAGATCTAAATTCAAGTTCTCCTTTCATTCTCACTCAATGCCCTTAATCCCTAAATGGGTGTTGCCTCAGTGAAACTGAGACCTGTTTAGTTTTTAAAAGACTTAAAAAGGCCAAGGTCTCTTGCTGCATCTGGGACCATCTCTGGTCATCTTGATCTAAATCTGGCCACTGGACCCAGATGGCTCCTGAGGGGAAAGTGAGGCAAGTGACCTTGTACAGCTCTAATTCCCTTACATGTCATGGGATCACCACCCCGATGCCATGGTTCTCTTCAAGAAGGGAGGAGGAACAACAAGCTGTGCATATATTTAGGGTTAGGACTAGGGTTGGTCACAGTTTCTGTGGGTCTCAAGTTCCTTGCCTGCAAAATAAAGAACTTAGATTTGTTCATCTCTAAATAAAGAGAATAAAATACAGATTAAAATGAGGTAATTAAATTCAAAGTCATAAAAGGATACTCTATAAACTCCAGTGGCTCCTTATTACCTTTATGGTAACACAGGAACTCATTTAGCTTTCGAAGCCCTACACAGCCCAGTCCCCACCTAACTTTCCAACCTCATTAGATGGTGCTCCCTAGCCTTTGTGCTGAAATCCAGCCAAACCAGCTTTCTCCCTGCCCCTCCCAAACAGCCCTTCATTTCCCATCTCTCTACATCTTGTGAATCACTCACTCTTCACCTTCGATGCATAAGATCATTCTTTCTTCCCAAGATAAAGCTCAATCACCACCTCCAAATGCCAGCATCCTTCTCCCCAGTTTGCCTTGTATTTAACTGCTCTTTTATTTATATTCGTTCTTTTTATAAGTATACTTGGCTTTCTTATGACAGCTACCCTTTACATAGCGCTTCAAGATTTGCGGTTATTATAGCATTTTAATCATGTCAATTCTTCGCGACCCCATTTACGGTCTTCTTGGCAGAGATACTGGAATGGTTTGTCATTTTCTTCTCTAACTCACTTGACAGATGAGGAAACTGAGGCAAACAGGATGAAGTGACTTGCTCAGGATCACACAGCTAGTAAGTGTCTGAGGCTAGATTTGAACTCAGGAAAATGAGCTTTCCTGATTCCAAGCCCAATGCTCCATCCACTGTAGCATCACCAAGTTGCCCCAAGATTTATGACACACTATACAAATATTATCTTATTTTATCCTTCCAACAACCCTGGGGTGTGAATAGTGTTATTATCCCAATTTGACAGATGTGAAAACTGAGGGAGATAGAAATTAAGTTATTTGCCCAGAGTCATACAGGCCAATAAATAACTAAGGCTGCATTTGAATTCAGTCTTCTTGATTCCAGGTCTAAGACTATCCATTGTATCTCCAAGGGTTCTTTAAGAGGAGGAATTGTTTCATTCTTTGTATCCCCAGGAATATAAAACATGGATTCTGATATATAGTAGCTGCCCAATAAATGCCTGTTGACTGATTGACTGGATATTGATTACTAGGATTTTTTTTTTCCTGAGACAATTGGGGTTAAGTGAATTTCTCAAGGTCACACAGCTAGGAAGTGTGAAGTGTCTGAAGTCAGATTTGAACTTCAGGGCTGATGCTCTACCCACTGCACCACCGAGCTGCTTTTACTAGGATTTTTAAAAAGACAACAAATTCCTTCATATTTGGAACAGTGTAAAACAGTGATGTCTTAGAAGGCCAAAGAGACTATTAGTTTTCTTGCTTGTAGCTAATCTGTAAAGTGAGCTAGCCCAGAATTTTTCCTACTAGGTCTCATTCACAGAATGTGAATCTTCTCCTAGGATTTCCTCTGTTGGGAAAAGGAAAAGTTCATTTTCCTCTTTCTCTGAAGAAGTGGATGCGTGTATATGAGTCTGTGTCTGTCTCTGTGCTTTTAAACAAGGATTTCATTCCTAAAATAATTCAATAGAAGCCTGGAAATTTTGCAAATTTATCAATAGAGGACTTTTTTGTGGCCTTAAAGATTTTCACAGTGTCTCTGCCTTTCTTCTCTTTCACATTTCCATCCATAATACAAATCAAGGATCTCCAAGATAGAAAATTCCCTGGGAGAATCTTACCATAGTTTCTCATCTTGAAAGAATTAGAGGAAGGTTTTCAATCTAGTACACTGAGTTAATCAAATCAAGGATCTCCAAGATAAAGAATTCCCTGTGAGAATCTTACCATAATTTCTTATCTTGAAAGAATCAGAGAAAAGTTTTCAATCTAGTATACTGAGTTAATCAAATCAAGGATCTCCAAGGTAGAGAATTCCCTGTGAGAGTCTTACCATGATTTCTCATCTTGAAAGAATCAGAGAAAGGTCTTCAATCTAGTACACTGAGTGGATTCTTTTGGCTAAAATAATGCATTAAGTAAAACTGCCTATGGAGTGTGTGACCCCACAAATGCAATCACAGACCTGATGGAGCATTAACTAACTAAAGTGTTAATTTGACCAGATCTAGCCTGGCAGTCGGGGAATCTCATATTTTGGTTGTCAAACTTGTGATTCTTCTAAGCTGTGTCTTTCTCTCACAGATCCAACTGACTGCTGCTGGCCGACACGATGAATCTACGGTACGTGAAGGATTACTTTGCCTGGCTCTATTACCAGTACACCATCATCAGCTGCTGCGCTGTCCTGGAGCCCTGGGAACGATCCATGTTCAACACCATTTTCCTCACGATCGTGGGAATGGTAGTGTACACGGCCTACGTCTTCATCCCCATCCACATACGTCTGGCTTGGGAATTCTTTTCAGAAATCTTTGGAGACCAAAGTACTGCTTCTGCCTCTAATTGAAATTGCTCAACACCAAGAGGGAAGGGCCTCTGCACTCTGTGAAGTTCTATTACATAATGATATTGTCGCTTAGGCGTTTCTGATTTGTGTGAACATTGCATCTTCTTGAAACATCTGACCTGAAAAAACAGACTCTTATCTATGCACTACTCCACACTTTCTGGGTTTGAAAAGATTACTCACTGATCACAAGTAGCCACAATGCAAATTTCTCCATAAGAAAAATACTTTTCACATTCTATAATCTTTCACAAAGAACTGTCTGCTCCTCAAATCCATGATTTCAAATCTATTTTCTATCAGAACAATTTCTTATTTAAGTCTGTCTGGTAAGCAACAGGGACAGGCACTTAGGAAAGGCATAGGAAAGAGGGGTATTCAGGTACCCAAAAGAGAAGAGTAAATGATATTTTTGTAAGAAACGATGCAGGATAGGTATCGTCTATTCTGTTTGACGACGTATGAGAGATGTGTGCCCAATTACAGGAACACCTCAAGGCAGCATCTCCTGGGAAGCTGCCCATTTCTTCCAATGGTTTCCCCTCAATCATACAAGAAGGGTTTAAGGCATCTACACCTTTACAGAAAATGCCTCGTATAATCTTTCCCCCCCAAAGCATGACCAACACCGGGGTCGTAGTAGTTTAAAATCAACAATGTTGGTTTTCCTGAAACATGGAATAATTGTAATTCAAAGTAACTGTGAGCACAAAAAGAAAACTCTGATCAAAGCCGATTCAGCTACCATGTCTTCCAAAGTTGTCTTGCCTTGCATGATACTACATAAATAAATTTTAATTAAAAAAAAAATCAAATTGCTTTCTTGTCGTGCTAACACTCAGAGCAAGAAAAGCATGTGTTTGGGGGCTATAGGAGGACAAGCTGATAAATAGACTGGAAGTAATATTCTCACAGCAGGAAGCCTACAGCTCCAACTAAAAGCTTTAATACAGTGGCTCCATTGCAGCAGCAATGAAATTTATTAAATCATCTTGGAATGTTTATTACAGAAATGAGTGTCTAATTGTACTGCTGACTCAAATGTGAATGCCAAAGAATAAGCTTTGAACCATTTTTTTTTTCCTTTACTGACATGCACTAGTGTTGACAGAAGGGGAGATGTAAATAGTGTTTGGACATTTCCGACATATCAGGGAGAAATTATTTATTTGGGAGAGCTCGGGACAGTAAAATGTTCTGTGTTCAAAGGAAGGATTTTTGTATTTGTCAAAAATATGGGCATGTGCTGAAAGTGACCCAGTTCTGAAGAGATAGATTGTTTTTTGAAAAAATAAAAGTTAGTTTAGTTGTTGTTGTTGTTGTTTTTATATTAGCATCTTGATTTGTATTTTGTTTTTCTTGCTTTAAGAAACAAGATGTGTTTGATTTTCCCTGATCTGATCCTCTCTGGTTTATTTTCTTCTATCTGAAATCTTATATCTGAAAGATATAATTTCTTATATCTTATATATATATAAGATATGTCATATCTGGGTAACATGAAATTTCTCTTAATAGAATTCAATACTAGAAGGTCTAATCCAAACCTCACTCACTGTATAGATGTGGATAATTAGCAGAGAAATGGGAATCAGACCCAGCCTTCTGACTCCCAAACCTAGAGCAGCACAAACTGATAAGGGACTTAAAAGTTCCTCCTCCTCCCCCAAAGCAGAGCCCAAATAGTCCTTCCCACTGGAGGCTGCAAATCTAAGACAAGAATCAAGTCTTTGGAGGCATGAAACATCTGACCTGAAAAAACAGACTCTTATCTATGCATTAGATAACACTTTCTGGGTTTGAAAACCAGGCTCTCGCTGCAATGGGATCATCAAGAACTAGGTTCAAGACATGCCGCTAGTATGTGTAATGGTATGGTACTGGGCAGGCAGCCTCAGCTTCCAGAGCCTGGTTGAGCCTTTGAGCAAGGTCTTGGCAAGTCAACGGCTGCATCTGGGGAAGAGTTGAACAGTAGGGACTGAGCCAAAAAAATATGTATATATATAGGGACAGGGAGTGGCAAGAGGGGAGAGAGTCAGAGAGAGAGACACAGAGACAGAGAGATGAAGAGCCAGAGGCACAGAGATAGAGACAGAAACAAGCCCACACAGAGAAGAGGGAAAAGAGACAGAAAGAGAAAAACAGAATGAGAAACGGACAGACAAACAGACACAGAAAGATTCAGACACAGAGAGATAGAGAAGGGGGATGAAAGAGATAGAGAGACAAAGAGACACACAGACACAGACAAAGAGAAGGGGGAAGAGAGAGAGAGACAGACACAGAGACACAGACAGAGAAGGGGAAAGAGAAACAGAAACAGAAAGTCAGAGGAGGAAGCAAGAGAGAAACAAAGAAAGAAAGAGAGAATAACTGATGAGGGCTAGAGAAGTATGGATGTTCCCTGGACTCCCAGGAGGGTGCTACAAATAAGGGTCTTCAATTAGGACTGGAGTTAGAAATGCTCTCAGCTCAGAATGGCAGCCGCCCAGCCCAGTGGATAAAATGATGGACTTGGAATCAGGATGATTTTAATTCGAATTTTGCCTAGCTATGTGCCTGGACAAATCGTTTAATTTCTGCCTCAGTTTCCCATTCACAAAATGGAGATAATTACAGCATCTACCTCATAGGGTTATCACAACGATCAAAGAAGATAACATATAAAGTACTTTGCAAACCTTAAAAGGATACATAAATGTTGCTGTTATTGTCCATCCTATGAGCGAATGAGTGGGAGAGGAAAAGAGGAAAGGAGAAAGAAGGGAGAGGAGAGGAAGGAAAAGAATGGAAGGAAAAAGGAGGGGAAAGGACAGGAACAATATCCTTAACTTTTTAAAAGTCTATATAAATAAGGGGCAGCTAGATAGTGGATAGAGTACCAGCCCAGAAGTCAGGAGGACCTGAGTTCAAATGTGACCTCAGACACTTAACACTTCCTAGCTGTGTGATCTTGGGCAAATCACTTAACTCCAATTGCCACAGCAAAAAAAGAAAAAAAAAAAAAAAAAAAGGTCTATATAAGTAAAGCACAGTTCCTATGGCACAGCTATTTTCTTTGTCAAACTTTACCATTCAAATTCATATTTTTGTCCCTTTTTTCCTAGCATAAGCTATATTCTAATATTTTCACTTCCTTCTCAATGCTGAAGTTGCAATTTTCTTTGCTAAAATGTTTCATTTTTATTCAAGATTTGAATAAGGATTCTAAACAGACTGGGCAACGGTTTACTCACCATCTCCCAAATACCCTTTACATATTCCTTCTCCTGAGCTTCTGTCTATACTAATCCTCAGTATTTGAAATCTTCTCTGTCATTCTGATTCCAAAACTAGTATCTGCCTCATTGAAATCTGACTGATCCTCCCAGGTCCGGCTTAAAATCCACCTTATTAAACCTTTTCTGACAAAATAAAACAGAAAATATTTTCCCTCCCCCAAAATCATAGAATCACAAAGTAGCAGAGATGGAAAGAACCTAGAAATCAGAGCCAAAAGAGCTCATTCTATAAACAAGAGAACTGAGTCTCAGAGATGGAAAATATTCCTTCCAAGTCTTAGAAAGAGATAACATTTGATGGCCCATTTCCTCCAATTAGTAATCCAGGGCTAGCCCACAGGCCATGCTACTTCCCTTCTTAAGCACTGGGTTTCTATCCACTCCATTGGAACTTCTGAGTTATCCTTTAGATCTGGGTCATTATCTGTCTTTCTTATCTTAATTCAATTAGATACTCCTATTATAAAAAAAACTGTCTTATATGTCTACATAATTCATGGCATGTGGTAGTTTCTCAATAAATATTTGTTCAATTAATATTTCAGAATTATTGAGAGACAGGTATATAAATTATCCATTTTACACAATGAAATTTCAATACAATTTAGAATAAGCAATTGTTACCTCTGTTGTAAGTCTTACAACATTGTTATAACTCTTACACTATCAATTGTTCAGTGAGTACTATTAATCAACTCAATTGCTATTTGGATCAAAGCACCCATTGTTCATGGTCATAACCTTTACCTCTTATAAATCTTTCTTCATAATTATCACAGAATTTCAGGATTCCAAGAAACCTCAGACGCTCATTATGAAGCAAATAGATGGTACAGTGGATAAAATGCTGGTCCTGGAGTTAGGAAAACCTCAGCTAAAATTTGACAGACTAGCTATGTGACCTACTAATATAGCAAGTCACTCAACTGCTGCTTGCTTCAGTTTCCTAACTATAAAATTGGGTCGATAGCAGCATCTACCTTATAAGTAAAGATCAAATGAGAAAGTAGTTGTAATATAGTCTCTGCCCCAGAGTAGTTATTTTATAAAGACTTCTTCTCTTCCCTTCCCGCTTTTTAATTCTGAGGTAGAAATAATCTTGGATTTTTTTCATGCTAACATAGTACAAGCAGGGCCGACAAATTAGAAAAACTTTGGTTATAGACCCTTTACTGGACTGCATGGGTCTGTGGGTCCAATCTACCTGGTTTGGGGGAGGCTAATTACTAAGCAGTCTAGAGGATGGAGTATTTTTTTGCTGGATATGATATTTTTGGCCATAGGCCTAGTTTTTTTGATTGTCAGTAGATATGATCCAGGACCTATGGTCTTTTATTGTAGCTACTGATAAGTCTTGTACAATTCTAATTGTAGCTCCAACATATTTGAATTGTTTTTCCTTGTTTCTTGAAAAATCTTCTCTCTGATCTGGGGATTTCAAAATCTGGCAATAATATTCCTGTTTTCCACAAAGGATCTCTTTGAGGTAGAGACTGATGAGCTTTTTTCCATTTCTACTTTCCCCTCATGTTCTATCACTCCAGGACAATTTTCTTGGATTAGTTCTTGCATTATTGTGTCAGGGTTCTTTTTTAGGTCATAACTTTCAGATAGTCTAATTATACTTATATTTTTTCTTCTTGATCTGTTTCACATTCTGTTCTATTTATGCATTCTTTATAATCCATTTTGTTATTTCTTGCTCTCTTATAGCTTCACTGGCTTTCCCTTGTCCAATTCTAATTTTCAGAGTTATGCATTTTCTCTTTAAGATCCTGTATCTCCTTTTCTAGTTGGTTAACTTTTTTTCATAATCATAATTCTTGGATGATTTTTATTTATTTTAGTCTTTCCTCGCTGTCTCTCATTTGATTTTTAAATTCTTTAAAAATTCTCTCTGGGCAGGGAGCCATTTAACATTACTTTTTGGAGTAGAAAAAACTTTTTTACTTCAGTGTACACCTCTGAAAATAAATCCTGGTCTTCCCATAGTAAATTTCTATAGTTGGGTTCTTTCTTCTTTGCTGGCTCATAACTATTATAAGTAGATATTAGTGTAAGCTACTCTAATTGTGGAGTAGGGGGATAGTGCCTCTAGCTTCACTTCAGCTCTCCCCTCTGACCTGAAACTCAAACCAAGAAAGCCCCCCTCCTGCAAGTGCCCTCAGTCAGCAGCATCTGCCTTTGCACCCCCAGTGTGCTGGCTCCTTCTGCCCAGGGTCACGTCTCTGCAGTACAGCTGGGCCTGGCATTCTGGATCGGCCTACATTCCTCAGTCTTTCCTGACTCAGCCTCCCTACTCTATTGCTGCCTAGTAAGTTAAAGTTCCTGTGGTTCCTGCTGAGATTCCAGCCAAACCCAGCTTGCCTCAGGGGTCCCCACTGGGTGTTTGTATGGAGATAGGCTGGAAGTGTGTGCACTTCATACAGTTTAATCCCAGCCTGGGGTCTTTCTTCAGATCTTCTTGGGTTGTACCAGGAGAACTCCTGTTCCGCCCAAAGTCCTCTTGATTTTTCACCAGTTTAAGTTTGCCCTGAGGCACAAAATTTGTTCTATTTCTGGGAGAAATCTGGAGAGTTTGAAATTCACTGACCTATTCTGACATCTTCCCAGAATCCTCCGAGGATGGTGTATTTTTTGGTTGCAAAAATAACAGAAAAAAGATTGTATAATAAGTTACGGACAGGCTGTGTTTGTATTAGTGAAGGGATCCACAGTAATAAAACTGCACATCCTTGGCATATTGGAGTGTTCCTGTCATGTAAGAGACATATTAGCTCTTAAATTTGACAGCAATCTATACTGGAATTTTTTTAAATGCCCTCCACCATATACATAATCATCCATCCTTTGAAGACATCCACCAAGTGGAAAACCCATCATCTTCCAAGGCAGGACAGCTCTAATGGTTAGAACATTTCCCTTGTATCAAACTTAAATACATCTCTTTGTTATTTGATCCCAATTCTGCCTTCTGAGAACGCAAAGAATAAGTTAAATCTTTCTTCCATGTGACAGTCCTTAGCTACCATAATCCTCAGCATGAACCACATTCTTTTCACCAGGCTAGTCACCCCTTCTCTCTAGATTATCTAGCTTCTCAACACTCATCCTAACATGTTGTCTCTACAGCTAAACAGAACACTGTAGAGGGAGTCACAAGGCTGAAGTTCAGTGAGACTAGCACCTCCTGTGTCCTAACAGGTATCCTAGGATAGCAATAGCTTTTTTGAGTCTTGTAACAGTGTTAAAACCTATTGAGTATGCAGCCCCTTGAGACCCTCAGAATCTCTTCAAATGATCTTCAGTTTGGCCATATCTCCCCATGATCATGTCTCTGGAGAGAGGCCCTAATGTTAGCCAACATCATTTCTCTCATCAGTAAATGTAATGAACATTTCCATAAGGAATAGAAGAGCTAAATTGTTAATAAGTTCCCTGGGGCTTTGTTCTGAATAATGATGTCAACCACTTTATGCTTCATCATTTAAATGCAATAAAGTACCTTAATGTATTTTATGAGCACGAAACTAAGTGTATATGGTCAGTCCATACATTTCTGAGCCTTGGGAAAATATTTTATACGTGCCCTGATAAGACAAACGTATGTCAAAATAAAATTATGAGTCAGATAGTTACTACCATAAACACAACTATGAAATATTAATGTTTTATAGTTTATTAGCAGGAGATAGAGAGAAATAATTGCTTCTTTGGTTTTACTTTGTGGCATCTGTAAATATCATTATAACATTGTTTTTTTCCCTTTTCATGTGTTAGTATATTCAAAGTGGCTTGCCCCAAGAGAGTTGGTAGCAGGAACCCTTCCAGTTAAAATTCAAGTTGACCAAAAATAATGGCCCGAGTCAATGGCAGAACACAGGTTAAAGACTCTCAGATTTGAATGGGACCTCAGAGGCCAGCTCATCAGAAACATACCAAAACAAGAATCTTTTCCACAACACACCTAGAAAGCGGTTTTGCTTACCTAAAGATAGCTAAGATGACAGGAAAAGATAATGATAAATGTTGGAGAAGATGTGGGAAAACTGGGACACATACATTGTTGGTGGAATTGTGAACTGATCCAGCCATCCTAGAGAGCAATTTGGAGCTATACCCAAAGAGTTATCAAACTATACAAAATCTTTGATCCAGGTATATAAGATCCCAAAGAGATCTTAAAGGAGGGAAAGGAGACCTATATGTACAAAAATATTTATGGCAGCCCTTTTTGTAGTGGCAAGAAACTGGAAAGTGAATGGATGCCCATCGATTGGAGAATGGATGAATAAGTTATGGTATATGAATGTTATGGAATATTATTGTTCTGGAAGAAACAATCAGCAGGATGATTTCAGAGAGGTCTGAGGAGACTTATGTGAACTAATACTAAGTGAAGTGAGCAGAACCAGGAGATATTTGTACATGGGAACAACAAATATATATGATGATCAATTCTGATGGATGTGACTCTTTCCAACAATGAGATGATTGAGGCCAGTTTTAATGATCTTTTGATGAAGAGAGCCATCTACATCCAGAGAGGACTGTGGGAACTGAGTGTGGATCACAATATAGCATTCTCACTTTTGTTGTTGTTGTTTGCTTGCATTTTGTTTTCTTATTAATTTTTTCCCTTTTTGATATGATTGTTCTTGTGCAACAAGATAATTGTATACATATATTTACATATATTGGATTTAACATATATATGTTAAATATATATGTTAAAATACATAACATATATTGGATTGCTTGCCATCTAGGAGAGGGGAATGGGGGGATGGGGGGAATTTGGAAACAAAGCTATACAAGGGTCAATATTGAAAAATTACTGTTTCTTTCAGAAATACTCTAGCTAAAAGATAATAATGGATAAGTCTTTACCCAAGTATAAAAGCAGCCTTCCAAGCTTCTCTTCTGGCTCCATCTTTCCTCATCTAAAGTCAGCTCTCAGTGGCATTCCTAAAGCTTAGGTCTAAACATACTACCTCCTTGCTCATAAAACTCCAGTGGCTTCCTTTTACTCTGTGTATTATCCAAACCATGATCTCAAATGAAGCCATGATAATAAGTCAGAAAGAAGTTTGTGTAGACTAACAGGTGTCCTGCTTATGACCTGACCAAATCATTTACTTAACCTCTCTCTGCCTCAGGTTCCTAATCTGTAAAATAAGGATCATAATAGGACCTACCTCCCCGAATTGTTGTGAAAATTAAATGAAACAGCATATGTGTTTTAGAGCCAGACATGTAATTAAATACTAACTAAACGCTTGTTTTTTTCCCTTCCTTTCCCTGTGGTATTGGCCAATGCACATACCTGTCATACCTGTCCCTGAGTGGCAATCAAGCAGTCTGGGGTGTCTCAGAGGTCTAACGCCAATTGGGCTCTCAGCCTGCTCTTCATGGCGTCATAGGCTAGTTTATTTGACAATGGTTTCTATGGAATAATATAAATTCTCCAAGTGGAAAAACTTTGGTGTCCAAGGAGGGGAAAAAACGAAGAAGGAAAATAAGAAATTGCCAGAAAACCCTCCTCGCCATTCTCATCTTCTGCACTGTAATCCTATGAATTCAAGGGCTAGTTTGGTATATATACCAAAGAGATATAAAGCAATTCCTAGGAATCAAGTTAGACCAGGAGAAGTTTGAGGTGAGGCTTCCCCATCACAAATATACTTTGAACCTAGTGATACTCTACTAGTTCCATTTCCATATGAAGATATAGTGAGAGTAATATCATTACTAATAGACCCCCACCTGCTTGTGGGATCTGAAAATCCCTATACTCTCCTCTGCGCCCTCCTTGCTTTGGTGCCCCTTCCTTACCAGGATAAATAAGAGATGGCCACTGGGTGAGAAGGGTGGCTGTGTGTCATACAATTGTCAAGGACCTTCCTTGATACTTCACATATGTGCATTCTGGAAAAGCTATAATGGTACAATTATCTATAGAAAGATATAGGAAAGTCTGAGAAGTAGGAGAAACCTAATTTATATGGAGTGAAGATTCCTTCAGTCCTATCCTTTACAGGCCCATTATTGTCATGGATCCTAAAAATTAGCCTTTGGTTATATCTCATTGCTACATTCAGCAGAATGTCACGTTAGCCAATTTAGCTTAGCTTCTGTATAACTTTTCTATGCTACTGTCCAGTTGTTGTTGACCTCACAACAGCAGAGCTGATAGCACTTGAAGAGTCATTGAAACCAAATAAAAATAAGTGGATGTAATGGATGAGCCAAAAGTCTCAGGCTATTATCATCTGTTATCAGTCAGCAAGAGGGTATCGGGATCAACAAGAAGGTCCAGGGCCACCTAGAAGTATAATGAACACATTAGGTTTCCCTCCATTTTCCTTTCACTCTTTTCGGAGTCTTAGATCATCACTGAGTCAGTTATGAATGCCTGTTTTCCCTTCTTCAGCAAACTACACCATCTTTCCCATACCTGGGAAAACCCTAGGCTATGATGATACTCCTGTGAGACCTTCAGGCCCATTTATCACCTTCTGGAGGTTTGGACCAAAACTTGTCTCCCGATTCTAATTGTAGGAGTTTGAATAGGTGACATAAAGCATCAAAGAGAAGCCTCCTATTAAGACAATTTTTTTCTCCTGTATGATAATAAGGAAATTGAGGGAAATGACCTAAGAAAGTTGTCACCAAGAGGGGAAAAGCAAGAGGTAATATCTGAGGAGAGGAGGATTGTGAGCTTGGTGTCTGTCACTCCCACCCCTGCCAGCACTACCACCACTACCACAACACCGCTGGAGGGAAAGCTGAGAAACAAATCACCAAATTTGGGCTTGACTGTGGAGGAAAAAAAGACAGGATTTGTGAATGGAATATTGGCTTCTGTTGAGAGCCAGTCTCAAAGCCTCGTTCCTACCTCCTGATAAATACTAAATGTGTATTCAATAGAGAAAGTAGGGGAGAGGGCTGCTTTGAGGGAATGGTGGGGGTTAAGATGAAGACTACTTGGGTAAGGACAATCTAGCCATCCTTTCCATGGTTCATTGGAAGATTTCGAGCTGAGATGTTTAACTATCCCAGCTGTCTGAATATGGTATGGAATATAAGTCCCATATGATCAGTGCTTGTTTGGGGGCCCATTACTAGGTAAGAGTGATGAAATGAAGAGTCCTTGTCAGTAGAGATGTCATCCAAGTAGCCAAACTTGCAGCAGAAGTGAATCTTAAGAGCTTGGACAGTGACCTTGGTGCTGAAATGTGCTATTGTGACAGTCTGTGTCGGTCATCTTAGAACATCCCAGAGTTCCTTCTTTGGGGGCAGGGGACCAACGAAGTATGGCTGCCAAGCACATGCTGGCCAGATGCCCCTGGGAATGGCCTCTGCCACAGGTGCGGGACAGATTCCTTCCACAGATACATTGGACATTGCTATAGCATTGATTGGACCTGAATGCATTAGATGGACTGTGCTTTCAGTGGTCCATCTATAATGTTCAGAATGTTGTGATGCACAATATGGATATGTACCCAACAGATTACCAAGGCAAATGAAAGCCCTTGTGATGGGCTTTACCAGTCTTAATATTTCACAAGGTTATGGGATGATTCAATGCAAATGTCTTTCCAGAAAGGCCATGAAAGGCAATTGGGACCAAGAGCTGGGATCCCCAAACTGGGATGCTTTTCACATTCCACCCATCTTGCTGCCACAGTTCTGACCACTGGGCTAGTCCAAAAATGTGTAAACAGATACATCTGTCCATATGGTGCGGTGTCTAGGACCAAAAGAACAATTCTGAACCCACCAGATTGAGTAGTCTCCAGGAAGGGTATGGACTTTGCTTGTTTGTACAAGAACATTGATGCAGCCCAATGGTTTTTCCCATATCACAACTGTGTAGTAGCATCAGTAAACCGACCCTCAGCCTCACCAGGGAAGTCTTACATTCATGGCCCCATTCTGCTCGTGCTGGGGGCAGGAACAAGGGCTATTCCAGTACTCCTTATTTGGGACAGTATAGACTGTACACTCCTGGTGTTCTGGACGTGCTTGGGACTAAATGTACCACTTCTGTTTGACATTAGAATGCTCACCCTTCATGATAAGATCTAGTTATTCAGTACCTACTGGAGGACGGGTATTACTGTTACAGATATACCTTCTGAAAGGACTCTCAGTCTCTACCAGAGCCCAAGGGCAAGCTAGCTAGAAGGGGCTTTTCAAAAGGCATAGTGTACAGTAGGTGTATGAATCTCATTAGCGTTCAAGTTCAAAATCCCAGGAGCCTTAATAAGCCTGTGGAGTTCTTTTTGCCCCAGGCTCCAATCAGTTATAACCGAGACCTGTAATTCAGAGTAGTCCCAGGCATGCAAATGTCCTAGTGAGATAGGGCCTGTTTAGCTTCCTCCTGGATCTATTTTTGTTCAGATTCCCAGAAAAAAAGCAATGGCTATTGGGTCACTTCATACAAAGGTTTGAACAAAAGGCCAAGGTAAGGAAAGTGTTGCCTCCAGTAACCCAACAGTCCTATCAGCTGCTGGATTGATCACTTAGCAAGTGCTTCATAAATGATTATTGACTGATTGGATCTCTTCTTTGTTTCGAGTGAAGGACATGACTAAGGTTTGCCCTTTACAAACCACAGTATGTCCCACTGAGCCCTTTAAGCCTTGAGGACCTAACTTGCTTGTTGAGTCACTGGATTTTATTTGGGATTAGAATTCCAGCTATTCCCTCTCAATGTTTTTGAGAAGACAACTTCAGTTTGCTGTATTTCTTGTTCCATTTGGACAATCTACAAAATGGCCCCTCTGTAACATAGGGATGTAATCCCAGAGAAGAGGGTGATCTTAGAGACTATTTACCCTAATCATTGCTAACAAACTGGGAGACTAGTCAAGTATCTCTGGGTTATGTTTACTGAGACATACTCCTATCTTCATCAAGTGAAAGCTAATTAATTGGTCCTGGTCCTCCTCTCTGAGAAATACTAAAAAAAAAAAAAAAATGCATTTGCAAGCAATCCCATCAATCAATAATCGTGTGTCAAGTACCAGGCACAGTCCTAAGCAGTGATGACCAAAGATAGGACCTTCCCTCAAGGAACTTACATAGGAGAGAATGCTCCAGACTCAATTTTCCCAAGAGACAAATATCTCCAGGAGGAGGAGATTCTGGAGCTGAGCCTTGGTCTTAAATAGAAAATCAAGTGTTTCAGGTCAGGAAATAGATTTGTTTCGGAAGGTTCTGGAGGCTATGCAGAAAAGGTAGCTGGAGGCAATTCATTTTCCTCATCCAGTTCCCAGTCCATTCCCTCATCCTCTAAGTCAGAGATTCTTTCCCTCAATTACTACCTAGCCTAATCACGGAATGGGTGTTGCCCCAGTCAAACTGGGCCCTGTTGAAGACCTTAGCTCATAATGGCCATCTCCAGTCATTTTGATCTATAACTGGCCACTGGACCCAGATGGCTCTGGAGGGGAAAGTGAGGCAGGTGAACTTGCACAGCCCTCCCTCACCAAAATCCAATTCACTTACAAGTCACAGCATCACCTCCTGATGTCATGGTGCTCTTCAAGAATGAAGGACACACTCTTCAACAATGAGATGAACCATATCAGCCTCCAATAGAGCAGTAATGGATTGAACCAGCTATATCCAGCAAAAGAACTCCGGGAGATGAGTTGAACCACTACATAGAATTCCCAATCCCTCTATTTTTGCCCATCTGCATTTTTGATTTCCTTCACAGGCTAATTGTGCACTATTTCAGAGTCTGATTCTTTTTGTGCAGCAAAATAACTGTACGGACATGTATACTTATATTGTATTTAACTTAATATTTAACATGTATTGGTCAACCTGCCATCTAGGGGAGGGGGTGGGGGTAAGGAAGGGAAAAGTTGGAACTAAAGGTTTGGCAATTGTCAGTGCTGAAAAATTACCCATGCACATAACTTGTAAATTAAAAGGTATTAAAAAAAAAAAATTGAAGGACACACAACAACAGTCTCACATCTTGGTGATTGGTGTCCTGGGGAGCTTAGGAACAACCAGAACCCTCCTGCTCTATTCTTGGTCCTTTGTTATGTCCCTGTCCTTCCATAACATGAAGTTTGGAATTTCATCTTCATCTTCCCGGAATTTCTTAGTGTAATCAATCACAAGGAAATGTGGAGATAATATTCCAGACAAAACTACAAACTCCTGCGGAGTTTCTGTTCCTTGGGATGCAGCTGGTGGGCACACCCACACCCACACACCACACTAACTATTCCGAGTGATCATTTATCTCTTGGTCCCTGTCTCTCTGCCAACGCCTCTGCTTTCTATTATCTCTGTTCTACTGTAAGGCTTGAATTCCCCTTCAGTCGCCCCCCTCTCTGCCTTGAACATGAATATCTGGCGTTACTGTTTGAAGGGCAGTGGTATTTCCCCTAGTGCCAAGGCAAAGGTGAGGGGCTTTTGCCTTATCCACTCTGCTCCCTACTTGTACTTGTCCATTGGCCCTGCCACCTCTTCCCATGGAGACTCTTTCCAAACCCTGAGGATCTCCATGTGTCAGAAAAACTCATCCTAAATCATACCACTTGTGAGAAGATCATGGGGGAGATATATGAAGGAAGACAGGCATCCCAGGATCATAAATCAGGCAGGTTATTACTCACAGACATGCAAGTGTGCAGCTCCCAGCTCTTCAGTCACCAAAGCAAGCGCAGAGAGTGACTCAGGAGTTCAGTGGGATGCATGTACCTGTGAGAGCCTAGAACTCTTTATATCTAATTGCTGGTGCTGGGCAGAATCACAGAGATCAAGTGAAAGGGGGAATTTAAGGAAAAGTCAATCAGAAAGCAGTTCAGCTGGGGCTCTCCTCCCCTTGTTAACCACAGCTTTGGAAACAGGAAAGTTGGTTCATCTGATTCCGATCAGGAGAGCCTGGCACACTCTGCCTACCTGCATTCAATGAAGTTTGATAAACTGATTGCGGTCAGGAAATCCTTGCATACATTGCTGTCAATAAGCCAGTGAAGCTGGTTTAAGCCAATTGTTGGGTACTATATGAGGGTCAATTCTGATGGACGTGGCTCTCTTCAGCAAGGAGAGGATCCAAATCAATTCCAATTGAGCTGTAATAAACAGAACCAGCTACACCCAGCGAAAGAACTCTGGGAAATGAGTATGGACCACAACATAGCATTTACACTCTTTCTGTTATTGTTTGCTTGCTTTTTTGTTTTTCTTCTCAGGTTTTTTTCTTTCTTTCTAGATCCGATTTTTCTTATGTAGCAAGACAACTATATAAATATGCATACATTTATTGTATTTAACATATACTTTAACATGTTTAACATGTATGGGACTGCCTGCCATCTAGGGGAGGGGGTGGAGGAAAGGAGGGGAAAAGTTGGAACAGAAGTGTTTGCAAGGGTCAATGCTGAAAAATTACCCATGCATATGTTCTGTCAATAAAAAGCTATAATTTAAAAAAAAAAAAAAAGCCAACTGTTGGCTACATGGGCAGGTCAATCAGTGATCCAATGGAGAGTCATTTCCATTAGCCAAAGCTCACCAAAGGGGTAATCCTACTTCTATACCTGTTATATCCTTTCTCCCCACTCCCCAACTTTCCCTAAACGTAATAAAATATAAGATCTTCAAGAGTAAGAATTATGGGATATTTTTGTCTTTGTATCGCATTCAGTAGAAATGTCTTAAATAGTTGTTGAATTCTGCTCAATTGCATTTACATTGAAGAAAGTGTGACTACAAGGGTGGTAAAGAAAGATATTGTAGAAGAAGCAGCTGAGCTGAGCCTTGTAGGATTAGTAGATGCGGGTCCAGTGGCCAGCACAGCAGAGCTTGCTAGGCTAAAATGCATGAAGGAGGATAGAAAAGACAACAGCTTCTTGTGGTGGGTGGGGAGACCCATTCCAGAACCCATCATAAGACAGTCGGTAAGAAATAATGTTATTGTTATTATTACTATTAATAGCTTTTATGTAGCACCTAATATGAGTCAGGTGCTCTGCTAAGTGCTTTAAAAATATTATTTCATTTTATTTCATCCTCACAACTCTGGCAGGTAGATGCTATTATTACTCCCACTTTACAGTTGGGGGTGGGGGAGTATAGGGCCTTCAGGGAGAACTAGCAGCTGTGATGTGAGTGCCTGCTGAGGCTTTTTCAGGGCCACTCATCCACCTTTGGTATCTACCCGACATCCAGCTCTCACCTGTGGCTCCAGGAAGTTGTAGCATGTACAGTGGTCACAACCTGACAAAAGTGTCTCGGCAGACGATCTAAATCAGCTCGAAGGTAACGACAGCCCTCAAACCCATCAGTGAATTGGTTTGAATTCAAGTTCTCCGACTCCAGAGCTGGTGCTCCATCCCCTTTGCCAATGAGCTGCCCTAATATCTCTTGTTTTTGTGCAGGCAAGGATTTCAATTTTAGTTTGCCCCCTATACATTCAACAGCCTGGAACAAAGCTCAAGTCCCCCAGACTAAAGTTTCAGTTCTGTCTCCACAGACCTGAGTCTCCTGCTTGAATATTCAAGACTGTTCAAATTCCATCTATTTTACCTAATCTATGAAGTCTTCCCTGACATCTCCTCCCCTCAGTCTTTACCCCCTTTATTATTTGTTTTCGATTGAGGGAAGGTAGGAAAGGGAAGGAAGGAGACAGACAGAGACCAGAGAGACAGACAGACAGACAGGCAATGAAAATGAGAATAAACAAGATTGCTTCTGTTTACACCCTAATGAGGAAAGAGAACAAAGAAGTGCTGGAAAAGTGGAGTAGCAGGAAGGAACTTGTTCAGTGACATGGAAAAGAGACTGGATGACATTCCATGGGAATGTCCCAACAAGACAAGGCAAAAGTTCACCTATGGAGGGAGAAGGAGGGAAGGCAGGGATGAGTCTGGGGTTCCAGGGATTTGGAGTTGGCCACAGCACCATGGATAACTGGAAGAAGTTCATTTTAGTATTAGAGGGAAGTCTTGCATTTGGAAAGAGAAGTCTCCCACTTCCGACCAATTTTTCTGGCTGTGCCCCCTGCCTAGAATCCCCTCCCTCATCATCTCTGGCTCTTGGCTTCCTCAGCTTCCTTTAAATCCCAACCAAAATCCTACTTTCTATAGGAAGCCTTTTCCAGGACCTTTTAATGGCAGTGCCTTCTTTCCATTGATTATTTCCAAAGTATTCCGTCTATGACTGGTTTATACAA
This sequence comes from Antechinus flavipes, assembly GCF_016432865.1. NCBI lineage: Eukaryota > Metazoa > Chordata > Mammalia > Dasyuromorphia > Dasyuridae > Antechinus > Antechinus flavipes. The sequence continues at coordinate 19,203,733 of NC_067400.1, read as the reverse complement.
AAATTTTTGCACGTCTTTGTTGATGATGATGATTTTTTTAGTATACTTTGTGTAGTATACATATATAATTGTTTGTATTTTTTCCTGGAGTTGTCAGGCAATAAACATCATATTGATTGTTCCTCAGCCCCTTCTGAAGTCACTCTGGCTCTCAGGTAGATGACCTTTTTCTAGGTGTAGGATCACCTTTTCTAGGTGTAGGTCACTTTTTCTAGGTGTAGGATCAGAGGGAGGACTCTGGCAAGAATCTTGCCAGCAATGACTAAGAGACACCCCCTCACCTCCACCGCTGTGATTGCCACAGGACAATCTATTCCCTTTACCTATATAAAGGCATCCTTGAACTCCCGGGGCCTAACCTTCTTTTGCCACATAATCTGGAAAATATCAGTCAGCTTTATAGGAGCAATGGACCCCTAGCTTGTAAATCTCAGTTGGAATAGAATCAGCACCAGGTACTTTGCCCCATGAAAGTAGTCTAATGGCATTCAAAAATCCCTTCTTCAGTTGAAAATGATTTCAGCTTGAAGTAAACAGTCAAGAGCTTCTGCATTGATTGATGATGGTCTGTTGAGAACACTGGAAGTGTTCAGCCCATCTCTGCAGGATCATGTCCTTATCACTAATCAACGGGGCCCCATCAGCACTGAGTAACTGAGATGCACCATAATTCTTTGGCACATAAATAACCTTCAGTGCATCATAAAAATGCTCTGGATTGTTGCTATCAGCATAAAACTGAATTTCATCTGCCTTTTTACTGAGCCAAGAATTTTGCATCTCTCGAAGTTTCAATTGTACTTTACTTTTGATGGCATTGAATGCAATCTTCTTGGAGATGGATGAATGAGCCATCCTGCTGGTACACCCTGTGGAGTTCTCATTTTTCACAGCCACAAGGGCTATCAATCTACGTGAAATTCCCATGAATCTAGAGAACAGGGTCAATGAGGTAAAACCAAGCAAAAACACACATGTACGTTCATGCACACATGCACTCATACACATACACACACTGCCCAACACTGAGAACAACTCATTTAAAGACTTCTTTGCCAAATTTGCCTCCATCACGTAGCCCAGCCACTTGATTCCCTCAGATCTCAGTCCCCCTGGTTTTTTGCCTATTTCCATACTAATCACCACCTTCTGCTGTCAGTTTTGTGAAATCTACTCTGGCTGTTTATAACATGTATGGGCTCAGGCTTCACAAAAATTAAGAGACACTGTGGTACAGTGAAAAGTGCAGTGAATTTGTAGGAAATGGGTGGACGATCACATTTGGATACATTCAACATATGACCTTGGGCAAGTGTGACTTTGCCTCTCTGGGACTCAGTGTCCCCATTTATTTTGAAAATAAAGAAATTGACCTAAAAGGGTTCTATGTTCCCCTCCAACTCTAATTCAAATGACCCTTTGAATTTTCTGGGGATATCCCACTCTCCAATTTGGAAGGATATCACCCAGTATTATGTAACCCTCTTGGACGCACCTCAAAGTCCTACTTCCTGGACAGGAACAGAAAGAACACTACAATTAAGGAATGACTATTTAAGACTCTAAAAGCCAGTGCTTTTTATAATGATTTAATTAATTGTTTTTAAAAACACTTCAGAATTGAATGTCAACAGCATTGATGCTTTAATTAAAATTATTTAAAATTTCCTTTTCTAATTTTGTCACATTAGCTTCAGATAGTTATTTGGCAAGCAAGATTTCTCAGTTCAGTTTCATAATGACTCATTTTGCTTTTGTCCAGAAAATAAATTTCCAGAATGATTTTAGTTAAATATATTTAGAATGACTATTTTAAGATGTAATAGAAAACGCCATAGTAAACTATAAATTGAGTGTTCAGGGTATTATTCATGAAATTAAGTTACTATCTAATGCTATTTTACTTTATGCTTCTCCCTAATGAAGGCAAAGAACTTACTCCCCGGTTATTACTGATCCTTCTAAAATTTTTGAGACTGTAACAAGGTTTTTTTTCTCTCTGATGCCTTCAATAGCTCAATTTGTTTTTGAGATTAAAGGCCAAGTGAGGATCAGACCTAAGGCTTAAGAATTGAGTGACTTTGCTCTTTTCAGCTTTTTTTTTTCCCCAGTGGGTTTGCAGAGATCAGTAATTTTCATACTTTTTGGTCTCAAGACCTTTTTAGACTCTTAAAAATTATTGAGGACTCCTCAAAGGGTTTTTGTTTTTATGAATTATATCTATTAATATTTACCATATTTATTGTTCAGTTGTTTCAATCATACCCAGCTCTTTGAGGTTTTCTTGAAAAAGATATTAGAGTCTTTGGCCATTTCTTTTGCCAGCTCATTTAATAGCTGAGAAAATTGAAGCAAACAGGATTAGGTGATTTCCCAAGGTGACAAGCTACTAAGTGTCTGAAGCCAGAGTTGAAGTTAAGAAGATGAGTCTTCCTGATTTTAGGCCAGGCACTCTGTCCACTGTGTCACCTAGCTGCCCCCACTTACCATACAGAAATTAAAATGTCTTCTATTGTGGTTTGCCTATCTGCAAAATGAGCTAAAGAAGGAAATGGCATCTAAAGCAAGTCTTTGGACAGAAAATGCCATTTGCATCTAGAAAAAGAACCAAGGAGTGTAAATCAACACATGCAATATTCACTTCTTTTTTTCTGGGATTTTTTTATTAATCTCCCATATTTTTATTTCCCTTTTGCTCTGATTTTTCTCTCTCAACATGATTCACAAAGTAATATGTATTAAAAATAAATAAACTTACTACAAAATAATAAAAAAGGAAATGGCAAACCACTCCAGTATCTTTGCCAAGAAGACCCCAAATGGGATCACAATAGACACAACTAGAACAATACAACAACACTTCTAAGATTGTCATGAGTCTCCCTGAAGTCTTTAGGCCACACTAAGAGAACTTCTAGCCCAAATCTGGTGATCTGGGACTTAGAGCGTGGGGAAAACAGGCAAGATGCATATAGAAAGTAAGGAGAAAATGTTTTCTAACAACTAAATTTTTTGTTCCATTGTAGTTTCTCTTTCCCAGTGACACATGGCATTAACCACCTGGCTGACTGTGGGCTCCCAAACCTCCTTGAGCCAAGATTAATATATTTTCCCTCTGATACAATAAGAAAGGTGTTTTTATATTTTATTGGATCTGTAGTCTTGTCAGTGTGTGTACTCTTCTTCTAGAAGGAAAAATGGAAACCCCTCATTCTTGAATCTGCAGGAGTCAATTATGTAAATATAGAATCACACACATATGTGGGAATGTGTATATGTGTGTGTGTATATATGTATATATATGTATAAAGAAATCTGCAAATGGCTATTTTTATTCTTAAATAATATTGGCATTTTGTGATCCATATCATTAGCCATGGTTTGTTGTTTTGGGGGTTTGGGGATTGTTTTTTTTAATGGTTTTTTCAGAAAAATCTTGGGATTACTGAGACACTCCATGATTTTTCATATGCAATCTAGTCTATTCACACATTCCTGGATAAAGAAGATTCAGAGATATTTTAATTGTTTCAATTTCCTCAGGGATAGATAGTATTTGCCAAGGAGAATAAAATGCTGAGCTGTCCAGGAAGTCTATTTGGAAAAGTCCAGAGGATTCCTACTCTCCAAATCTCTGTGTATGTCTCATGAGCTATTGCAACTTTTCAGTGGTAGGGAAATGAGGGCCACTCAATACTGAGTCACATGAGGAAGGCTTTTGATAAAATAGGAAGCAAATTCCTGGATTTCTAGCTAGAAGCCTAGGGAAAAAGCAGTAAGACCTAGTAAGAAAAAAAAAAAAAAACAGACTTGGAGTTTTAAAAAAATTGAGTTTAAAAGTCCATCTGTAGGAAATTCCCATAACTTCTCTAAGTCTCAATTTCCTTATCTGTAAAATGGAGTTAAAACTGCTACCTACTTTTGCCAGAGTAGAATATGAATGTAATGGACTATGTTTTAAGAAATAATGAGAATGCTATGTAAAGAGAAGTATTATTTAAAAAACATAAACAGAACCAGAGGAAAAATATATGAAATAACAATAAAGTAAAAAATATCAAAAAGATATGATACAATAACAATATAATACAATATTAAACAGAACCAGAGGAAAAATATATGAAATAACAATAAAGTAAGTAAAAAATATCAAAAAGATAGGATACAATAACAATATAATACAATAATGCAAAGTTCCATGTGATAGTGTTATGCCACAGTTTTCTTTAACTGTCCTGACTCAGTTTCCCTGTCTCAGTTACCTTAACTGTTCTGTCTCTGACCCAGTAAAACTAAGGATTATTCGCTCTTGGGTTATAAATTAGCAAGATAAAAGAGTAGATCTCCTGATTCTTTTATGGATTTACAATATTCCTTTAGAATATTCCAAGACCAACCCATGATATCTTTACTTTGTCTCTGGAATTTTTAGGTTTTATGGCTTCCCCTCCCTGATAAAAAAAACCTTCCCTCCCTTTCTCTTCTTTGTCTCCAAAAATGTATTTAAGAAGTTGTTGTTCCTCCATTCATTGCTGGAGAATGGCGTCTGGCAGCTGTATGCTGGACGCTGGATTCTTTGGGTCCTCCAGCCCTGGGACCAATATGGATTCCTTGGTCCCAGTATACTTATCTCTGTCTGACTGGATAATCTGAGACGAGAGTCCTGTCCAGTCAATCTTATCTCCCATTAATAAAATATTAAAAACTCTCTAATCTCTCTCCTGCCTCAGTTTCTCCGGCATTACAATTTGGAGGCCCCAGCGAGATAATAGAAACTGAGAACTGGATTAGAGATTAGAGATCTCTCCGTCTCCACCTAGGCCTGAGGGGCTCAGGACCTGGGTCTGTTCCTTGAAGCAGCTCTTCAGCCTCAGTCCGGCCTACAGTGGACAACGAAATCGATTCGGCATTTGATTCGGTATTAGGGAGAGTAAGTCTGTCTGGTTTTGGTTCTGGTTCTGGTCTGTTCTGTTGTTGCAACCTGTGGTCTCAGAATAAATACCGACGGGTTTACAAATTCTGAGACGGGTATTTTCTGGGACGCTGGAGAATACCCTTTGGGTATGGTATGTTTGCTTAATGTTGTAACTGTGTAGTCTGTCATATATGTTCTATGTTCTGTGTGGTTTGTTATGTTGTTGGTTGGAAAACAACGTTGCAACTGTGCATAGTAAATTGGAGCTCCATGTCTGTGTGTGTCTGTGTTAAAAGTTAGTAAGCTTGTAAGAGATAAGGATTCAGCCTCTGTGTTGCAGGCTTAGAAAATATCAAGAAGTTTGAAAAATCTTTCTCTCTCTCTCTCTGTCTCTGGCTGACTGCAGCAGCCTGTGAGAAAAAGGGGGAAAGAGAAAGTTGGAAATGGGTGGATTTGGGAAGAAACCTGATATTGGGAAACTGATGGGTTAAATCTTGAAAAGGATCCCCATGTAGGAAATTGAGTGGGGAACCTGAGGGAAGTTTTTTCTAGGGGGCAGGAGTGGAGAAAGGGTGGCCACATGGAATCCTTTCCTCCCCTCTCCTCTCTAAGTATGTTCCTGCCGTTTTTTTCTTATCTGATTACGGCCAGTTCAGCAAACTGATTTTTAAGGACATGCTTATTTTTAAGTTAATTGATTGAATATTTGTTTCTTCATAAAGGTTTTCTTGGTTAAGAGATATGGTCATAAATGTGATCCATACTTTGGTACGAATATTTCTAAAAGTTTAATTGCTATGTTAAAAAAACTTGAATTCTTTTATGTGGAATTGGGTCTTTTGTATAAAGTTTAAATTGATTGTATTGGGTCATCCTGAGGTTATTTAAAGGGCCTCTGGACATAAGTTTTTCTTTGTCCTTTTGAAAATGTTTGTTATGGACAATATGCAATTTGGGATGTTTTTCTATGTATTGGGTATGACTTATAAGGATATGATAAATAATTGTTTAAGATTTATCTGAAATTTGATGACATCTGTTATTGGAGTTTTTGGGCTTAGAGTTAATTAGCTAATGCTATTTGGGAGTTTTAAAGCTCCACCCTCTGACAGTTACTGGGACAATTGATTGATAAGCTGTTAAAACTCAATTGCTTATGTTATGTTATAGTTATGTTCTTGCATTTTTCCTTCTGTAACTGATCTCTCTGATCAGAGCAATGGTCAATGGAACTGTTAATGCAATTCAATTATGTCAAGCCTTGCTATTTTCAGTCTGGCTATATGTAGTCATTGTATCCTAAATGCTTGGGCAACTGAGTATTTTGCCTGGTCATCTGTGTGTTACTAGATATTTGTGTTTTGTTTCTTTAAGGTTTCTACATGATAAGTGGACAATTAACAGGGGTCTGTAAGACTGCACCCATTTGCTTGGCCTGTAAAGCAAACTCGTCTCTTCACACAGGAAACTGCTGGCCAATCCATTTTGGCTTCCTCGTATTTTGCAACAGTCTGGTGAACTGAGTCTTTCTATCTGAGACTGATCCAATCTTTATGTGTTAGATTTGTGTTTTTGTTCTAGATTTTGGTCAAATTACAGATATTGACTTGCTTCTGGAACCTGGATCAGCTTGGATCAGCTTTGATTGCCAGCATGACGCACCCACTCTGCAAGGAATGAGAGCCTCCTGTCACTTCATAGCCTGAAGCAGCAGTTTAAAAATGAGACCATGGACTTGACCCTGCATCGACTGTACTTTGGACTGATATGAGGGACTTTGGGAAGGGTGGTTGACTGACTGTTAAACCTTACCTGGATCATCTATTACTGTGTGTTTAAGACTTGGGATGGGATTTGTTAAAACTGTGTAATTATTGCTGTTATGTTTGAGGGCTTTTTAGGCCTTTTTAGGAAATGCTACTGTATTAGTCTGTTATGTATAGGGATTTTGATTTGCTCTTGGGATTTATATGGGGAATGATCATTTGATAATTCCTTTCCGTGAGAAAAAAAAAGGGAGGTAGAGATAGAACATTGGGGAAACTGGTATTGGGGAACCTGGTATATTTTTTTCAAAATACCTGAAAGAATGGGAACGCCTAGCTTCCTATTCACTTTGCCTTAGGCATTTCTGCCCTACCCCCTGTCTCACTAGTTCAGATTGAATTTGGATGCTTTAGTTTTAGAATCCCTTATTTTGTTAAAATTTCCCTGGCAGACTCAGTTTTTGAGATTATTTTTTAGAAAAGTTTTAGAAATCAGACACCTGTCCTGACACTGGCAGTCTGATCTGTTTTTCCATTCCTGTAACCCCAGTTCATTAAGTATTTCAGCATTTCAAAGGACCTTGAAGTTTGGCTTGAGGCACCTAAAAAGTTTGGAGTTTGCCTGCCGTGATGGTCTAACTGTGTATAATCTGCTCAGAAATCTGTATTCTAATAGCAGTCCTGTTTCTCTGGGTGGGGACGGGTGGAGTACTACAAGCCTCATCCTTCCCCCATGGAGAGGGCTGCCTCTCTGAATGGGCCTTGGACCCTGCTGCTCTGTAAGCAGAGACTGAGTTAAGTGCACAAATGACCACAGACCTAACTGTCCATCTCAAACTGGATTCTCTGGCTGAGATGGTGCTCCAGAACTGGAAAGGACCTGACATGCTTTGCAACAAGGGAGCCTTTGTACAGCTGTTAACTCTGGGATTATCAGGGAGAGACTTGGCTCTTGCCATATGAGTCCTTACTTTTTTTCTGGGTTTTTTTTATTAATCTCCCATATTTTTATTTCCCTTTTGCTCTGATTTTTCTCTCTCAACATGATTCACAAAGTAATATGTATTAAAAATAAATAAACTTACTACAAAATAATAAAAAAGGAAATGGCAAACCACTCCAGTATCTTTGCCAAGAAGACTCCAAATGGGATCACAATAGACACAACTAGAACAATACAACAACACCTCTAAGATTGTCATGAGTCTCCCTGAAGTCTTTAGGCCACACTAAGAGAACTTCTGGCCCAAATCTGGTGATCTGGGACTTAGAGCGTGGGGAAAACAGGCAAGATGCATATAGAAAGTAAGGAGAAAATGTTTTCTAACAACTAAATTTTTTGTTCCATTGTAGTTTCTCTTTCCCAGTGACACATGGCATTAACCACCTGGCTGACTGTGGGCTCCCAAACCTCCTTGAGCCAAGATTAATATATTTTCCCTCTGATACAATAAGAAAGGTGTTTTTATATTTTATTGGATCTGTAGTCTTGTCAGTGTGTGTACTCTTCTTCTAGAAGGATAGATGGAAACCCCTCATTCTTGAATCTGCAGGAGTCAATTATGTAAATATAGAATCACACACATATGTGGGAATGTGTATATGTGTGTGTGTATATATATATGTATATATATATATATGTATATATATATATATATATATATATATGTATAAAGAAATCTGCAAATGGCTATTTTTATTCTTAAATAATATTGGCATTTTGTGATCCATATCATTAGCCATGGTTTGTTGTTTTGGGGGTTTGGGGATTGTTTTTTTTAATGGTTTTTTCAGAAAAATCTTGGGATTACTGAGACACTCCATGATTTTTCACATGCAATCTAGTCTATTCACACATTCCTGGATAAAGAAGATTCAGAGATATTTTAATTGTTTCAATTTCCTCAGGGATAGATAGTATTTGCCAAGGAGAATAAAATGCTGAGCTGTCCAGGAAGTCTATTTGGAAAAATCATGTCAGAGGATTCCTACTCTCCAAATCTCTGTGTATGTCTCATGAGCTATTGCAACTTTTCAGTGGTAGGGAAATGAGCGCCACTCAATACTGAGTCACATGAGGAAAGCTTTTGATAAAATAGGAAGCAAATTCCTGGATTTCTAGCTAGAAGCCTAGGGAAAAAGCAGTAAAACCTAGTAAGAAAAAAAAAAAAAAAACAGAGTTGGAGTTTTTAAAAAATTGAGTTTAAAAGTCCATCTGTAGGAAATTCCCATAACTTCTCTAAGTCTCAATTTCCTTATCTGTAAAATGGAGTTAAAACTGCTACCTACTTTTGCCAGAGTGGAATATGAATGTAATGGACTATGTTTTAAGAAATAATGAGAATGCTATGTAAAGAGAAGTATTATTTAAAAAACATAAACAGAACCAGAGGAAAAATATATGAAATAACAATAAAGTAAAAAATATCAAAAAGATATGATACAATAACAATATAATACAATATTAAACAGAACCAGAGGAAAAATATATGAAATAATAATAAAGTAAGTAAAAAATATCAAAAAGATAGGATACAATAACAATATAATACAATAATGCAAAGTTCCATGTGATAGAATATATATGACTAAACTTGTCTCCAGAGATATGAGAAAGCCATGTCTCCCTTCTTTCCAGAGGAGGAATAATATGCACAACACTGGACTTGGTTAAGGTCTCAGTTCTGCTGAAATTTTATTTTCCTCTTTTTTAATTCTTTGCTATAAAGAGTCTACAATGACTCATGCAAAGGGCTAGAAAGGTTCAAGAATAACCTAGCAATGGAGTTTTTCATCTGTTAAAAGAAAAGATTGAGTGCAAGAGGATCCCAGATTCAGAGCTCAAACATTACCTAGCAGAGTCCCCTTTCTACAGATGACAAAACTGAGACCCAGAGAGGTTATAAAGATGTTTTTTGAATGAAATCTACTTCCCCAAGGACCCGTAGCTAGTTAATAGAAAAGCCAGAATTTGAAGCCCAAATCTGCCTTCTTTCAATTACTACCTACTATCTTTCTAGGTAGGGATAGAAGGAATATTGACACTTCTTTACATAAACACACACACACACACACACACACACACGCACAAACACGCCAACCACACCTAGTATTTGTCCTCTAGAAGCTTTCCTAGTAAGATGTCATATACACCCTATATACTCATCAGTCAAAGTGTGAATATTAAACATCCACTAAGAGCCTAGAACTGTTGCAGGCCCTTGGGGAAAAACAAAAGGATTGTAAATCATGGTCTTGTTCTAAGAGAGCTAATAGTTAAGTTGATTAACACAATACATGACAAAGATATGAAATCATATGCTAATGTGGGTGGGGCTGAGCTCCAAGATAAGGATCCATCTTGGGATTTTACAGATACAGGGAATTCCACAAAAAAGCAGCTTCCTTTACCAATGCAACTTACCACTTTCTCTCCCATTTAGGGTCCTTAGAGGTCAAATGACTTGACCAGAATCACACAGCTAATAAGTGTAGGTCCAAGACTTGATTCCTGGGTCCAAGGATACCTCTCTCTATGTCTGCTACAATGCAGTGATTAGAGCATAACAGCAATGAGACAAAGTACTCAATTTTTCGGATGCAGACAAAGTGGTGCTTAGGATAATTGCATGTCTCTGGAGATTTTCATCAATTAAACAAAATGCAACTGGACTGAGCCCATTGGGCTGCAAGGAATAGATGGGCAGAGAGAAGCAGCAAAGGAGAGAGCACTGATCTGGGCGTCTCTCACTATTGCCCAGAGATGGAACAGAATGTTTAACACTGAATACCATATTTTGGCAAGGATATTGATGTAAAGAACTTCAGGATAAGGGCAGCCAAAAGAGAGAATGACCTTGAATTCATTCCATAGAAAGATGAACGAAAGAAATAAAGATCTTTAACCTGGAGAGGAGAACCATCAGGAAGGACATAAGACTGTCTTGAATTCTCTGAAAGAATTTCATGTGGAAATATAATGAACCTTGTTCTGAATAGACATAAAAAGTTAAAAGGATGAGTGATGGATGGAAATTACAGTCAGACACACTTAGGTTTTCATAAGGAAAAACTTCATTAGGTTTAGAGCCATCCAAAAGCAGAAACGGGTTCTTGCAGAGGGTTGAGGGGTTGTCCTCATGGGAAAGCTTTAAGCAGAAATTGGATGCCTAGTTATTGAGCAAGACATAAAAGGAATTCCCGTTCAAGTCAAAGCTGGAAAAAAATGGATTCAAGTTCCTTCCAACTTAAAAATTCCTAGTTCTGGATTTGGGGAAACACCAGAGTCAAAGGATTCTTCACTAAGCAACAAAGTGACTGGGAATGACCTTCTCCATTTTTGGCATCATAAATCTAAGAGCTAAAAAGCACCTTAGAAACAATCTGCCCAGTTCCTTCATTTTGCACATATGGAAATTAAGGCTGAGGGAGGTCACCCCATAATTAACATCAACAGCAGGATTTAGACTGGATCCAGAGCCAATCTTCTTAGGTCAGTCTTCAAAGATCATACATTCTAACCACTGATGGTAGCAAGTGAAGGGGAATTAAAAAGCCTCTTGATGAGGGTAAAAGAGGAGAGTGGAGAAGCTGACTTGAAGCTTAACATCAAGGAAAAAAAAAATCTAAGATCATGGCAACTGGTCCCACCACTTCCTGGCAATTAGGGGGAGAAGTAATGAAAGTGGTGTAATGAATGATGGATTGTGATTTTGGGGGGCTCTGATCTTGGGGTTTCTGTTCTAACAAGTCCTTAGTCTTCTGGCTTTGGAATTTGCCTCGGGAAACTGAGCACCCCCAGTCTATCTGAAGACCACCCTTAATTCATCTGGAATTTGCTTAGAATTCAGTCCACTCAGTAATGGCGTCACATTGCTTTTAATAAACTTTGTCCCTTGACTAGGAGGTGGGTTCAAAAGGTGGGTAAGATTCAAAATCTTACAAAAAAGAATGTTGAAAACTATCTTTGCTTGTAATTGGAAAAATAATATGCCATTAAAATGAAAGCAAGAAAGAAAGAAAGAAAGAGAGAGAGGAAGGAAGGAAGAAGGAAGGAAGGAAGGAAGAAGGAAGGAAGGAAGGAAGGAAGGAAGGAAGGAAGGAAGGAAGGAAGGAAGGAAGGAAGGAAGGAAGGAAAGAAGGAAGGAAGGGAAAAGAAACGAGAGAGGAATGTAGGGAGGGAGGCAGAAAGGAAGAAAGGAAGGAGGAAGGAAAGAGAAAAAAAGAAAGAAGGAAATCTAGTCCAGTCCCTTCATTTTACACATAAGTTCAGAAAAAGAAACAAACAAAGAAGATATAAAAAGAAAGATTAAAGCAAAAGGAAAAAAGGATGGCAGAGGATGAAATGGATACATAATGTCAAGAAAACAGTGAACATGAACTTGGGCAGACTTTGAGACATGGGAGAGGATAGAAGGGCTGGTGTGCCATGCTCCATGAGCTATGAAGAGTCATACATGACTGAACAATGACAACAGAAACTGAAATAAATCTCTGAAAGCAAAATTCCTGCTCAGTTTCAAAGCTTTGTCCTAGGTCATTTCTCCCTCTTGAGTCAAGCAATTAAGTGCCTCCTACGTGGCAAACACTGTGCGAGGGATACAAAAAGAGTTTAAAAAACAAAGCACCCCTCTTTTCAAGGAACTCATAAATCCATAGGGAAGACAACCTTTGCCCCATGTTCAGACAAGACACAGGGGAAATTGGAGATTTCCTTAAAGGGAAAAGTAGAACGTTTAGAAAGGAGCTGGGCAGGATTTTCCCGGCAGATAGAATTGTAGTTGGAAATTCTCCTTTCCCTTAAGTAAGCCTTGTACATTCTACACATTTCATTTCTAAACTCTTTCTAGCAACCTAATAAAATGGAAAAAAATTCCCTACTAAAAGTATGGAGAGAACTAGATTCAAATCTGAAAGGGAATGTTTGCATCCTTTAGGACATGCTGAGATGAAAAAAACTATGGTTTTCCAATCACTTTTGATTCTTTGTGATCCCATTTGGGCTTTTCTTGGCAAAGATTCTGAAGTCGTCTGCCATTTCCTTCTCCAGCTCATTTTACAGATGAGAAAACTGAGGCAAACAGGATGAAGTGACTTGTCAGAGTCACATAGCCAGTAAGTCTCTGAGGCCAGATTTGAACTCAAGAAGAGCAGTCTCTTACCCTGTACTTTCTCTACTGCACCTCCTCGGTACCTGCAACAACTAACCTGGGTAACTAATCAGCACCTAGAAATTTAAAACAGTTGTGGCTCCTTAGGTGTGGGTGAAATTAGCATTAAGGGTAAAGGGTCCTGCCTGCGTGCAGAACGCATCCAACTTGGTCCACAGCTTTGCCCGCCTGACACGACTATTGAAAAAACAAAATGGAACTCGGGACCATCCACTGGACCAAGATTCCAGACTGAGGATATCAGCATTTTGCTCCTGAGGGAGCTGTGGTTTAGAGAGAAATGAGGAACTTCCCTGGTATCATGAGGCAGATAAGAAGAAGCAAAGGCAGGAGTCAATGTTGGCATTGTCGCCAACTTCATTGCCAAGGTGGGCAGTGGGGGAAAGGAACTGATGGCACCGGATACCCACCACTGGCCCTTGAGTCAGGAGGAACTGTGTTCAAATGCAGCCTCAGACCTTCCCCACTTATGTTACCTGGGCAAACCACTAGCCTCTGTTTCCTCAACTGCCAAGAGGAGGATCAGGATACCACAGTACCAGGCGCATGGATATAAGCTATACAGATTAAACTATATAAATGCCTATTCTCTTCCTCCCGTGTGTAAGGAGCAGCAGTCATACAGACTCCTAGGGGCAATCTTATAATACTAACAGAGTGAGAACAAATGTCAAAACTGTAAACATCCTCAATCTGCCTTCAGGAACTATGTAATCCTTTCTCAATAACTGTCACTCATTTGTTTTCAAATCCCTTTATCCTACCAGTCTTGGGAAAAGTCAAAGTGTCAGACTGAATACAGTCTTCTTCGTTGACTGATGACCAAATATTATCCCTTTTAGTGTCTTTAACGTCGGCATCTAGAACACCTGTTCAAGTCTTGTCTGAAAAATACTGGCTGACTCCCAAGATCCCAGGCAACTCTTTCCAATGGTGTTGATAAATAACTGGTTCTAAATATATATATTAACCTAAATTATTATTATTTTCTCCAATGTAAATCACCACAAGAACCAAACCCTGATGTTGAGGTTGAGAAGGGGGGTCCCAAAAGTCCCGAGGTATCTCAAAAGAATTTTCAGGGTTGGGGGCAAAGTTTAGTAAAAATCAATGTGACCCTATTACTGAGTGGACTGAATTCTAAGAGAACCCAGTAAAGAGACTGAAGCAAGGAAATACACTTATACAGCTTTCAATCATAGATATGGTACCTGAGGCTAAGGCTAGAAAGTAATCTCCAGCTGAATTAAGGGTGGTCTTTAGATAGATTGGGTGGACTCAGTTTCCTGAGGCAGATTCCAAAGCCAGGAGACCAAGGACTCATTAGGACAGAAGATCCAAGGTCAGGGGGCCCCAAAAATCACATTACATGGTTGATGTGTAGCCTTTGCCGTCGTTCAAGGCATGATTGTTTCAGAAGACTTGATTGGCTCTCAGGCACAGGTTTGAGCCAGCTCCAGCTCACTCCGATTTAATATCACAAGTTTTCTGCTTCCTACACCTGGAGTTTGCGATGCTGATTTCGGAGCCAAAAAAGAAGATTCAATTGGTACTCCTGGCAATATTGCTTAAGTCATAGGCTCGATTCAGTTCACAGGATTTTGTAAGTGAACATTATTTTCTAGGCACTGTGCTAGGCACAGAGGACACGAAGACAATGCCAAAACAGTCCCTCCCTTCAAGGAATGGATTGGTCTTTCCTGACCCTCTCGCTAATTGGAGCCTCTCCCCAAAACTACCTGGGGTTTCCTTTGCAGATAGTTGGTGTTCACTTCCATCTGGAAAGGCGGGGTGATTAACCGTTCACGTCACCCCACCCCACTTACAGTGAATGATAAGATATGCAGATATCCTCACGAGGTGAAAGCATGACTCAGCCAACTGAATGATTAGTCCCAGACTACAGACTCCATGCAAAAAAAAACCCTGCCTTGGTGCACTGGTAAATGTTTAACTAGCGATTTTGAGTGGCTAGGAGGAAATGTCCGCAGGACTCACTTTGATTTCTAGGCTGCATCATTAACATTTGTTTCCTATCATTTTCTTACAGCCAGACAATCAATAGAATAATGAACCTGTTTAACATGTATGGGACTGCCTGTCGTCTAGGGGAGGGATGGAGGGAAGGAGGGGAAAAGTTGCAACAGAAGTGTTTGCAACGGTCAACGTTGAAAAATTACCCATGCATATGTTTGGTCAATAAAACGCTATACTAAATAGCTTTTAATAAATAACAACAATAATAATAATTTTAAAAAATAGAATAATGAATCAAGCCCTGAATTGTAGGGCTAATGCTTTTCCAAGGTGTAAATGCTTACACTGAAAATTTAATCTGGCACGTAGCTCAATGCCTGGCATGTAACAGCGGCTTAATCCATGATAATCAATTGATTTTGCTGGAAAACATGGACACAGGTAAGTATATGCAAAATATCTTTTTAAAATAAAAAATATTAGTAAATGGAATGGAATCCTAACAACCAGGGAGCTAAGAGTGGGAAGTAGGTGTTTTCTGCTCTGAGATCCTAGAGTTCCATTCTTCAAGGGACATCTCATCCAAGATAGCTTATCAACTGTCAACATGCCATGTTTAATTTTGAAAAACCTATTCTAATGATTGATTAAATACACACAAGGGCTCACACCCAAAGGAACAGCACACCTGGACACAGGTGGGGCACAAGGTACAAGGGTGTCAACAAGCTTTAAGTTTCCTCCCATTGTGACCTTACTACTAATTCTTTCTCCACACACCCATCCATATACCTACACCTACTGACTTCTCAATCCTTCTTAGCTAAAACCTTCTAAAGCAATGGTATCAAACTCAAATGGGACCACATATAAGGATTCCTGTGGGTATCATATTGACTTAGAAAACTATATATTAACATGATCTCTGTTCTATTGTATTTAAAAGAGTGCCAGGTCTAAAGGTAAGAAGACCCCATTTTCTGAATTCAAATCTGGCCTCAGAAACTTACTGCCTGTGTGACCCTGGGCAAGTTATTAATCCTATATGCCTCAGTTTCCCCATCTGGAAAATGATCTGGAGAAAGAAATGGCAAATCACTCCAGGATCTTTGCCAAGAAAACTCCAAATAAGGTCATGAAGAGTCACCCGACTGTACAAATGAACATCAGCAACAACAAAAAATCGTCTTTTTATTTATTTTGTTAAGTATTTCCCAATCATATTCTAATCTGATTCTTAGTATTGCCATGTGTTTAATACCTTTGCCTTAGAGTATTCTAACTTAATTTTGTTTATTTTTTGTTATATTTTAAGTTCTAAAGTGTCTGTTTCCCTCTCCACCCCACACTAGAGAAGGCTACCACTTGACACACATATATACAGATATATGTAAAACCATGTTTTATACTTCTATTTATCAGTTCTTTCCCTTGAGGTGGAAAGCATCTTCTTTGTAGGTAAGCTTTGTTTTGATTTGAGTATGTTTTAGAGCCCAGCTTCTTAAACTGAGGGTCATGTAAATAATGTGACAGTTGCAAAATCATGATTTATTATCAGTCAATGTTAGATTTGCATACTTATTTCATATTTATATTTATATTTTATCTATATACCCAGAGTCAGGTAAAAATTTCTTCGTGAAAAGGAGTCACAAATGGAAAAAAGCTTAAGAAGCCTTAATCTAAATTACTCTAAATCACTATGCCCAGGATTGTTCTGGAGCTGACTCAGATCGACTTGAACCAGTGGTTAAATGTTCAGTGTGAGCATTTGCACCCTGAAGTCAGCAAAGGCTTGGTTTATTGTTTTGTTGATTGTCTAGACTTAATAAAGTGATAAAGAAAATAATAATAAAGATTAAACTTACAAGTGTGCCCTGCCTCAATCCAATCAATAAACAAACATCAATATCATCAACAAATCAATAAATAATAAATACGAAGTGCCTACTCTGTGTCTGGCCTTAAGCTAAGCAAAAAGAGACAAATGACATTCCCAGTCCTCAAGGAGCTCACAATCTAATAGGATAGATAACAAACATATAAATGTATCTCTATCTCTATCTGAAGCCTTCTCTGGTGTGGGGTGGGGAAGGAGGGAGACACTTTAGAACTTAAAATATAACAAAAATATAAACAAAATTAAATTAGAGTTCTTTAAAGTAAAGGTATTAAACACATGGCAAGAAAGCTATTATATAGGATAAACAAGAAATAATTAACAGAGGGAAGACTTTAGAACTCAGATGAATTAAGAAAGGCTTTCTGTAAAAAATAAATAAATAAATGATGAGATTTTACTGTATAAATTTTCCCCCAAGAGTCAGTTGTTAAAACATTTACTGGCACGCCTCTAGGTATCTACATGAGGGATGAAAAAGGAAGAAAAGAGAGATTCATTTTCTTCTGTCTCTTCTGGCTTCCATCTTCAAGAAAGATGATGAGCAATGTCAACCTTACTTCAGGTTGCTGAAGGGAGAAAGAGACTCTAGGCAGAAGCTGCCATGAGAGGGGCTGTCAGGGTCCAGAGCGTTCCTGTCTTCACTTTGCTTCAGGGAAATTTCTTCCCTGGACATGATTAGGACTCTCTCTAATAGTTGTGCTGGATTACCTGACTCTCAATGGCAGAATTCCTTCAATCTATACATTTTCTCTGATTTCTCTGACTTAGACTGTTTGCTATACATGTTCATGATGAACAGAAGTCTTAGATATAGAACTTAGGCTTCTCCTTTCCCCATTAGTAAATAGGAATCAGGAATATATCTTGAACTTGGGAACTACATCCCCTAGAAGAATAATATCTAGAGGAAAAGATATAATTCTAGCCAGTGCCCCTCTTTTTGAGGAGAAAAGAACAGTGGCCACTCTCTGGATCCTCCTACGGGAAAACTTTACTCCTGAAAAGAATTAAAATGTCTCAGGGGATAAGAAATACGTCTAAACTTCATCTCATGACATATATACTTGATGAAAAGTTATTTTCAAATTCTAATCTATTATTGACATGCCTTGTGGTCTAATAACCCAAAATTTGGATAGATAAGGCAAAGCAAATGAATCATTTAGTAACTTTATTTTGGCATAATTCTGTTGTTTTCCAAAAGCCCATTCTCAATTTGGATAACTTTCATTGTTAGGAAATTTTTCTAATATTCCATCTAAAATTCTCCTTTGACAGCACCTTGATCTTCATCTGGGCACAATTAGAAGGAATGAGGATGGTTCACATCCAGCCCAGCCCAAACAAAAGCTCACCTCCCTATGAATCCATCTAAGCGGAATTTCTAAAGGTCATCTAGTTTAGTCTTCTTCCACCTAAATTCCCGGGTATTCAATAACTTGAAATTGAAAGCTTATCAAGCCTGGGTTTTGCTCTGCCCTCAGAAATCTACCGGCATTCAATAATAAACCACAATGATGCTTTAAAAAAATGATAAAGCTGGAAAGGCCTCAAGTACAGAGCTTGTCAAGAACAAGATAGAGACGGGGGAAGAATGCCAGATTTTAAGTCCAAGAACCTCAATTTGAGTCCTTAATGTTGTTAAAACCTATGTATCCTAAGGCAAACCTCTTAATTTCTCTGGACCTCAATTTCCCCATCTATAAAATGAAAGGATTAGATTAGGTGGCCTCTGAGGTCCCTTGTAGTTCTAAAGGGATGGTCCCAGCGGGAGTGTGCTGGAGTCAGCTCTACTCAGCTTTCAAGAGTCAATTTGTTCATTTTTCAGTGTGAGCATCTATACCTTGGAAATCGGGTAAAGCTACAGATTTAGGCTGGACTTACTGTATTGTTGATTTTCTAAACTTAAGATGAAGAATATGTTAATAATTCAGATTAAGCTAAAAAAGTATGCCATGCATATGCTTTTTCCAAGAGCGTTGTTAAACATTTCATGCCACATCCTTGCCCATCACCATCCTTAAAGTGAATCGAGAGACACAGTTTCATCTATTGCCTTGAAGGCTGTTCTTGGAAGTCCAAAAGGCTAAGACTTACCTTTCACTTTTGACTCTTCTTTTATTTATTTATTTATCCATCCATTCATTCATTCATTCATTTATTATTTTATTTTTTGTTATTATTATTTAGATATTTTATTATATTTATTATTAGCTGTGTGATCACAAACCATTCAACTTCTTTTAACTTCAAGAAACTAAGACTTACCTACAAATTTCTTCACACAGAATCCCAGAATGATGTCTCATCAAATATCTCTGACAAAATGAAGTTCTGTCCCTTACATGTTTATTATTCTGTAACACATCATTTATGTAAGTTAAAGATGCTTAATCCAATCAAAAACACCAAACGTTGCCAATGTTCCTACTGTGTGTGGAATAGCAAGGATACAAATCTATTTTAGGAAGCAGCATGTATAACCTCTATTTGCTTTTGATATAATACAATGGCAGACAGAAGAACCCTATCATGGAAGAAAGCTATCACATTCATATACAAATATATGGGTGTGTGTGTGTGTGTGTGTGTGTGTGTGTATGCACACATATACATATTTGTATGTATGTATATATATATATATATATATATAGTTGTATATGATATATATGTATACATACAAAAATATATATTGTATCTTTCCCCCAATTATATGTTAAAACTATTTTTAACATTTTTTAAATTTTGAGTTGCAAATTGTATCTGCCCATCTCTCCCTGAGATGATACGCCATCAGATGTAGGTTATATGTGTACAATCAAAAGCTATCCCATTTATTTTTATTAAATATTTTTATTAATTTTAATTATTAATTAATATTTTCAATTTATTATTTAATCACCATCTTATTTAATTATTAATTAATTAATAAAATTAATGATTGATATTTAATTATTAATATTAATAAAAATATTAATATTAATATTAGGGATATTAAATATCCCTATTTGTTTTGCACTTTCACTCTGTGATCTTGTTCAGCTCTGATCAGAACCATAATTAAGGACAGTGGGAGTAAGCAAAGGCAGAGGCTTGGCCCAAGGGCACCAATATGAAAGCAAAGCTTCATTCCAAAGATCATGCATTCTGGCATTGCCCAGTGTGATTGCCTCACCTCACCTCACCTATCTTAGGTTATCATTCCCCAAAGGCCCTGTTACTGGAACACCTTTCTTCTGAACAATCAATCAACAAACACGTGGGATATGTCTGCTATGTACCAGACACTCTGTTGAGCACTGAAGAAAAGAAGATAGTGAAGGGAAAAGAAAGGATAATGAGGAGAAAAAGAAGAAGAAGAAGATGACAAAGAGAAAGAAGAGGAAGAAGAAGAAGAGTAGGAAGAAGAGAAGGGGGAGGAAGAGAAAGTAGAGGAGGAGAAGAAGGAAGAGAAAGAGGAGGAAGAAGAAGAAGATGAGGAAGAAGAAGAAGAAGAGGAAGAACAACAAGAAGAAGAGGAAGAACAAGAAGAGGAAAAACAAAAAGAACAAGAAGAGGAAGAAAAAAAAGATGAAGAGGAAGAAGGAGGAGGAGGAGAAAGAGGAAAAAATTATTCTAATTTCAGAACTAACGCAGCCACACCTCTATTACTAGAGATCCCTCTGTGGAACTGTCCTATTCATTAAAGGCAGAAGCTGGCTAGGACTCTATCTCTGTGTACTCTGCCCCCACCTACCTGAGCTGCTGAAGTCTTTTTATAACCCTCAGGTTTCCTTCAGTGCCAGGAAAGAACAGTGAGCGCATTTCAGGAGATGGCAGACAGCTTTATGGTCCAGGCTGCCAAAGTTTACCTATCTCTCTCAAGTGCCCAAAGATGCCCCTGCTGAGCCTTCCAGTTCCCATCACTCTCTCCTGGCTGAAAACTGAAACCTAGCAAAGCCTTGAAAAATTAAAATGGCCCGAGGTCTTGTGATGCTCTGTGGAGATAACAGAGCCAGCACTGAGAAAATAAAATTTTCTTCCTTTTCTCATTTCAGACACATATGTACCCTTAAATAATCCATTCGGGTCTGTAAGAGTGCAGGTCTACAAATACCAAGGAAGGAAGGGGAGAAAATGAAATGAGGGAGCAAGAAATCAGATTAAAAAATGTTAATCGAATGAGTTTTTGGCCAACTTCGGCCAAGTGCCAAGTTTTCTATGTTAGAATCCCAGAATTTTAGTTGAAAGGAATTTCAAAGCCTTTTGGTTCCTCCCATGACCAAGAACATACCCCAAAATGGACCCATTTTACAATTGGAGATGATACTAGCAAAGTTTTGTGAGAATTAGAGATAATATTTGTAAAAGTGCTTAGCCAATATCTCCATTTTGTAAGTACTATATAAATACTTATTCCCTTCCCACCTTTGCCCTAGTATTATTTTCTCCCTGAATTATAGAATGAAAAAGGGACCTAACTGACCCATCCATTCTAATTCACACCAGAAACTACACTACAACATCCCTGACAGGTGAGAACTGTCCTCTACTTGAAGACCTCCAGCCAGAGGGAACCCATGACTTTTCAAGATACCCATTCCACTCCGGGATCATTCTAATGGTTGAATTTTTCCTGACAGCCACTAACTACTCTTAGTCCTGCCTGCTATAGCCAAATAGAACAAGTATAACCCTCTTCCACATGTCAACCCTTCAAAAATATTTCTTGAAAATTCCCCATAAATCAGTAGAGTCACTTTGCATCTGTAGTCATACATCTTGGAGTATCAAAGCTCTCAGTATGTGTGGTTCCTTGTTCTGAGAAACACACCAAAGAGGAAGCTGAAATATCAAAAGTCCTGCCAAGTCTCATTAAATCATTTGTTCAGATCTTTCTAGATAAAATTCAATCAGGATTTATTGAGCACATGCTAGAGCATAGTGTTCTCCAAAGAGCCAAGTCATGCAATAATTACTTTAATATTAAACTGAGTCTATAAGCTCAGCCCTAGGATTCCTCTCAGCTTCTGGACAGGTCATAATCTATCCAGGATTGTCCATGTTTTCCCAAGGAGGATCCACCCAATATCCCGGAGATCCCACTCTGAGGCTTGAAACATTTAATACTTATTTGGGTTGTCCATCTTTGTCTCTTAGAGAATGGGTCCAGAGTAGAAATAGTGGATAAAAAATCCCTTGCTGACCAATAGTGGGATCAGACTCACTTCCAATCTGAGCAGAGCGATAGATCCAACCTCAGAAGAAACAAAACCAAGATGCAGCTTCCTTCCTACATGGTCTCTGGATCACCTGCAACCCCAATCCTTTGACTCTCTTCCTTCTACTCCAAGAGTTCTTAATCCAGAATCTTTGAACTTTTAAAAATATTTTATAACCATATTTCAGTAAAATTGCTTTCCTTTATAATCCTGTATATTTTGTAATTTTATTTATTTTATTTTGTACATTGAAAAATGCTAATCTGAGAAAGGTCCATAGGGTCCATGGACTGCCAAAGGAGTCCATGATTCAAATAGGGTAAAGAATATCTTGAAAAGATCCTAAATGAGGGAAAAGGACCCTATGTGTCAGCTCTTTTTGTTGTAACAAGGGATTGGAAACTGGGTGGATGCCCATCAGTTGCAGGATGGCTTAATAAGTTGTGATACCTGAATGTAATGGAATATTATTGTTCTATAAGAAATGATGAGCAAGCTATTTCAGAAAAGCCTGGAAAGACTTATGTGAACCAGTACTGAGTGAAGCAAGCAGAACCAGGAGAACATTGGGCATAATAACAGCAATATTGTAGAATGATCAACTATGATAGACTTAGCTTTTCCCAGAAATACAGTGATCCAAGACAATTGTAATGGGAACTGCCATTCACATCCAAAAAAAGAAGTATGGATTGAAACACACTACTTTCACACTTTTTTGTTTGTTTGTTCTTTCTCATGGTTTTTCCCTTTTGTTCTGATTTTTCTTTCACAATGTGGCTAATATGGAAATATGGGTTAAATGATTGTACACATATAATCTATATCAGATTTCTTGCTGTCTTGAGACAGGAGGAGATAAGAGAGGATGGGAGAAAAAAATTGGAACTGAAAATCTTAGAAAAATGAATGTTGAATGTTTACATGTAATTAGAAAAATAAAATACTACTAAGTAAAAATTAAATAAATAAATGTCATTAAATTTTTAAAAATAATTCCTGACCTATTTAATTGGCCCAGATTGTTATATAATTGAAGTTCTTGTTCTAGAGAGATATACTATCAAACTAACTCAATGAGTTATTCATCCAATTGCATGCCATAATTTCAATATCTATTCTTTTTTTAAATAAAGCTTTTTATTTACAAAACAGATGCATGAGTAATTTTTCAACATTGACCCTTGCAAAACTTTCTGTTCCAAATTTTTCCCTCTTTCCCCTCATCCTCTTCCCTAGCTGACAAGTAATCCAATGCATGTTGAATATGTTAAAATATATGTTAAATCCAATATATGTATACATATTTATACAGTTATCTTGCTGCAAAGGTATCTATTCTTCATCCACTTGTTTTTTTTTTTTTTTTCTTATGTAGATTACTAAATCAATGTCTTTTAAATAGCCATGGACCATAGGGAGATGGTTCTCTAGTGTTTTTAAAGATTTGATATGATAGCCAAATGAAATTTATAGAGATCAGAGGAAATGGAAGATTTAGCCTCTCAAATGAGACAAAGTTAAAGAATTATGCATTTTTTAATCCCTGAGATTAAGAGTAGTGGGTAGATAGATAGCCTAAAGTCAGGAAAATCTGGATTTAAATCCTGCTCTGACAGGATCTGGCTATGTGCTCTTGAGATAATCAATTAATTTGTCTGTGCCCTAGGTAATTCCAAGACAATAAGTTATAAAGAATGTGCCAATCTGCATTGATAGGGGGAGTTCCTGTGATAAATGAAATCACAATCCCTAGCTTTTATACCTTATATTAAAGTAATTTTACTAATTTTAAGGGTGAAAATTATTTTTTTTTTAATTTAAAGACTGTAAATGGAGATTGAATGAAACTATGGGAAACTGGCTATCCTATACCTGCCCACCTCCCCGGCTATTTCCTCCCCATAGACTATTTCCACCTTATCCATGAATCTCCCTGCTCTGATAGGGGAGTTTTGCCTTTTCTTGCCAGAGTCCAGGCTTCCACGTCTCTTCCTCACCAATTCACCTCCAACACTTTCCAGTAATCCTTTCTGGATTTCACTCAACAAAATGGAAGTTCCCTGAGGCGGGGATTGTCTTGCTGTTGTTTGTAACTTCAGCAACTAACCCAGAGCCTTATACCTAGCAAATACTCCATCTTTATCTAAGCCTTTGTTGGTCAGTCTGTCTGTCCATCCATCGGCCCATTTTCTGTACCTATCACAAAGGCTGGACTGGGCTGGACCGGGATTCTAAGCTGAGGACACAGTGTCAGATACTATGAGTTCCTTTGTGGATAACCAAGCATGGCTCAAAAGTGGGTTTTGCAAAAATGAGAACTTCCTGGA
The DNA here is from genome assembly GCF_016432865.1 of Antechinus flavipes. Lineage (NCBI taxonomy): Eukaryota > Metazoa > Chordata > Mammalia > Dasyuromorphia > Dasyuridae > Antechinus > Antechinus flavipes. The sequence goes on along the minus strand of NC_067400.1, from coordinate 19,179,471 downwards.
ACAGTTTGACGATAGCGACAAGCAATGTTCCCTTCATGTACCTTCTGTCCCAGTTTAGGGAATCACAGAGCGAAACAATTGACCTCCCTCTGCGTTATGGAAGATTTGAGAAGCCTCAAGCTAAACCATCTAAGCTCTCACTGCTTTAAGGCTGGAGAAAAAAAAAAAAAAAAAACCTTCCAGTTTAACCTGCTCATTTTAGAGAAAGAAAATTTAGATTCATGGGAGTTCTGCCCAGATTCATAGAAGTAAGTGGAAAAGCTGAGATTCGAACTCAGGTTCTCTAACTCAAAATCCAATCACAGTCATTTTTTTTTTTTTGGCTTTTTGTTAGTCCTTGACCCAAAGTTGAAAAGTCAGAAAATAAGTAAGCAATCATAGACAGGAATTTCTTAAGTGCCGACTGTATACCGACCATTGTACAGAGAATTGGAAAGTGTCAGTGCAAAAAATAAAAAGTCCCTGCTCAAAATGCTTAATGAGGTCAGTCAACACATGCGTATGTATCTACATATATTCAAATGTATATGAAATACATGGGGCTGGGAAAGCGAAACATATTCATGATGGTTTCAGGTTGCCTCCTAGGGCCTAACCTCAGACACTCAGCAGCTGATGCTCCTGGACAGTCATTTGTCCCTGTTTGCCTCAGTTTCCTCATCTGTAAAATGAGCTGGAGAAGGTAATGGCAGACCCCTCTAGTCACTTTTGCCAACAAAACTCCAAATTGGGGCCATAAAGAATCAGATAACGAAAAGACTGAACAACAAAAGGCCGGTGGGAGGTAACCAGAGGCAAACATCCCCTGTCTCTTCACAATGGATGTGACTCCTCCCAAACCCCCAGATTTCTCCTGGAAGGGAAAGTCTCTAACTGACCCACGAGGTCATCTCAGAGCCCAGAGGAAACAAAAGCCCGGTGTTCCCTTAAAGGTGGCTCAGGCTCAGGCTGCCCAGCTTGGGCAGAGGCAAAAAATCCCTCTGTTAGTGAGTAGTAAAAGGCTCGTTTGGGCAGAACGCAGGTACCGACAAGGCCCCGGCCCAGGCTGACCTGCCTGCCCAACAACATTTGCAGCCAGGAGCCCTCCCCACCCATCCCCAAGGCAAACCGGTTTCATTCATGCAAATGTAGGGAAATGACATGCGGCTGCCACATGGCAGGGACAGGGGCCACCTCCAGAACAAGGCGCTTCTGTAGCCTCGGATCTGGTTCTGCTTGGAAAAGACTCTGCTCCGGGGCTTCCTGGCAGAGTGGGGATGGATCTCAGCTTTTGGGGACCGTCAGCAGGTCATCTCACCTTTGACTTGGGGACCTAGTTTGTAAGATAAAACCATCTGTATAGATTATATAATAGATAGAACACTGAGTCTGGAATTGGGAGGAGCTGAGTTCGAATCACATCATGGACTCTCACTGGCTGTGCAATCCTGGGCAAATCAGTTAATTTTTCTGGGTCTCACTTTGCTCATATGCAAAATCAAGATGCTGGACTCAATTAGCCCTAATGTCACTTCTAGCTCTAAATCTATGATTTACCTGGTAGTAGATGGAGTGCCGGATCTGAGTTAGAAAGTCCTGGATTCAAATCTAACCTAAAGCCCCCATCCTGGGCAAGTCACTTTGAAGATGCTTGAACAAGGATTTGGTCGTCCATATCTAGGAGGCTCTCTCACCTTCTTCTCTGCCCACCCCAAAGCTCCCTCTCCTTCTGGGCTTCTCCAGTAGCTCCAGCCCACATTATTCTCTCTCTCCTGATATCCTAGTCTGTAGCACAGGTTGGCACCTAATTAGACTAGTGCCATTCCAAGACCTAGGAGCCCCAGATTCTAATCCTGCCCTATCAGTGGTCTTAAGCAAGTGAATTTATCTCTCAGGATACAATTTCCCTAAACAGAGAGGTGAAAAGTCCCTTCCAACAGGGCAAGTACTAATTAACATCATGGGTCCATAGAGCAAGGCTGGGAAGGCTCCTCAGAAACCACCATTAAGCCCCTCATTTTAACGATTAAGGCCCAAAGAGGTTATCATTTGCTCACAGTCACACAGGTGGGAAGCATTAAATGCAGCAGGGAAGGTACACATTATTCTGTGCAATGTTCAAATTTGAAACATTCTTTGATATGTTTTAAAATCATGGACTTTTTTAATTTCTTAAGAGGCAAGTACATTGTTGTTGTCAACTCTTCAGCAATAGTGTCTATCATCCTAGTAAATATTGGCTAATTGGAACAAAAGGTCGTCCTTGAAATTAATTCACAAGACCATCCAGAACTTCATCAGGATCCAGCGGAAAAGAAGAGTACATTTAGAGTCCCAAAACTGGGCTGGGATCCCAGGTCTGGCTTTTTCTCACTTGGTGACATTGGGCGAACAAATGCCTTACCCTTTATAAGCCCCTGTTTATCATCTGTAAGAGAATTTTCTACAATGATGATGATAGTCATGGTGATGGCGATGGGGACACAGCAGAAATTATAGACCTGGTCCATCTTGGATCCCATCCAAGAAGATTTAATTACCGAGTGAAACAAGCCCATTCTAAAATGATCTTATGAATGAGAAAGTCCCATATCATAAATACTGGGGGTAGAGGAATAAAAATGGGTGTATCACTTCTAATCCACTCAATAATCTTCTGATTTCACCTTCTGGGCATTTTTAGCCCATTCAATTAGCATTCAGTAGCTCTATCTCAATGCCAACTATGGATTTTTATGGGAATGCTTGCTAGAAGTGTTGAAAGCTAATAGATCAAATAAAGCTTTCAGCTTTATTCCTTCTTTTACTCTTTTAGCCTGAGAAGAGAACAATAAAGAATGGAAATTGCAATATAAATGTGAGTTATTAATAATATCATTATCATGAATTATGATTATATCAGACTTTTTAATTCCCCAAAGTTCATGGGCTCAGGAAAACCCAGCTCAGTGATCCCAGGTTAGGAGGGGCTGCACAAGGCTGCTGGCCCAACCAACCCTTGTCGTTTTACAGAGGAAGAACTCAAGACCCGAGAATATAGGTGATGTACGCAGGCTCACACAAGTTTCAGAACCAAGAATCTAACCCAGATTCCCTAACTGCAAACCCGGCTCTCTCTCCACTACACCAGAAAATTAAACCCATTTCCTACCTGAGCAGTACGAACAGCCGACCAAGAAGTGCCATCCAAGTCTATTTTGATCCCGTTTCCTGGCTTATTTTTAGTTGGTGAATTGAGTTGGTGGAACAGATTGCCATTTGACAGCTGTAGCAACATAAGCCCTCGGTGTTTCTGCTCAGCAGAGAAAGGACAAGCTGCTCCAAGGACTATTCCTGGCTCGTCTTCCCTCTGTGCACTAATACTTCACCTCCTCACTCCCCCAAGCTCAAGTCTGCTTTAGCACTGTCAAGGTACTTCCATGGCCAGGGGCTCCTTCCTGTTGAGTCCAGTTTTGAAAAGAAGAACTGGCTTGGAGTTAAAAGTGAATTAAAACACAAACAGAAATCATGGGAGGCTGAATAGAAATTGGGCCACGTATCTTACTGAAAACTGTATAGCAGTCCTAAAAATAATGTTATGTCAGATTTCTTTTTAACAGAAATTTACGGCTCAGATCACTCCATCTTACATAGAGGCTCACATACTAGGCTTGGGGTAAGATCCATGGTAGATTCTAGCTCTGGTTTTTACTGGCTATGTGACCAGGGGTCTTTACTTCTACTGTCTCATAAGCAAAATGGGCATGATACCCGGCATATCTTCTGCCCTTCAGGGTTGATGTGAGACTCAAATAATAGAATACGTATTAATCACTTTGCAAGCTTTAAAGCATTATAAAGGTGGTGGATGCAAGGTGGAGGAAAAAAGCAACAACCCAGGCAAACTCTCCCAACATTCCCTTCTATACAACTTTAAAATAATGAGTCAAATGGGTTCTGTCAATAAAAAGTTATTTAAAAAAAAAAAAGAAAGAAAAAAAAATAATGTCAAGTCAAATTTTGGAGTGACAGAGCCAATAAAAGCTCAGAATGAATCATTTTTCCAGCCCAAGACAACATGGGAGGTCAGAAGCAGAGATCTGTGACACTAAGGCAGAGGCTAACCTAGAGCAGTAACATAAAATGAAAGTGGATAACCGAATGGATTAGAAATCAGAAGCCAACAATATGCTTACAACATACAACAACAATACAACAATATTGCTTACAAGAAACATACCTGAAACAGAAAGACTCACAGGAAGAAAATAAGGGGCTCGAATAGAATTTGTTATGCTTCAGCTGAGGTATAAAAGATAAAGGTAGCAATCATGATCACATGCAAAGAAAAAGCAAAAATAGACCCAATTAAAAGGGATAATCAAGGAAACTACATTTTGCTAAAAGGTACCATAAACAGTGAAAAAATATCAATATTAAAAATATGGGCACCAAATGACGGAGAATCCACATTTTTAAAGAAAAAATTAAATGAATGACAATATACCAGTGGGAGATCCCAACTTTCCCCCATCAGGATTAGATGGACCTAATCATAATATAAATAAGAAAGAAGTTAAGCAATGAATATGATTTTTTAAAAATTAGGTATGTTTAAAAAGTATTTCTATAAGTAGCTGTCATTTAACTAGGTTACATTTTTGTTGAATTACTTCTGCTATACTTATTTGATATGTATTCATACATGTGCATGTTGTGTCACTCAGATTATGCTTCTTAAGAAAACAGGTTGTTTCATTTCTTATATTTGTGTTATGGGGACTCACCCAGAAATATGCAAGAGAAGGCTCTCAACTGATTGGCTGATTTTCTGATTAAAGGGAAGTGAATGACATATGCTATTTTATATCATATGCATGTGATATATATACATATATATGTTTATGATATTATATATGTGTAATCTATGTAAAGCAATATCAATAGAATATATTCTATTTTAGTGAAAAAAATTAGGTATGATAGACATCTAGAGAAAATTGAATGAGAATAGAAATGAGTTTTTTCTTAGTATATATTTAGTATATATTTACAAAAATAGACATATATCAGGGCATAAAAATTCCCAGACAAATGCATCACCAGAAATAGAGAATCAGTTCATCAGATTATAGTGAACAAAGGGACCTCAGAGATCACCCCTCACTACCATTACTTCCCCCTTTTTTTGGCTAAGAAAGATACCTGAGGCTCAGAGAATGTACTTAATTTGCCCAGGTTCACACAGCTAAGGAAATGTCTGATATAGGATTTGAACTTGGGTCTTTGTAACTCCAGGTCCAACATTCTATCTGCTATCTTTCTCCTTAGCAAAATTTTATAAGGATCATAAAAAGTCTTGTAAGTCTAATTTGTGGTTTCCTTTGGTGGGGAAATCCAGACTGGTGATATTATCAGTGATGAAGTTCCATCAATGAGGTGTCATGGTGGCTAAAATGATGAACCTGAAGTTGAGAAGAACTGAATTCTGATTTGCCTCAGATACTTAGGAGCTGTATGATGTTGGACAAATCATTTTCATTTGCCTCGATGTCTTCAAGTATAAAATGAGAGCAATAACAGCCTTTACCTCCCAGGGTGGTTGTGAGGATAAAAATATGTGAAGTATTTTGCCAACCTTAAGTTATTAAATAATTATTATTAAGCAATATAATAATTATTGTTAGCATAGAAGTAAGATACCACTGGGGAAAGCTATTGATGCCCCTGTTCTGCAGTGTAAAGCCTTTAGAGAGTTACCTTTTGGCACTGGAATCGACTTGCCCAGGACACGTCAGACGTGAGACAGGAACATAGGTCTTGCTGCCTCGGAAGACAACTTCCTGTCCATTGCGATACAGAGGAGCTGGGATCTGTTATTGTTGCCGCTAGAACCAGATTAAAATCAAAATATTTAGCAAAATAAAAATGTAATAGACCATAGATAATGTTTTTTTTTTTTAATCATTATGCAGCCTTCAAGGATATTATGTAGTTTAGTAGACCCAGTTTTTCTGAGTTTGATTCCACTGCAGCCTAATTGTTAAAATCCAAATTATTTTAGTACAGCTATACAGTATGTCCCAAAAATTCTAGTGCAGTTGAAACTTTAATAGCTATTAAAACACTGATTGTGAAACCAGAGGTACTGGGTTCAAATTTAGCCTTGAACCCTTACTGCCTTTGTGACTTTAAACAAGTCTCCTTCTTATACCTCATAAACTTATAAAGTTACAGTACAAATTAAAGTAAATTGAGGCACAAAATTCTGAGCAGAATCAGTTTGTTAGTTAGGCTAGCAATAACCAATAAGTTGAGCCAGTGGCTCTCTTGGTGACCAGAGACCTTAAATGAGGGATGATGGGGTCCTTTGTTTAACAATTAAAAAGATGACAGAGCAAAATCGCCAGCAACATAGGTGTGTCTTCTTCTGGGTGCTACCTGTGACAGTCAGAATTGAAATTACATTATTCGAGCCTCCCCTTCTTCAGAGCCAAGACATGTCACAAGACAGAGATTCACAGAAATGGGAGTTACTACAATAATTAGGTCATTATCCCTAAAGCTGAATATCTGCAACTTTTTGAGCTTCCCAATATCTGGTGACATGATTTCAAAATCATTATCACTTAGATAAGGGACAGGCAGGAGAGTGGAAGTTTGCAGAAAGAGAATTTTTATTCAAGTTGTTTTAAGTCAAGTCAAAAACCTGCAGGGCTGGTAAAGAGCCAAATCCTCAGGGCAAAGTATTTTAGCCCGTTCAATCAGGCTCCTGATTCACAAGGGCAGCTCTTGATTTTATTTTTATTTTATTTATTTTTTTTTACTGAAAAAGTTCAGCACTTCCAAATTCTGCAGTTCTGCCACAGGAGGGATTAACAGCTGTTAATTCGTAGTGGCTGAGAACCAGTTGTGTTATGTGGGAGAAAGTTGTGGACATCCAGAATGTTAGAGAGATGTCATGTTTACCTATGTCCATCTTGAGCTTCCTCCTCCAGCTTTTTCCCAGATTTGGACATGGTTGTGGAGGGCATCAGTGTCTGGGAACCTGCACTGATCAAGGGAGAACTCAGAAGAGTCGTTGGTGTATGGCATCTTGCTTCTGACCTTGTGCTTTCCCAAAATTTTCCTCTCTAGTTAATTCTTACCTTAAGAGTATGAGATAGTTAAGAAAACCATGATTACACAGCTATCAGTACTCTTTATCAGTAGGTTACTCTTAGCCCTAGATTCATTGGCTACACAAATGGACTTGCATATAAAAGCCTTATTTAATTTCAATTGTAACCAACCAAAAAAAGCTTACAATGGGATCTATAAAAATATCTCAAATGACTTATTCACATGTAAATTGCCTATAGTTCAGAGCATGATCTACATACAGGTTTTCATTCCAAATTATATAATAAACCAAAGTAAAACTGCATTTCCCTTTGAAGTAACAAGAGATAATTCCAAAGTTAACTCTCTTTTAAGACAACTGCATGGAAATTCTTTCCTTTAAAACAAAAGTTATACTTTAACATATATAATATGTATGGGTCTACCTGCCGTCTAGGAGAGGGAGTGGAGGGAAGGAGGGGAAAAGTTGGAACAAAAGTTTTTGCAAGGGTCGATGTTGAAAAAGTACCCATGCATATGTTTTATCAATAAAAAGCTATTTTTAAAAAAGATGTTTCTGATTTTAACTTTACTAATTAATAGATTTATATCTTTGTTCCATAATCTTCTTCATCTTTGTCTAAGTATTCCCATTCTATCCTGAGATATTTCAATGATCTTATCTTGTCTTACATAGGAATATATAACTATTAACAAGGAGATGATAAGTTCAAGAAATAATTTACTTGGTTGCTTACAAATTCAGGTTGTGAACAGCAAGACCTTTCATATTTGTTTTCTCTCATAACACAGCATGCTAGAGTAGTGCATCAACAAGATTCATTATATTAAAATATATATAATTTAACCTGCCCTGATCAGAGAGACTTGCAATGCAAGGAAAAAGCAAGGACATAGTGATAACAGTATTAACTGGTCCTCCAGGCATAAGCGTAAGGACACAGAATGACTCAACATATATTTGATAGGATACAATATCCTTAGTTCTGTTTAATTTCAGTAAGAGTCATAGTAACTATATCAGAAAGCCAATAATACAGCAAAATTCTACCTTATTTACAGGGTATTATAGCCAGACTCAGACAGGAAACAGTTCTGTTCAAGAAAATAATACCACGGGGAAACGAGTGTCAAGAGGATCCTACCTTAGTACCTCCACTATTATACCCTCAAATTTTCCCAGGCACAAATATCAGCCTATGGTCATTCTCAAGCTGAATTTCTTTGAGCAGCTACTGGCATCTCCTTTCAATGGTGGATTATTGACAAATATTCAAACAATTATACAATATATAATTCAAAATTCAGAATAATATCAGATTACAGTCCTGTGAGATTTCCCCTCAAATAACAAAGTTTCACTAATCATAGTTTAGGACTGGATGCAGTTATTATTACTTTCATGTAGTTGCAGTAAATTAACAACAAAAGACCGTACACACACATATACACACATAGGCAAATCACTCAATATCCATTTCTTCTGCTTTTTCTCCTCCAGTTTAAACTCATCCTGGTATAAAAATCACTGAAATTTCTTATAAATAGTGAATATAAGATTGTTCACTTTAAAAAAAAAAGAAAAATACTAGTTAATTACTACAAGTGACTCAGAATAACAAGTATCCATTTCCTAAGGTATTGTATATCAAGCCCTTAAGACAAAAACCTTTAAGACTAAAGTCTGTTGGGATTAAGTTGGATCAAGATGTAATTTCTATATATATTAATCATTAATAGATATAGCTTCATAATTTTCATAAATTAGTCAAATAATCTGAAAGAAAACTCACTCTTTGCTATAAGCAAGTTTGTAAATTCTTCTCTCTCCTTTTAAAATAAGCAAAAGAGGGGATCCTAATTCTTCAGTCAACCAATTCATTGTCTTGGAATTCTACAACATTCAGCCACTTCTCGTACAGGGCTGTTAGGATTTCTTGATCTTGCTCAAACGAATGGTCCCAAGAAACTTGCCAAGTTTACCAATAAGAAGATTTTAAATGCTCTCTCCTCCTTTTCCCCCACACAGCTCAGGTCTCACCACCTTATTACATGTGGCTTTTCTTAAGCCTTTCCTTATTAGCCTCCTCTCCTACTTGAACTACTTGATATATAAAGGACTTTAGATTTGCCTATAAATGTAAATGTTGGAGCAGCTAGGTGACACAGTGGGTAGAGCATCAGCCTTGAAGTCAGGAGGACCTGAGTTCAAATCTGGCCTCAGACCACTTAACACTTCCTGGTTGTGTGATCCTGGGCAAGTCACTTAACCCCAATTGCCTCAGAAAAAAAGAAAAAAAAAGCTTCAATAAATGTAAATATTATATCTTTCTAGGCAGCTAGATAGAATACAGGATTTGAAGTCACAAAGATAAGTTCAAATCCTTCCTCAAGTCTTCTGGGTTACACCCAGCTGGGTGACTCCAGGCAAATCAACATCTCTGTGACTAAGTAAAATGTCTCAGGAAAACTACCCAGTGCCATCTGTAAAATGTAGATAATAATATCACCTATCTCACAGTGTTAGTGAGAGGATCAAATGATTTAATATATGTAAAATACTTTATAAACCGTACTATGTAAACTTACACACATACATATATATGTGTATCTAGGCCTGCAATACATGAATTATATATATATATTAATTTTTTATATTTCAATATAATACAAATAATTTATATATTTTGTGTATATTTATAGGTATGTGTATCTGTACATACACATGGCGAGGGGGGGGGGGCAATGTAGTGTGTGGATGTGAGTATATTCCATGAACTAGGTATACAAAGACAAAATAAAAATTTCCTGCTCTTAAGGCATTTACATCTATACGTCTATATATATACATGTATGTATGGAGGAGAAAAAGAGAGAGACAGAGACAGAGAAAAGGAAGGAAGAGAGAGAGAAGAAGGGAGAAAAAGAAGGAAGGAGAGCAAAAAAAATTGAAATAAATTAGGCATTTCGCAAATGTTTTAAAATAAAAATAAACTGAATATCTTCAATGACTAAAATATGAGTCATTGAAAATATTACTTCTGAAGCACATGAAGATTTGCAAGAGAGTGAAATTATTTCTGACAATCATGTTGTCGATAAAAATCTAATGATGGAAATTAAAATGAGGAGGTACAAATATCTGGAAAAGTCATTGAAGCCTTCGGTTTACAGTAATATGACCACCAGGCACTACTGCCATCTGGTGGAAGTTTTAATTAATTATGAGAATTCATTGGTTCCTTTCATAAGTATTCAAGTATTTGTACAGTGTCTAACAACTTAAAAATCCTGTGCATTGTGAAATTTAAGGGGCGTGATTTTTCCTTTTGTTTGTTTTTTCATTTATCATAATTTTCCCTTTTTGTCCTGATTTTTCCTTCCCAACATGATTCCTATGGAAATATGTTAAAAATAAATGTACACATATAACCTGGATTAGGTTGTTTATTAGCATGGGGAGAGGAAGAAAGATGGAGACAGAAAGGAAAGGAGAGCGACAGAGAGAGAGAAAGAGGCAGACAAAAGATTAGAGTGATTTTAGCACCTTGTTTTGTATCTTCTACATTTCCATTTTTAAATTAGAGAACTTGCTGAGAAGTGAAGGGGAGAGAGGAGACAGCCATCACAGCTAAAAGAAATGTTGCATCATTTCAGCTTTGCTAAGGCTTCTTCTAATCAGACCTGATTCCAGTGAATTACAACAGGGCCACACCTTTTCTCCAACTTTTTTTCTAATTGTGAAATTTAATCAAATGGGCTCTTGCAGGTACAATCCTGTCCTTTATAAAATAGATAAACAGGAGCAGCAGGGCAGCCACCCACCCTGGAGGAAGGGAGGTATCCAATTAAAATGGCACCATGGGATTCCACAGCTGCACAGGGAAAGGAAGCTTGGGGCTGGAAGGAAGACAGAGTTAGAGGTGAAAGCCCGGCCACAAGTTACAAATGGAACTTCAGCAAGGCCCCTAACCTGCCCTCAGTTTCCCCATCTGTAAAATGAGATCTAACCAGATGGCCTCAGAGATGGATCCCTTCCAGCCCTAGATCCCTTAACCACTCTGAGCCTCAGTTTCCCCATCTGTAAAATGACATCTAACCAAATGGCTTCAGAGATGGATCCCTTCCAGCCCTAGATCCCTTAACCACTCTGAGCCTCAGTTTGCTCATCTGCCAAAATGAAGATATTGAACCAGAAGCTCCCCAAGACTTCTTTCTTCCTGCTTTAAAACTATGGCCCACACTCTTCTTCAAGTAGGAGGCAGATGGATAAGATGAGGATCTGTGGGACTAAAACTGAGTTACATTGGAGGGGCTTAAGGGCGACTCGAGGTTGTTGCTAAAATTGTCAAGTTTAGATTTCCTTTGCTTGTCTGTGAGAAGCAATTTTAGAAACAGCCATCCAAAAGTAAATGTACACCTAGAGGCACTTAGATCAAAAAGCCTTTTTGCAAAATTTAAGCTGTTTTTGGTTTCGAGTTTGTTAGATAAAAAGGAAGAGGATAGCAAACCCAGATATAATTTCTATGTCCTTTTCTGTTCTAGAAAGAGAGAAATCATCCTCCACGAGAGGGCCATATCTCAGTAGGGAAAGAACCAAGCTATATGAACAAAGAATTCCCGAGAGAAGAACTGCAATAATAACAGCCACATGAAAGATGCTTCAATTAATGAAAACAAAAGAAATGCACCTCAGGATGCTGAAGTTTCACCTCAGAGCATTTGACTGAGATCATAAAAGATGGAATACTCTGTGTTAGGGAGATTGTGGCTATAGGAAAGTGCCTGAAAGACCCATACCTTTTGCCCCAGAGATTCTACTCTTGCAGCACTTACATCCAAGAAGATCATTGTCAAAAAGTATAGATAGCAAGTCACCTTTTCCGGTTTGCCTCAGTTTCTTCACCTATAAAATAATCTGGAGGAAGGAATGGCAAACCATTTCAATATCTTTCCAAATGGGATCACAAAGAGTCGGACGCAATTGAAAAACGACGGAACAATGTGAAATAAATGGAAATAAACTGAAGGTAGCAAAATGACAATGACCATGTTTGACCCAAAAGAAGAAGGATGATAAGGCATCACTTCCCACTTTTTTTTTTTTTTTTTTTTGCAAAGGTGGGGGATCATGGATGTGGGTATTTCATAAAAGGTCAGATTTTTGCAAACACATTGGTTAGTTTTACTAAACTGTAGTTCTTGGGGGGGTAGCTCTTTTTTTATTCTTTATTATAAAGGACATTTCTCTGGGAGGATGAGGGAGGAATACATCAGGAAACTTAGGCGATACCAAAAAATGTCAATTATCGGTAAAAATTTAAATTTTTAAAAGTAAGAAAAATAAAAAAGGAAGAAACTTCCAAGAAAAAGAGAAAGTTTGGATCAATCTGAATCAATATATTTACAAGTAACAAGAAACAAGCAGTGCAAATACAAACATTTCACTTCACACAAGCCTCGAATTTTGTCTATGGCCTAATTCAAGACTGGAAATAATTACTAATGTTCCTTGAAGCTGATGTGCCTTTTCTCTGGGACTCTGGTTCTCTTCCTTCCCAAAAGGAAATTCATCTACTCAGCTAAAAGCAATATGCCGAGAAACAAAGACAAATCAGTTTAAAATCAGATGATTTAAATTTAAGCTCCTAAGTTATGTCATGGCCTCAGAGTTAGAGATGTACATATTAATTAAATGTGTACATAAATTCAAAGTGCTTTATGGGTCTAGTTCCATTTGAAACCACAGTGCACAATCTCTCATGGATGTGTTTCCTTTTGTTTTAATAAGCAGGGTGTATAACAGATAGAAAGATGGCCTCAATTGACTTTGTAGTCAGTCAAAAAAGATCTGACTTCTTACATATACTGGGTAAGTGACTCTGGGCAGATCACATACGCCCAAAGTATTTCCTAATTTCCCAAGCTGCCAAATGGGTACAACTCTGCACTTCTCGAAGGAAGTCTCTAAAAATGAAATCACAACTCCCATTTAAAAAACAAAAAGAAAACAAAATCTATTCAAAGCCAGAAGTAATTAGTGAAGTAGCATATGTGTTACATGTATCAGGAGGAAAGTAAAACTATTCTGCAGCAACTAATAATTGATCCTGTAATTGACTCTATTCTGTAGTACTGTCCCAGCTTGGATAATCGCTCCACCATATTTCTCTAACCTTGAATTAAACTCATAAATGCAATTCTTCCTCTGAATTGCTTTAAAGTTATACATTAATTTATTACCATCCCCAAAGTTATATCGTCCAATCTTGCCCCATCTTGTATAAGTAAAGAGAGATTTAGTTATCTCCTCAATAAACTCTCCTGCACGCCAAGGAGTCTGCTAACACAGGTCAAGTAGCTCTGCTAACAAGATGGGCAAGATGCTGCTGGATCCCATAAAATAATTACCATTTCTTAATTGTCAGAGAGGGATGGTGCACTTGCCCACTTTCTTTAAAGTAATCACTCATAGGGCAGCTAAGTGAAACAGTGGGCAGAGTACCAGCCTTGAAGTCAGGAGGACCCAAGTTCAAATCTGGTCTCAGATACGTAACACTTCCTGGCTGTGTGACTCTGGGAAAATCACTTAAACCCAATTGCCTCAGGGGAAAAAAATAATCACTCATATTATCCCTAGCCCTATGCATTACCCATAAAAAAATCATATTGTCTTCCCCACCTAGCCCAGTTTGTATCCCCCAAAACTATTTTAAGGCTGGTGAGCCCAACAGGGATCTTTACTCCCAATGGAGAGGTTCCCAGAGCCACAAGTTTTTCCATTCCCCCATATTGCAAGGAGAGGAGGAGAAAGCAAAGGATATGGAAATATAGGAAAAGTAGGAAAAGTTCCCAGAAGAGGTGGGGCTTTGTCTGGGCCTTGGGCCAATAAGGTGAAAAGGGAGGAGAATGATAGATGAGGGCAAGAAGCCAGGATAACATGAGCAAAGGTGAGTCATGACTCTGCAATGTTTACAAGTTTTTTCAAAAACAATTTTTTTGTACAAACATTTATAGATAAATGATATGCAAAAGAAAATGTAAAGCGGGTCATTGTAGAGTCAGCTCCATCCAAAGCCCCTTCCACCATATTCATTGCTACCTCTGCTAGCTCTGAAGAACAAGGGAGGGCGGCCACACCTGCCCTTACTTCCCCAAAATGCCAAGTACAACTTACTAATTTCACCAGGAGAACCTTCTTCCCTTCCCACTGGCCTAGTTCTTTCAGAGTTTATCGGGAAATGGAGGAAAGGACAGGAAATAACAAACAAATCTATCTTGCTGACTATTCGGAGCCTCAAGTCCCAGCATAAGGTAGATAGACCTAAAATAAATACTTGTTAGATTAAAGAAATACAATTAAGCTTCTAATAAATGAAACCCATTCAGAAATAAAGCAAGAAAAGAGAAAAGTTGGAGCTGTGGAAGTTAAGGCATTAAATAATCATAATTAAGAATGAGCAGACTGAGTGTACCCCTGTCCTGGCCCTGGGTCTCAGGTTCTCCTTCTAACTTTGGCATTGGTATACTGGGAAACTGACCTTCAAGAAACCAAGTTTCCTCTTGTGCTTCAGCTTACTCGTGTGGAGTTCATGTAGCCTGCGTTCACGTTCAATCCCATCACACCCCCAGCCCCATCCTGAATGAAATGGCTCCCTTTATTCCAAGCGCTCCTTTTTCCCAGCCACCTTTGACATAACTATCAAAATAATTTTACTGAGTTCTAACCACATCACAATGCTATCACAATAGCCACTAGTGGGTCTCCCTGGGTCTTCTCTTATCATCCAGGACCCCTTCATTCAGCTGTCAAAGTGAAGACCTTCCCAAAGGGCAGCTTTGAACAAGTCACTTCCTCATCCCTTATCCATCTAACGCCAGGGGCTTCCTGTCACATCTAAGAAAAACCTAAAATCCTCTGTTTGGTCAACCTGTCTATTCTTCTCCCACCTATCTCCACATACCCCATTCTTCAGTGATTCTGGCCCCTTTGCTGTTGCTTGCATTGTGTAGCCCCACTACTTAGAATGATCTCCCTTCTTACCAATGGCTTCCTTGGAAACATCTCAGATCCCTTCTTCTGTAAGAGGTCTTTTGGGATTTCTTTTTTTTCTAAAAAGAAAAAAGTTTTTCAATAGTATTTTATTTTTCTAATTACATGTAAAGATAGTTTTCAAAATTAATTTTTGTAAGATTTTGAGGTCCAGATTTTTTCCCTTCCCCCCTTTAACAACTTCCTCTTCCCAAGACAGCAAACAATCTGATCATAGGTTATACCATGTATACGCATTTTAAACATATTTCCATATTAGTTATATTGTGGGAAAAACAAACAAAATAAATAAAAAACAAATAAAAAGGTGAAGATAGTATGCTTCAATCTGCATTCTCTCTCTTTTTCTCTGGATGTGAATGGCATTTTCCATTTCAAGTCTGTTGGAATTGTCTTGAATCTCTGTATTGCTGAGAAGAGCTAACTCTATCCTAGTTGATTCTGCTCACTTTACTTAGCATCAGTTCATGTAAATCTTCTCTGACTTTTCTGGAATCAGCCTGCTCATCATTTCTTATAGAACAATAATATTCCATTACATTCATATACCATCACTTATTCAGCTATTCCCCAATCGATGGGCATCTATTCAATTTCCAATTCTATGCCACCACAAAAAGAGCTGTGAAGCATGCTATTTTTTCTTTCTTTGTTGTTTTGTTTCTTTCTTTTTGTTTGTTTCTTCTTTTGTTTGTCTTCTTTTTTATTTTTTTTAATTAAAGATTTTTATTTTCAAAACATATACACAGATAATATTTCAACATTGACTCTTGCATAGCCTTGTATTTCAAAATTTCCCCTCCTTCCCCCATCCCTTAGATGGCAAGCAATCCAATATGTGTTATACATGTTAAATCCAATATATAAAAACATATTTATACAATTATCTTGCTGCACAAGAAAAATCAGATCAAAAAGGAAAAAATGAATAAGAAAATGAAATACAAGTGAACAACAACAAGAGGGAGAATGTTATTTTGTGATCCATACTCAGTTTCCACAGTCTCTCTCCGGGTGTAGATGACTCTCTTCATCACAAGATCCGTAGAAATGGTCTCAATTATCTCATTGTTGAAGAGAGTCACAATATTAGAATTGATCATCATATAATACTGATATTGACATGTACAATGATCTCCTGGTTCTGCTCATTTCACTCAGCGTCAGTTCATGTAAGTCTCTCCAGGCCTTTCTGAAATCATCCTGCTGATTGTTTCTTATGGAACAATTCTATTCCATAATATTCATATAACACAATTTATTCAGCCATTCTCCAACTGATGGGCAGCCACTCAGTTTCCAATTTCTGGCCACTACAAACAGGGCTGCCACAAACATTTTCTTCTTTAAAATCTCTTTGGGATATAAGCCCAGTAGAAACACTGCTGGATCCGAGGGTATGTGCAGTTTGATAACTTTTTGGGCATCGTTCCAAACTGTTCTCCAGAATGATTGCATCTGTTCACAACTCCACCAACAATGTATCAGTGTCCCAGTTTTCCCACATTCCCTCCAACATTCATCATTATCTTTTCCTGTCATCTCAGCCATTCTGAGGGGTGTGTAATGGTATCTCAGAGTTGTCTTAATTTGCATTTTTCGATCAATAGTAATTTATCTTTTGAGAGTTCTTCTCTCAGTTCTCAACTGCTAATATCTTTGTTTAGAGATTTCCTCCCACTTACTCCCATATACGGCCATTTGTTAACATATAAATTTATGTACATATTTGTGTTGATGTGTGTGTGTGTGTGTGTGTGTGTGTGTGTGTGTCGTTTCTCCCTTTAGATCATGAGCTCCTAAGGGCAAGAATCGTGTCTTTGGCTACCTTAGTATCTCCAGCTATTAGCACAAGGAGAAGGTTTACCTCCTTCTTGATTCAGTGACTGACTTTCCATCCTTATTTTATCTTTTTCCTGTTCACAAACTCAACTTTCCAGTCAAACTGGCCTGTTATCGCCAGACTTGGCCAAACTTCCCTTCTGGTTTTATAAACCTATGAAATCCAGCCTCACACGGACAATCCACGTGCCAAGTTATTTCACTCGGAGAGCAAATGGCGACCTAGCAGCCTCAGCATCCACCCTGTTTTAATGGTTCCCTTCCTGGAGGTACCCAACTGCTAGTGGGTTGTCTGGATTTTGAAAAGCAAGGCAAGCTAACTCATCACATTCCTTCTAAGGGCCCAACTCCCCAACAATGAGTAATAATGATTCATCAAATTCCAAATGTTCGTTCGCTTCAAGACTATTTTATGGAGAACTCGCACAAGGCAAGTGTTAGGAGAGAGATCAGGAGAACCAATACAAGGATCTCAAGGTTTTTCTAAAGAACTCTGGAATCGATGGGGTGACAGAGGAGATGCTGGCAAAGGACAACAAAGAAGAGTTGGAATAGCTCAAAAGCAATATGAGATGACCAAGTTTAGAGACATCTCCATTCCAAATGTTCATCTGAACTATTTGTGTCCAACCTGTGGTCAAGTCTTCTGAGCTCCTATTGGGCTGATCAGCCGTAGTCGGACACACGATTCAGTGACCCCAACATAGTGATGTCATTTTGGTCCACTTCAATTATCAAGGACAATGACTACACGATTCACTATAAAGGCTCTGGGAAAAAATTCTGCATGGCCTAGTTATCTGAGGGATTAAAGAGTCCAATTCTATAGAAAATTTTTCTATGGCCTATCAGGTATTCTCAGGAGCCATGGAGCAGAAGGATAGGTTGTTAAGAGCCTGGCTCCAGAGTCAGGAACTGGATGCCTAATCCTGCCGCTGATGCTTGAGACCTGTGTGATCCTGGGCCAAACACTCAAGCTCCCTCCACTTAGTTGCATTGCTGGTAAAATGGGCCATTTAAATTAAATGATCTCTAAGATCCCTTCTTCTCAAGCTGTGATTCCTTCAAACATACTGACGCGTGATCAGCAGAATTATCCACTTTATTCTATCATTACCTCAGTGGGGAAATGTTAGGAATGGGCAAATTTGAACTCAATGTCAAGGAAAATTTTCTAACAAGAACTTTCAAAAATTGACATGGGTAGCCTTAGTCTCCCTTCTTAGGGATTTTTATAGCAAAGACTGAAAGGCCATTGCTTACCACAGAGAAGATTCCTGTGCTTGTGCTGGCTTGAGGTTCCCTCAATCCATATTTATCAGCCAAACAAGACTGTTGTCTCTGTTATTCACTGATCTCCAAGACAATCTTCCTTCCTCAGAGCTCACTGCCAAGCTCTTTCCCCCCAAACTCTTACCCTTATCCCAAGCTACTTCTGCATACACATCCTAATCTCCAGCTCCTTACCCATGACCTTCTTTTCCACCCCATCTCAGCCACATACATATTCTTGCCCTTACCATCAACCACAAGGGTTCCACATCTATATTGAATTCTGAGATTCTCGTCATTGTACCTTTCCTTCTACCGTGTAATACCCGATCCTAATGTTCATCCTCGTCATGATCTCTCATCTCTCCAACCATCCCCACACTGGTCATATTTCCCTCTCCACCATCTTGACTCTTTGGTGAACCGATTCAAGTCTACACTAAAATCCTCTTCTCTTCAATTCTTTACCTCTTAACTTGTCATTGATCTTGCCAAATCCCAGTCTTGAATTACTTCCACCATACGCAGCCTTCACTCTCATTCCCATGCTGGTGAACAAAGCTAGAGAAAATCGTGAAACTGTGCTGAGTGGGTCCACTGGTACATTATCTCAACTGAGCTCTCACTGGAGCGAGGCAATGGATTCATTATCCCCCTCTCCATGAGGGTATTTTTCAAACCTTTCCTTTGATCCCCAGTGTTTATCACAGGGCATGGAATACAGCTACTGTGGTGGTGGTTGTTAATCACTTCGTTTTCAGAGAAGACTAATATCACCAGATGATATCTTGACTCATAACTGAACTAAATTTAATAAAGCTGCTCAAAATCAGTGGTTTCATTCTCTCTTCCAGGGTTATCAAAATCCAAGCTCATATATATGTGTATGTGTGTGTATATATATATATATGTATGTATATATACATATATGTGTGTATGTATACATATATGTATATACACATACATATATACACAGGTATATATGTATATGTATATGTATAAATACATATATATGTATCAACAATATATGCTAACAATATATATACAACAATACATATATCAACTATATATATCAACAATATGTATATATCATCAACTATATACATCAACAATATCAACAATATATATTAACTATATATCAACTATATATCAACTATATATGTCAACTATATATATATATCAACAACATATGTTAACAATATATATGTCAACAATGCCAATTATATATCAACATATATATCTCAATAACTTGAATTGAAAGCTTCTTTGATATCTTCCAACTGAGATGCTGAAGCTCTGACAAAACCAGAAAAAAATCTACCTGAATTGTTTCAAAAGAATTTGTTATTGTTCTTCTTCCTTTGAGGTAATTGGTAACTTCCCACAAAGATGATTTGGAGAAAAGGAAGCAATAAAATCTGCTGAAATATCACCAAGGACAAAGACGAAAAGCCAGCTTTTATTCTGTACCGAAATGAAAGAGAAGCCTGGATTTATAGTCATGGAAAGAAGCTTGGAGGTTACTTAATTACAATGTTTCATTTCACAAACAAGGAAACTGAGGCTCAGAGGGGAAGTGATTCACGTAAAGTAACGCAGCAAGTAAGTAGCAGAGAAGGAATCGAACCTCAAGCCCTCGAGCACCAACTCTGGTGTTCTTGCCACTACCCCCTGCTGCATTTCCTATGAAAGCGATTTATTTTCTAGAGAGCTACGACCAGAATTCAAGGACCTCTTTCAGGATCAAAAACCATCTTTTCTCCTCTGGCCCATCAACCCCAGAAACAGAACAGCTCAAATACTGCTGCCACGAATGGCTAGGTGACTCCCGGAGAAATTCAAGGGCATTTTTCCCTTCTTTCAAGTTAGCATTTTTGGAACTGAGATTAAAAGCAGACAGCTGCCCGGTCCCTGCTGGACCAGCCTCCTCATTCAGTGTGTGTGGATGAAAGCAGAGAAATTAGCTGTTGGCTCCGATCTGATGATTTCCCCGGGCCTTTTTTTCTCTTCTCGAGCTGAAACAGTTGCCTAACTTAGTTTCTTCCTTGTTTTTTCTTTCAATGGCAATATGTTGAAAAACGATGAAGGAGACTTTTATGGAAAGTAGGTTTTTGATAAGAAATGCATCCTATTGATGTGGGAAGCAAAAGATGCATCGCAAAATCATAAATACGCTTTTGGCTACAGCTCTAACCAATGGAAGTCTGTTTATGGATGTGCCAGACTCTGAGAATGACAACAAAAAGCACACTTCTCCCCTTGAGGAGCTCATCTCCTGCGCCACACAAAGAATCAATAATTTAGAGCTAGAAGTGTTCTCTCACAAATCGCCATGGCCAACCGCCTCTTTTACAGATGGGGAAACTGAGGCCAGGTGGGTAACAGTGATTGGTTCAAAGTAACTCAGGCAGTAAGTGCCAAGCCCAGCTCCTCTCCTTTCAAATGCCCGGCTCTGTCCAGTGGTTCGTGCTCTCTCTGCTAAAAACCATTTAAATGTATGTTTATCCTCATGCAGTTTGATAAGGCATTTTCCAGATTTCAGCTGTTTCATGGAGCTGTTAATACAATTCTAGGTAGCAGAGTGAGGGGAAATGGGATAGAAGAGAACGATCATTCTCCTCCTTGAAAGCCAAGTTACTCAATAATATGGTCATTTGGGTTGGTGATATTACCCCCCCCCCCAATAATAATAGCTAATATTTACATAGCACTTACTTTGTGCTCGGTGCTGTACCAAGTGCTTTACAATTATCTTATTTGATCCTCACAACAACCCTGGGAAGGAAGTTATTATTATCCCCATTTTACAGATGAGAAATCTAAAGTTAAATGAATTGCCCAGGATTACATTGTTTGAGGCTGGATTTAAACTTAGCTCTCTGATTTTAGGTCCAGGGCTCTAATCCAGTTCCTTGTACAGAGGAACATGGGGTAGATCTGAAGACAGAGGACATCTGGCTATTGACAGAGTTGGACTTAATGAACTCTTATGCCCATCCACTGCTAACCTTTCCCATAGGGCTACCCTTCCCATCTCCCTTATCTAAGACTAGCGCCTTCCATCTACCATGGCACCATGCCTGGTATACATCAGGTGGTTAATATTTGTCGGCTTCTCAGGTGCCCTGAAGGAGGACATCACACAACATTAAGAGCATGATTCCTGACTGCCTCTTCATTCTAAAGTCTTTGATGGATGACAAAAGCCCTGCCGAATAAACGACTTGATTTCTGCTGTTCTCACAGATTCGACTCCCTTCCCCTACTGAGACATTGGAGGCGCTGAGTACGGAGGCAGCTTTCTACCATGTTGCAGTGGAAACAGAAGTAAAAGCCGGTTCCCCCACCTCTGAGGATGACTCCTTCAGACAACCCAGCTATTCGCACTACACTTTTAGAAGGAAGTCACCTCCCGCTAGAAGTGACCCAAGCACAGGTGGACCATCAGGGGGGATCTGGGTGCTCCATCCAGAGCCGGGGTGCTTCCTCAGCCCCCGCAGCTAGCCCTAAGTCATCTTCTCCCCAGCCCAACCAACCACCCAATTTTCCTCTACTTCCTTAACAGGAAGACTCTTAGGTCTTAGCGCTCAGTCCTTGAGAAGAGACTTGACTTGACCAACTGATAAGTAGCCACACCGGATTCAAACCCAATTGCCCTAATCCCTTCATTGAAAATCTAATTCCGGCTCCTTGGACACATAGAAAGGAGAGTAGTTGGCACAGGTAAACTATGGCGGAATTGACCTGTGAGAAGCCACAGAATTTCATACCTTCCACCTCCTCTTCTCTAAACCATGCTCCTGGTGCTTGGAAGTCTTCCATAATCATTAAAGTCAGGATTCTCCGGCTCCCGGGAAGTGAGAATTTGTTTTCTCCATCTTTCCAAATGGATCTGTGATCTCATTGAGGCAGACATTCCCTCCAAAAGTGGAAATCACAGCCCCTCCAAGGATGCCCTCCTGTGGGACTCTCCTATATTGTCATCCCATGTGTTTGCCAACCATCCCGGTGCCCGTCTTGCCATCTCAGTACCAGTGGAACACTGGGCTGTCCATTATTCCCTTCCCTCATCACTTAACAAGCCCCTCCTCTTCCCATCACTTATTTCTGTAATGAAATCCTTTACTGTGTTTCTTTGCTAATCCGTTCTAGGTTGGTCTGCCTATATTTACCATGTACACCTCCTCTTTGCTCCTTGAGTAATACCATGTTTTATTATTCTTCTTTGGAAGCTGAGTCATCCCGTGACATTTCTATAGCACTATATACACGCATTCTTATTTAAACTTCACAATTCTGTGAGGCAGGTACTAACTGTGTCTGCTTTATAAAGAAAAGATCAGACTTAAATCTTGGTTACCAAGCTTAAGTGTCCAGAGATAAGATCTGAGCCCAACAATTGTCCTCTTATTTCTCATTTAAAAATCTAATCCCAGAATTGTCCAACACTCTCATTTCTCATTATGATTTGAGCCCAGATTTGTCCAACACCTTTATTTCTCATTATGATCTGAACCCAGAATTGTCCAACCCCCTTATTTCTCATATTATAATCTGAGCCCAGAATTGTTCCAACACTCTTATTTCTCACATTACAATCTGAGCCCAGAATTATCCAACACTCTCATTTCTCATTATGATCTGAGCCCAGAATTGTCCAACACTCTCATTTCTCATTATGATTTGAGCCCAGATTTGTCCAACACCTTTATTTCTCATTATGATCTGAGCCCAGAATTGTCCAATACTCTTATTTCTCACATTACAATCTGAGCCCAGAATTGTCCAACACCCTTATTTCTCATATTATAATCTGAGCCCAGAATTATCCAACACTCTCATTTCTCATTATGATCTGAGCCCAGAATTGTCCAACACTCTCATTTCTCATTATGATTTGAGCCCAGATTTGTCCAACACCCTTATTTCTCATATTATAATCTGAGCCCAGAATTGTTCCAACACCCTTATTTCTCACATTAGGATCTGAGCCCAGAATTGTCCAACACCCTTATTTCTCATATTATAATCTGAGCCCAGAATTGTCCAACACTTTCATTTCTCATATTAAGATCTGAGCCCAGAATTATCCAACACTCTCATTTCTCATTATGATCTGAGCCCAGAATTGTTTCAATATTCTTATTTCTCACATTATGATTTGAGCCCAGAATTGTCCAACACCCTTTTTTCTCATATTATAATCTGAGCCCAGAATTGTCCAACTCTTATTTTTCATATTAAGATGAGCCCAGAATTGTTCTAACACTCTTATTTCTCATTGTGATCTGAGCCCAGAATTGTCCAACACTCATTTCTTATTTTAGACTACCTCTAACAAGATGGGCAGGCTGACTGTTGCGTCATTAGTAACAGGTGTAAAAACTTGGAGGCAATTTTCTAGCACCAGAGATAGCTCCTTTATGAGGGTATTGATTTTTTTAAATGGCACTTAAATTTTAAGTTTAAATTAAAAATAGTTTTAAATAAATTAATTTTTTAAAAATTTAAATTTTTTAAATGTCAAAAGGTTGACAAGGCATGGGTGGTTTACAATCTGTACTACTGGATATACACAGCCCAGCAAAATCAAATTCATTTTCATACTAAAATCACCTTAAGTCACATCTATTTTGAGATAAACAAACTAGGTCTAGTGGGAGGTTACATGGTCATTTCAGCAGTCTTTGTGATGGATGGTTCTCATTATAGTCAACTAAAAATAAACACAGCTACAGCCAATCGTTTCACTGAGAAATGTTCACAAGAACATGTTATTCAGTCTGGACTTGGGTGAAATCTATCACTCAATTCAACTCCTCCCTCCACCTATGAAGACTGGAGCCCTCCTCCCTTTCTCATCGGATGTGATTCTTCCGAATTTTTCAGTATCTTTTTTATCAATATTCTGTATTCTTCGATGCCTTCTTTTTAATAAACATTTAATGTGACCATGGAAACCAGTGTAATACTGAAGCTATTCAAACTGTTTTCTCTTGGTCTTAAAGCACAACCGACGCATCTTGTTTTTGAGCTGGGCACCTCCTTGGCAAATTCCCTTACGCCATTTCTTGGACACGTCATAGGTCATAACATCCTACAACCCACTTACTTGTTTCCTACCTGTTCGGTCTTTCCACTGACATTTGAGGTGGCTACAGTTAGTTCTTCCGAAAATGCTTTCTTCCTCCAAGTCATTCTGGGACCATCTTGTTGTACTTGTCCAAGAGTTCACATGCCCATCTTAGATCTCACTGAAGTGGCCCTATATCCCAGGGGATAATGCAAATGGTGGAACACGTGAAAATCCAGTCATCTGGGGAATGTTACATCTATGAGGAATCCCTCGTTTGAAGAGAACGTTTCAGGGAAGACCCAGCCAGCTAGCAGCTCCATCTACTGAACCCGTTTTGCCAACCCTTGAGAAACCACCCCATGGGTCACAGGAAAGATCCGTTATCTGTCACAGGATGAGACAGAAGGGCAGTGTGGGACTCAGTCCTGATAGAAGCAGTTTAATGGAGGATGAAGAGTCATCTGGAGAATGTTGGAACCAATGCGGGATCTCTTGTGAATGTCTCAAGACTTCCACAACAGTGAAGAACACCCAGCAAATCTACATCTCCCTCTTACATGCCTTAGTATTCAATACTGGATTTAGTTCAGTTGGTCCAGTTATTACCAATTAATAACTGAATTTGGTCATCTTGGTTCAGCTATTATAACATACTAAGTTTCTGACAAATAATTTTTTACTAGTGTTTCTATATGGCAAGACATGGACCACTGATTGACAACAAAAAAACAAGCATCACATAAAGAAAAATGGAGAGGCCCATGGTCTATGTTGTTAATGCAACATTAAACTCGTGAGAAAGAACAGGAATCTGGGATGCATGAAAGAACTAAAAACAGATAGACTAGTACCTATGAAAGACCAAAGGGATGATAGGTGGACTACCCTATCCAGTGCAATCCAGGAAATGTTGGGAAAAATCAGGAAGACCTTCAATCAGCAAGCATTTATTAAGCACCTACTGTGTTCTCACAAGTTGGGTAAATGCCCTGTGGCAAACTTTGGGAAGGCTGTGGGCAGCCACAGGTACCACTGACATCACTGAAGGAAGTTCCCAAGTCAATAAAGCCCTAAAGTCATATATTTGTGAGAATGTAGAAAGCAATATAAAAGCTTTTTACCCAAAAAAATGCATTTTTAATAAAAAGGACCAACCAAGTAGTGTCAGACATCTTTCAAAATAAAAACCGGGGCCCCTAATCCACTAAAAAGGATCCCTACAAACTATATATTGACTTGGTTTTAAAATGTAATGTTAATAAATGATTAAAAAGATAATCAAACACAGGTAAATATTTCCCCCTCACATTTTAATATAGTTCTGGCCACTCCTGGGAGATTGTGGTACCTGTTTTGAGACCTCTATTCTAATTTTGGGGGACTTCAGTTTGGAAGAACTGAAGGGGACGGAGCCCGGGGTGGGCAGATTCTCCCAAGGGTCTGAATAAAAAGGCAAAGCTCATAGGGGAGGGGAGGGGAAGAGGGGGGAAGGGGCTGTGGGTAGGAGGCCAGAGGATTATCCTGTCCAGTGCTAGAGAGAGAACAGGCTAGAAAACATGAGGGGTAAAAAGAAGCTCAAAGGCAAATATATGGAAATGTGAATAACATAACGGATAGTAGAAGGTATCCGTTTTTTCCTAAGATATTTTTTAAAGTTCTTTTAAAAAATTTCCCCCTTTGGAAACCAACCCCAAAGTTATGTATATGAAAGTATAACTAGGCTGCCATGTATCCAATAGACACTTTCCCCAAAAGCTGAAACCCAATATGAATTTTATTTATGACATGCAGATAAACATTTTCTACTCAATTTTTTAGACTTCAAACATTTTCAAAAGGCCTAAAATTTTATAGAAACAAATAATTCTAGAGCAGGAAGGGATCTCAGAGATTCCCGGTGCAAGCCCTCATGTTCCAAATGAAGGAAGCGTGGTCCGTGATGAAATGCATTTCATCAGCTCATCATGGACGCTCCTTCTCCCCCCGTGGCGTCTTCAGAGATGTGGAGGTCCTCGAGCATCTCAGCCAGGCTAATCTGAGGGGCTCCCTCATCATCCGTGTCACTCTCCACGGGGGCTGTCGAGGCTGAGAAATCACCCGGCAGGGACAAGGCGGAGGAGAGATGGGAGAAAAGAGAGAACAATTAGAGCCCCGGCTCCATGCGCTGTCCCGATCCCAACTCTCAGCGACATTGGTGAAAGAGAGCGGCCGATCCCCCGACCCAGCACGGTCCCAGCCACTGTCTCAGGAGCAGACAATTAAGACTACTTGGAGAAACGACATCCTCCTGGCAACCTTCTCACAAAAAGAACCCGAAGGACTCTGGTTTTATGCCCAAGGCCCGTGGGAATGGCACAGCATCTACAACCATCAAGAGCATCCAAGTAAGCTCCTCCAACTTCCAAGGCAGGAGCCTCAAGTTTGGAGAGACCTGTGCGATGCAAGTCTTAATGGAATTCTGCTGCTCTCCAAATACATTTATGGAATCCAAGAATTAAAACTACAAATGCTATGGAATAACTAGATGTAAAAGGTAAAAGGCCCAAGGAGACTCTTATCAACTAGAGAATGGCTGAATACAAGGATGGCAGAGGAATACTGTGAGAAACGAGGAAGGGGATGATCTCAGAAAAACCAGAGAAGATCTGGGTGAACTGACACAGAAGGAAGTGGGTAGAACTAGGAGAAAAAACGTACACAGTAACACCGCCATTGTAAAATGATTACTTTAGAAAGATTTAAAGTGCTTTGATCACTGGAATGATCAGTCATATTGAAGATTGTTGATGAAGTCTCCAGAGAGAGAAAAAGAGAGAGAGACAAAGATAGAGACAGGGACAGAGAGAGAGAGAGAGACAGAGAGACAGAGAGACAGAGAGACAGAGAAAGAGACAGAGAGAAAAACAGAGAGAGAGAGAGAGAGACAGAGAGACAGAGAGAGAGACAGAGACAGAGAAACAGAGAGAGACAGAGACAGAGACAGAGAGATGATGGATTCCAAATGCAAACCGAGACATATGCTCTTAGAATATGGCCAAGAGGGGACTTTGTTTTGTTTGATTATACATCTCTAAAAGTTGCTAGGGGGAGGCTGTTCCCTGAGGAAAGGACAGGGGAGAAATGGGGAAAAAATTACCAAATGCTAAGGAATTGAAAAAAAAATTTAACTTCTCAGAAGGTGACAACCCAATCAACTGCCCCCAATATGTCACTTTAGTTATAGAAAAAAACATGACTTTTCAGTTGACTTAAATTCTGACCTTTATAAATATTGACATTCTTTCTGATTGTCTCATCTTCTTCCAGATCCTCCAGAAAGTCCTGGTACTGCCTGCAGAAGGAAATTTGCAGAGGTTAACAGACCAATAGTCCACATTAGCCCAATTCGAAGCACAGAGAATAGGAGATCAAAGAGTCTGCAATGATGAAAACTTAGAAAAAAATTTCAAGATTGAAAGTTAATAAAGTTAATAAAACATAAAGTGATTTTTTAAATAGGACCGTATTTTACTGTGGGAAAAGTCAGATAGTCAAGGGAAAAAGAGAGGCAAATCCATTTCCTATGGTCCATTTCCCTACCGACGTTCTCCGATTTTGCCTCCATGTCACCTCCTCTGTAAAACAGGGATTCTAAGAGCATCTCCTTCCCTCAGGATTTGTGGTGAGGACAAAGTGAAGTAGCAAATGCAGAGCTCTTCCCAAAGCCAACAGCGGTAACTGAAGGCCGACTGTGGTGACGAGGTGACCCTGGGCTTGAGTTAGGCCTGCAGGTCGCAAGCTCCGGGAGCTTTATCAGACTGCAGACACCGAGAGGAATCCTGCCGTGGGCTGGGGGACTGGGGATCAACCCAACTCTGTTTAAAGCGGCTTAGCGACGGGCTGCTTATTAGTCACCCAGCACCGAGATTTTTCCCCCATAAACCATGCCCAAGAGCAGCCCCCCAGGAAGTAGAGCTGCTCGGTCTGTGGGGGTGGAGGCAGTGGCCAAAGAAAGTGTAGATGCTTCAATGTGATGAAGTATTGCTCCTATTGTAATATTTAGTAACTTCTTCCTTAAAATGGCTAATTAATTTTGATTGACCTGTTTTTTAGCATGAACACATCTAACAGACAGAACAGTTATCTCCTACTTTTTAAATAAATTAGGACTTCTTAAAAATCTATCACACTTTTCCATTTTTCAAAGTGAAAATAATAAATTAGATCCAAACTATTCATATTCCAAGTACTTTCATTCTTCTTACTGTCACCCTTTATGAGGCTACATAAAGCTTGAAGATTAAAATGCTTGGAGTTCAAAAGCATGAACTTGCGGCAAAGTTAATTATTTCTCGCCAGTTAGACAATATCTTCGCTTTTTACTTATTATTCATCAAGATTTTCCTTTTTATTACACACTAAAGAGAGCATATCCACCAAAGTTACTTTTAAAATTCAAGTTTTTAGGCTTTTCATTACTTATATCAATAGTAATAATAGAGCCAACTCTCAATTTATCCAAATTACTTTTAAGCACCTTCAACAAAGCAGGCGATAACATTAAGGCTTTTGGAGACATAAAAAAGCTCCTTCAGCAGGAGCTGAGAGAACAAAGCTTTTAAAATACAAAATTAGTGGCTTCCCCTCCCTTGGAGAAGGTGAAAGCTGCTCCCCTGGAGCCAGGAGTCTGCTTTATGCCGAGAGCCGACTTCGTGCATCCCAACGGTGGGACTGGAAGCAAAGAAAGGGAGAGGGAGGGAGGCGCCCCGCAGGGCTGACCGGCTCCCTTCCCCCTCTGGGTTCAGAACTTCCTGCATCCCGTCACTTCCCGAGCCGATCCCCAACTCTAGGCTTGGAGTTCAAGTGCCAACCACAACTCACCTTCGCCCGGTATCACCTGGGCTCACGGCATCCTTATTTCTTGCACTTTCTCCACCCTCTGTCCCCAAACCCCTTCCTGTTAAGCTCCAACCCTGGACTCAGGGTCTGGGGTCGGGGTCGGCCGCCTCCCCCACGTCCCCCGGAACTTCGCCCTCCCTCATCTTAAGCCCCTGACATAGTGGATGGAACCTTCTCTGGCGCATTTCCCTAACGCTCCAACTAACGCTACCCTGAAGGTAACGAATCCCCATGTCCCCCGGAAGCTGTGCGGCCCCCAACGCTGAGGGCACTACAGGCTCCAAAGGCAGAAGGAACGACGTTGTCTGGGTAAAATGATTCCGCCTGAGCTGAACCTGCCTTCCCTTGTCCAAGCTTCTCCGTCCCCTCCTCAAGCAGCACAAGGGAGACGGTGTTAGCTGCGCTTTAGCCTCCACGCCGTGGCCGAGGACCCACAACCAGAGCAGCGCCGGCCGGGGGCCCACACCCTGCTTTCTCCCTCGGCGACGTGTGCCAGGCCGGCGTGCCCGTCGGCACAGCCTTCCAGGAGCCCCGCGCTCCGAGACGGACGAGCAGCGCCCACCAAGGAAGGCGCAGACAAGGATGCACTGTCTACCTCAATCCCCTTTTTCCATTTAATAGATGGTGCTCAGCAACCCCAAAATTGGGTACTTCTTATTTCATTCTTATCAAAAAGAGCCTCCCTTTTCAGGTGAAGAAAGCGCAGTTAAAGAGGCCTGAGATCACTAGATCAGCGGCAGAAAGAACACGAAGAGGGACTCACGTCCACGTGCTGTTACAGGGGGCGGAGGATGGGGGCTCAGGCCAGGCAGCCTGACGCTTGACCCGGCGCTAACCTTACGGGAATGGGGCCG
This sequence comes from Antechinus flavipes, assembly GCF_016432865.1. Lineage (NCBI taxonomy): Eukaryota > Metazoa > Chordata > Mammalia > Dasyuromorphia > Dasyuridae > Antechinus > Antechinus flavipes. The sequence goes on along the minus strand of NC_067400.1, from coordinate 19,149,416 downwards.
GGCAGGAGCCCAGGTCCCTGGTTTGAGCACAAACTTTATTTTATTTGTGAAATAGCTCGAGATAAGCAGCAAAGACGATAGGAGGCAGTGAGAACATTACGGCTGCCTCGTGCCCCCCCGGAGGCCTCCTACTTATTTCCCCGCTCAGTCTCTGTCCAGCCCATCTGTGCAGTTCCCCTCATTCTTACTCCCTCTACGCGCTCGGGTTCCTACAATGATTCGCGAGCCTGTACTGATGGGCTCTGGTTTCTGTGATTACACTGAATGACGTGACTAACCAGCAGCTGAGCAGTCACTCTCACCTCTTTAATACTCAGGGAATCTGGGACTAGCAACTTTCTCCTAAGAGTGGGGGTGATCTTCTGGGAGACCTCTATCACTCCCCCACACACCCCCCCCAGGGAAGCTCACTGCCCCCCCCTTCCATCTCCCAACACGGAACCAGAAGCAGACTAACTGCAGCCGGCATCTCTCCCAGGTGCCAGGCCCGCTGCCCTTCGTTGGGGGAGGGGAGGCAGCCACGATACCCACGATCCTCCTCTCCCAAAGCCCAAGAGCCTCGGGGCCAGAAAGAGCTTCCCTGACCACAAGGTCCCCATTAAGACATAAGCCCGTGCTAAGTGAGATGAGCAGAACTAGGAGATCATTATACACTTCGACAACGATATTGTATGAGGACATATTTTGATGGAAATGGATTTCTTTGACAAAGAGACCTGAGTTTCAATTGATAAATGACGGACAAAAGCAGCTACACCCAAAGAAAGAACACTGGGAAACGAATGTGAACTATCTGCATTTTTGTTTTTCTTCCCGGGTTATTTCTACCTTCTGAATCCAATTCTCCCTACGCAACAAGAGAACTGTTCGGTTCTGCAAACATATATTGTATCTAGGATATACTGCAACATATCCAACATATAAAGGACTGCTTGCCATCTAGGGGAGGGGGTGGAGGGAGGGAGGGGGAAAAAAATCGGAACAGAAACGAGTGTCAATATAATGTAATTATTAAATAAAAAATTTAAAAAAAAAAAAAAAAAAAAAAAGACATAAGCCCGGCCTGTACCTCTCATCGTCTGTGTCCATGGTCTCTTTGTCCCGATCCAGTTCCTTGAGCTTCCAGTTCCTGCGACGCTGACGTTTGACACGATCATAACTCTTTTTGATCAAGACCTAAACACCAAAGTAATCAGAACGTTATTCAGAGAGGAACAACGGCCCAGTGGAAGCCCAGAGACTCCAAAACCTGCTGTGGGGGCCACAGACCGGGGCCGTGGGGGCCACGGGGACCACAGATGGGGCTACGGGGGCCACAGACAGGGCCGTGTGTCCCCGGTGGGGGTCCCTCCGGCCCCAGCCCCATAAGGGGGCAGCCGGCCCATCGGACACAAGCACGCCGGGATGCTGGCGGAGAGACACTCGTTAAGCGGACTTTGCCCTTCTGTTGGCCTTGCACCTACGGCCCGGCTCCGTCTCCTGGGTCTCTGAAACAGCCAAGTAAAACAGATGGATTCTCTCCTTCCATCCCTCGCCTCCACCCCTGCTGAGAAAAGCAGCACCTGTTCACTCCCATTAAAGAGCAGGTGGATGGAGACTCGCCGCACCGACGTTGCACAAACTCATCAGGGTTTTAAAGCGCCGCCGGCTTCGAGGCCTGGGAGAGACTGCTGACAACCACGATTCCGTTCACCGCCTCCCTACGGTACTTTTGCTTTGACGTCACCTTCGCTTCCCAATAACCTTTTCTCCCCCCGGACCCACCCCCCGATCACAGAGAATGGGGGGGAAGCGGGCTCATCCATCAAGCCCAATATCCTAATGGTTTCCTCCACCCCAGCCAAGAAGGAGCGCCTTTTGTTTCTAAACAAACTCTGGCTGCTCCAGGGAAGAAAGATGGAGGCGAGCTAAGAGTGGATCCCCGATACAGCCGGCTAAACACTCCTGTGACTCATTCTGCTCTGTGGTACGTCAAAGGGTCTGGTAAAGTAAATTAAGAAAACTACGGCATTCTGTGGAAGATGGTTGATAAAAAAAGGGACCAAAGTCTCGAACTCTTTCGGACTTACTTTCTCTAGGAAAAGGAGGAGAGCCACTTTCAAAGCGTTTTCAAAGGAAAGCTCTCGTTTGATCTCACCTTCCCACTCCACAGAGACCCCAAACAGCCCCGTTCTTCACCGAGGAGCGGGCACCTCTCCCTCCCGGGGGAAACCTCCCGAGGGGACGGAACACTCACCACGTCGGGGACACGATGCGTGTTCATTTTGTTGGCGTACTCATCGTTCAGGTTGCAGTTGGCCAAGTCAAAGCTGGGATGGAGAAGACGAGAAGCGTGATAAGGAGGACATCCACCTTCCGTGCTGGGGGTCTGCTGCTTTACAGGCTCCCCAGACAGGTTCTGCGCAAGTGGCCGGGCGAGAAGCCACAGTGAAGGGGGCAGACGCTGCGCACGAGGCTCTGGGCTGAGACTGGACAGTCCAGTGTCTCCTCCCCGTCCCGGCCCCCAGCCTCCTCCCCGCCGGGAGCCTCCAGGGAGCAGCCCAACCCAAACTTTGACCAGGGAGCCCGAGTGCCGAGAGGCCCGTGGCGTACCCACCCCAGCACCAAGTCTCCGGGGTTCAGCAGGTGTCCCAGGTGAGTCCGGCAGAAGTACTGGTTGTCCGTGTTCATCTCCGATGTCTTCTGCACCCAGACTTCGGCGAGCATGTGCTGGACAGGAACAATGAGAGGGGCTCGGTCAGCGGCCACGAGCTCCTGCTTCCTGACGGAAGCCCTCTGAGCACCACTAAGGGACGTCTGAGCCCCTTTAAGCCTACAGGGCTTCCAAGGAGGGGACGACCCCTGCTGCCCACCCGCCACTCGGTGCCCTCGCCCTGTCCGTAATGTGGGCCCCAGCCCGGCTCCAGGGGAGCTTCTCCTGTGGCCGTGGGAGGCCTCCCCTGCCCGGGAGGCTCCTGATGGAACGTGGGCTCCCCGAGGGCAGACGCACACAGGGGCAAGTTAAACGCCTGCTGGCCGATGGGCTGGTCACGGGGAGGGGGAGGGGGGCCATGAGCTGGGACGAAGGGAAAAAGAGGGAAGGGACAGAGGTGCCCCCGTGCACAGGCCCTCATGCAGGGCCCACCACTGCACCGAGTGGAACTGGGGCTCTGGGTCCCTCAGCAGCAGAGCCCAGGCTCGGGGCTCCGGCCACAGCCGGCCAATCCCAGTGGGGGGAGGGGAGGGGGGGAGGAGACCCCAGGAGCACGAGCCTGGAGCAGAACTCGGAGGCGGCCTTGGTGAAGGCGGCCAGAAAGCGCGAGCCAGAGCCTGGCCCTCGGGGTCCTGGCATCCACACTAGTCCCCAGCCCCCGGGCCCCCAGCAGGCCAGTGGTTCTCCTCCCGGCCCGGCTCCCGGGACTCGTTTGCTCTGACTCCCGCCTCCTGCCAGAAGGCCTAGTTCAGGAAGGCGGCCTGGGGGGGAGGGGGGAGCCTCACCTTGTTGGATCGCATGCCGGCCCCCGCCACGGCCTTCTGGTTGTGGACCAGGCTGCACTCCATCACAATGAACTCCTCCAGCTGCTTGGGGTGGCACAAGCTGCTGAAGGGGTACCGCCAGTAAGTGTTCCCATCGATCTCGGCGACTGCGGGGAAGGGGCGAGGAGAGCCCTGAGGGCCGGGCGGAGGACACGGCCCAGCCACCAACGACAGACATTCCCGGTCACCTCCCGTGCCGGCTCCGCCCCCACGTGCCCGTTTCTCCCCCAGCGTCCACAACCCACTGAAGGGCCAAGGGACCCCCGGCCACTGCATGCGGGAACGTGGCCACGGGTCTGGCCAGTCTCCGCCATGGTCCGTGCACAATCCCGCCTAATCTCCAGCAGGAGGAGCCTCCAGGGTGTAAGAAAAAGGAAATTTCCCAAAAGCTGAGGCGCCTTTCCTGCCGTCACTCTTGCTAACTCTTGCTCTCCTTACGGATCCTATCAAGATCATTTGTGGTTTCTTATCTAGAGACTTTCCATTTCTGTTCACTCTGTGTTAAGGAAAAATTCTAAACCATTTTGTTTTTTAACTAAAACTAAAAAAAAAAAAATAATAAATTTTTTAAAATAAAAGCAGGCCGAAATGAATCTAAATAATTAGCCTTAATAAAAACCATTCCTCTAGGATGGAAGTTTCCAAATGAGTTTTATCTAAACTCCAGGAGGGATGGAACGAGCCAACCATCCGAGCACCGCCACATCTCTCCATCCCAAAAAGCAAATTGCTTTCCAAAGCCTGAATTGCTTTCAAATACGCTGAAATGTGGCCATGAGGCTTTAAATGAATTAGTCACAAAAATTAAATTGGAGAGCAAACACAATCCAATTTCAGTAAAAGTTAATGGAACGAAACAACTACACAAGAAAAGATTTGAAGGAATAATAGAAGGGATAATTTCTATAAACATTATCAAATGAGAGAAGAGAGCCCTTTTAATCAAATGCTTTCTTCCCAATCCAATCCCCATTCACCTTTTGCAAATATGTTCTGCAGCTAGGTTTATAATTCTCATTTCAAAAAATGAGGGTTTTTTTTCCAAGAATTAAAATTCTGTAATTCAAGGGCATAGTATGAATAGTTTTAACTATTAAAAACCCCATTCACTACTGTACCCAGAGACGTACAACCTTTAAGACAATTTTTTCCATGCCCCCTCCCCCAAAAAGCCTTACTCTGCAGTGTGTTCGGGTCAATGAGGTGGATGGCGCTGGTCACTCGGATGCAGACACAGATCTGGCTCATGTTTCCAAGGCTCTGCGCCAGTTTTGGAGAGAGACACACGACGTTGTCCTGCGCAGAAGCAGAAAGTGGCGGAGGTGAGTCCCGCGTCACAGCCCCCAACGCGATTCTTTCCAGAGTCTCCCAGCCTGGCCCGTCCCGAGAACTCCTTCCAAAGCTCCGCGGCCAGAAGCTCCCTTCTCCTCCGCGGCCCGGCTACCATTTTATTACCATTTATTCAGATATGGAACTGAGAGCCCCTCGAAACTTTAACGTTTCTATCACACAACCACAGGCCGATATTCTATAAACACATACCAGATCTCTGGCGATTCGTAATCTACGAACATCTACAAGAATACAAATTCAACTAAAGCAAAATTTCTCTGAGAACAGCTGCAAATGGCCTTCTCAAATACAATTCCCACTGAAGTCTTTTCTCTGTCTATATTTACATCTACATAGAGACACACAGATACTAGAGAAGAACTAGGAACTGAAACTCCAAAATGCCTAATGGTAGAACTACAGACTGGGAGAACGTTCGAGGTGGAAGGGACCCTCTTTGAGAAATACATTTAAAAAAAATCAAACTGATCCCAAGGACGACGCACCTCATTAGTGAAGGAAACAAACCGTCTGATGAATTTCTAGGAGGACCAGAGTGGGAGCCCTCGGGGGCCTGCCTGACACAGCCGCCTCCCTGGGCCTTCTTATTCCCCCGGACCCCAAACACAGGAGCATGAGCACAACCTGTTGTCCACAAAGGTCTAGGATGTGAATGAAGGAAGAGACACCAAGCTTTCAAAGCTCTCATTAACTCCTTACCCTTTTCACTCTCCACTATTCCTAAGATAGCCTCAGAGCCCAAGCTTTAATTTAAACACAGCGATGGAAAGGAGAGATGCACAGGCTCCGCTTATTTCCATCTGACAAATCCAGGAGCACCTACTGTCAAGCCACGGCAAGTGTCCAGGAAGCCCCCAGGGCCAGACACTATAGAGCCGCTGACAGGTTTGCAAAGCCGTGACTTAATCTGTTAGATCTTAGACTTAAGTTAGATCTGACTTAGACTTAATTAGCCCCCCTCGTGACTGTGGCCGCCTCGGCCCCAGGGGACGGTCAGGGAGGGCTCTACAAGCCCCGGGGCATCACTGGTGACCAGCCTGGCCACGGGGGCTCACGGAGGGCGGGAAGACACAGGCACAAAAGGGCCACGGGCCCCACGGGCCCCCAGCCAGGCTGGTGTGAGACCAAGGCAGCATCGGGGCAGGAGGGAGCGTCCCCGTGGCCTGTGGGGCTGGGGCCGTCAACAACCCGGGAGAGTCTCGTCTCCTGTTTGCAAGTTCTGAGCCAGCCAGAAAAAAATGGCCTAGAGAATGGGAGGGGAGGAGCTGAAAAGCTGCCCTGAGGCCATGAAGTGCAGGAGGACCGCAGTCTGTCCCCCCCACAGCACGAGGGGGCCACCACTGGCTGGGGAAGGGGGAAGGAGGGGCAGGGGGACCTGACTGAGGCTGCCTTAGGCCCCGGGCACATCCCTCAGCCTCTCAGACCATGCTCCTCCTCCTCGCCTGTGAGATGGGGCACCCACATGCAGACCCACAGTGGTTCCACCTTCCATAGCCGCTGCTTTCTTGCCCAAACCCTAAAGGAAGGAGAAGCCTCCGAACCACAAGCCGCCATCCTTGCCCACGGGGGCTTCCCCGAGGCCTTCTAAGGCCTATCGGTGGCAGGGTCGGGGCTGCTCTCACCAGGGCGGGCCTTTCAGAACTGGGACAGCGGCAGGCTCCCCCAACTGAGCCCAGGCTCCCCCCGGCCCAGGCTCCCCCCCGGCCCAGGCCCAGGCGGTCCCTTCCAGCACAATCTTAGACACTTCTCCCCCAGCTCTTCTGGGGCCTCTAACTTATGCTAACTCATGGGGCTGCGCTCCTAACTTATGTTAACGGAAGCTGAATTCAGATTCATCAAGCAGAGGAAGAGTTACCTTGCATATGGGAACAATCTCCACAGAAAAAGTGCTTTTGTAGTTATATGTATTGCTGTGAATGTCATGGGAGATCAGTCTCTGCGAAGATTTGGATCTAAAAGTTAAAGAAATAACGAGGTTACCCTTAACCCCCCAGGACTGACGCAGATCCCGCTCCCGGCGCTGAGCCCGGGGACCCAAACACGCGGGGACTCCTCCTCCTCAGTGCTGACCCCCACCTCTGTGGCCCCCCGCCCCCGGTATCCTTCCCCAGCGCAGCCTCCGCTCCTTGTGGCCCCGCTCCTGGGACTGTCCTCGTGTTCCCGGAGCCGGCTCAGGGCCCAGCAGAGGGTGGCGCTTGGCTACTACTGGATAAGCCGATTTACCCCCGGAGACGCCCCGGCCACGTTCCAGTGGGGGGCACCCCCAGAGCTGACTCCCGCCCCCCGTGTCTGTACCGCCCCCTTCCCGAGCCCCCAACAAGGGCCTGCCTCCACCCTGGGACGCGCCATTCCTGCGACATCCCGCGCCCGGCCCCCCCGCAGCTTCTCGCCCCCCTGTGCCGGCGTCCGCGGCCCCGAGGCCCCCCCGCACCCACGAGACCCGAGGGGCAGCCAGGAGGCCCGGCCTCCCCCACTCCCCTACCTGCAAGGCACCGTGCACTGCAGAAAGTCCACCATCTTCTGCGCGTGCTGCTTCTGGGCGTAGTAGAAATCCAGGCCATCTAAAAGGAACAGGAGGGCGGCCCTGAAGGGGCTTCCACAGGCCCCGAGTGCACTTCTGGGCACTAACTCCCGCACGGAGGGAGGGGCTCTGCAGGCCGTGGGGGCCCCACGAGGGAGGGGGCAGGGCCGGGCCTCAGGAGCGTCGCCGGCCAGCAGCAAGGCCGAAGAGCAGAATGTTAGCCAGCTCTGCCGACCTCTGCTCTCTGCCACCGGCACCCCCCCCCCCCCAGAGCAAACAGAAGCCCCCTTTCCAGCTGCAGGTCTCCCCGGGAGCCTGTGCTGACTCATCACACCAAGAGTTCTCCCCAGGAGAGGGGGGCGCCCCAGCAGGACCCCTCGGGGCCCGGGTACTCCTGGGCGGGGCGGGGGCCAGCAGCCCATCTAGGGCAAGCCTGGAGCCCATCGGAGGCCTTGCTGACCTAACAGTCCGCGGGCCGGGGGGCGGCCAGCCCGACTTCGGACAAGCCGCCCGGCTGGTTCTGCCTCAGTTTCCCCGCCTGTCAGTTCTATTTACGTTCACAGAACCCTCCCCAAAATGCTTCTTCCTAAGGCTTTAGAAACGCTCTCCTGAACAAGGCAGCCGACCGTTCCCAAGGGGAGCACAGCCCTCGGGGGCCTTCTATCCCACGGAGCTGACAGCCCCAGCTGGCGTTAACTGTCCCATGAAACGTTCTCGCCGTCTTTTAATGCCGTCTTCCCACCAATAAGGACGGGAGGAGAGCCCGACGGACTCGCCCATCCCTGCTCACTCTTTCCTTTAAGTGACTTTTTAAAAGGCGCAGAAAGCAATCTCTTCCCACGTGCTCCCAGCTACTCTGATGGTGCAAGGCTCCGAGGCCTGGGCTTGTCCACGTCTTTGCGCCCCGAGGCTCCACAACAGGAACAGCGGGAGGTCCCGCGGCGCTTCCCACCCTCCCAAATAAAAGCGCGCGGAACGTTCCATAAGGAACTTTGGGGTGTCGGGAAAATGAAATTTCAAACGTCTCAAATGCAAGGGGATCCGCGCCCGCCTCACCGTGAATCTCCTTGATGCGGAGGGTGTTCTGGTGCGCTCTGTGCTTCAGGATCAGCTGCTCCAGGTAGTAGAAAGTCTTTTTGTGTAAGGTCTAAATTGAAATCAAGAACCCAGAACAAACGTTAGAGGTCAAAGAGGAACAAAAAAATCAACTCTGAATGGCACATTCTTCTAACAGGACAAAAATAAAACGGCGCCAGAGGCATCCGGGTAAAAATGTGCTCTGGAAAACAAGTACCCACGACTCATCGATGCTCCCGTCTTACAAAAGCCCAGGGCCCGAAGACCCCCGGGGGCTGCCAAGCTCTGGAGGAAGGGCGAAGGGCGGGCTCGGCCTCCCTCCCTCTCTCCAGGCTCCAGCGGCTCTGGGGGACAAGCAGGAGGACCCACGGGAGGGGGGAGGGGAGGGGGCGCTTCCGTCAGTCCGCATCATGCTTACCTTCTGCCTGACCTGAACCACGGCCTTCCAGAAATCCTTGGCTTCCACCCGATGGCAAGCATCACACATCTGGGGCTGCACCACGTACTCCACCACGAACACTTGCTGAAGGATGGCGCCGTTCAGGACCTGGAGGGAGAAAAACAACCGTCCCCGTCCATCCGTCCCCAGAGAAAGCCACGTCCAAAGTCTCCTCACCTGTGGCTCCGAGACTTTCCATCCCGGCACAGTTATACCTGAAAGGCCCATAAACCCGTGCGATCTCATCATCCCTTTAATTGAAAATCTGTTCGCGTAAGTACCTTCAGAATGTATTTCATATTAATTAAGGATAAACTACCCAGATTTAACATCCTATATGTAGAAAATGGTAGATTATTTGATCAAAAAGGTAAAAAGACATAGTGATTAAGCCCCGGGATGTCTTACATTAACATTTCAAAGGCTCTGAAAGATTCTTAAATTAAAGCAGTTTCACTTGGGAATATTTTCTTTGAAGAAAGATGAGCTCTATATAATTTAGCTGCGGAAATGGAGAGGGAGGTGGAAAGAGCAATCTTCAAAAGAAACAAAAGCGTCTCCCGGCCGATGTTTTTATTTTAGTTAGAAAAAACTCTCAGAAACCAGCGTAAGCCTCCATTCTACCCCCTCACGCGTTTTCCCCAAGGACCAGCCAAGCGGACCAGTGACCCCAAAGCAAGCAGAGAAGGAATAACGATGGGATTAAACGAGTCAGCCGGGAATAACCCTCCCTGGTCCCTTTCTGCACCACAGGCAGCGCAGCAGGACTCCCGCTTCCCCTCCGGGCGGCTTCCCCGCTTACCTCCTTCTGGATAGTCAGCTTGACTTTGAGCCGCTTGGAATGAGGTTCTGTCCAAACAAAGCCAGCTTCGATCAACCGTACCTTCAATGGGACAAATGAAAAACTAGAGTAAACCGTGAAGAACTCGCCCATCTCCCCGGAAAAGGGGAAACGAGCTCGGTAATGCACCAGATCTCACAAGATGCTCCGAGAAAGCCAAGGTTCCCCTGGGCAGCCACGAGGTCTGGTGGATCGCGTCAGACCTGGAATCGGGAACATCTAAGTTCCGATTCAGCCTCAGATCCTTGCCGATTGTGCGATTCCAGGAAATCCCTCAACCCTGCTTGCCACGATTCTCATTGGTAAAATAAAGTGGAGAAGGGAATGGCAAAACCCTGCGGGATCTCTGCTAAAAGGAACCCCCGATGGGTCACAAGGAAATGACTGGACATCCATAAAGGGTCCCCTGAGGCCACAAGAATCACAGGCACTCGGGCAGGCCCAGAGAGGGAGGACGGAGGGACCGTGGTACAGGGTCTCCCTGCACAAGATCGTCCTGGGGTTTCCTCCCGCTTTTCTCAGAGCGCTGATTCTAACCCCCTCAGGCAGAGGCCAGGGGTGCTCCATTCCGATCACACTGAGTCAAGAGACTTTAGTCACCATATTCTGATCTGAAATTCATGGCTGGCTACTTCCTGACCAAGCTATGACACAATGTTAAAATCCGGATTTTTTTTTTTTTTTTTTTTGCAATCACATTCAGAACTGACAGATTCTGTTAAAAAAAAAAAAAAGAAAGAACAAGAAAAAAAAGGGAATTGGGGGGAGGAGAGAAAACCAAATATCCATGGGCCAATCCTCTGGGAGCGAAGCAATTCTGACTCAGAACCCTCAATATGAATTCTGGCTACTGAAGCAAGCAATTAAATGAAACTAGACTTCATTTAATAAGAAGCTGGGTGGCGCAATGGATAGAGCACCGGCCCTGAAGTCAAGAGGACCTGAGTTCAAATTTGGCCTCAGACACTTAAGTGTATGACCCTGGGCAAGTCACTGAACCCCAACTGCCTCAGCAAAAAAAAAAAAAAAAGAGAGAGAGAGAAAGAGAGAGAGAGAGAGAGAGAGAATAAAATGTTTAAAAATTAAGACCAATTTTGCTTCTTGTCTTCTCTGAACTTTATCATCTCTATGATATCTTAAATGACCAGTTCAAGTCTCCAATGACGCCCAAATGTAATAGTTGTCACTAATTCCAACCTTAAATGTCCCTCTTGGCTTGCTGGCTCTCCTGCCAACCCCTCCCAAAGCTCCGTGCATTTGCTGTTTTGTGACGCTACTTGTATGTACGTCAGTGTAATGTTCTCTGTCGAGTTTTCTTGGGCTCCTCTGGGAGCAGCCTTCGTTTCAGGCCAGTAATCGCCCCAAACGCAGCCAGGTGTTAAAGCCCACATCCTTTCTTGTCTCCTTCGGCTGGGGCTCGGCTAGTTTCCTGGAGGCCTCCGGAGCTTGGTTTCAGTGGAGAAGCGGAGGAGGAGAGCTGCCGCCACTTCTGTCTTCCCTCGTTCCGCTTCTGGCTGAGTTTGTCCCAGCTTATAACCTCTCTAATCAAAGGTGTGAATCTTGTAGGACTACAGTAAGTACTAAGTACATGGACTGAACTAGAGAACGGTTAAGCACCGGGCTGAACAACCACTGTCTCTATCAATTCCACTGACTCAGCCCCTTGTTTCAAGTTCTGGCCCCTCACACGTCGGGGTAGGTCAGGATTGCAGAGGACAGAAGCTCCTACTGGAAGGGATTGTCGGGAGGACCCAGTGAGATATTTATAAAACACTCAGTGCAATGGCTGCCACGTGGTAGGTATTTTTAAATGCTTATTCCCTATAATCATAGAAGTATAATACTATTAATTGTCTATAACAAATTTCAGAAAAGCCTGAAAAGACTTCCATGAACTGATGCTGGATAAAGTGAGACAATATTATACACAGTAATAGCAAGTTTATATAATGATCAACTGTGATGGACTTAAGTCTTCTCAGCAATACGGAGATCCGAGACGGTTTCTACAGACTTGGGATAGAAAATGTCATCCACATTCAGAGACACAACTAGGGAGACTGAATGTGGATCGAAGTACAGTATCCCTACCCCCCGCCTTCTTTTTTGGTTCTTTTTCTCTCATTTTTTTCTCTTTTATCTGATTTTTCTCACACCTCACAAATGTGGATGCTGATAAGGATTGTACGCATATAACCTATAGCAAATTGCTTGCTCTCTTGAGGAGAAAAAACTCTGAAACACAAAATCTTACATAACTGAATGTTGAAAACTATCTTTTTGTATTTAGAAAAATTTTAAAAAATGTTTGTTCCTACTTCCCCCCTTCCCATCCCCATCGCTCCGCCTGTGTCTGGATTCAGGAGGCCTCCTTTTCATGGCAATTCCTTTCCATCTGTCCCCAGGACAGCGACACAGCCAACATTCCCACTTGGGTCCACTTCACATTTTTCATGCAACAGCTTCTTCCCCCTCACCGGGACGGAGCTGCCTTTGTCGCGTACGACGTCTGTCTCTGCTGACCCTTTCTTCTCTGGCACGGACGTGGCTCCTGCTAGAGCTGGATACCGAACCACAGAGCCATGGGCTCGGGAAGCCCGCTTGTTTCCTGTCGAGAGCTGGGAAATTTCCTTTAGCTGAAGTGATGGTTAGTGTCCGGCCCAACTCGGGAGTCTCCTGGCTCACTTCCTACAACCTCCACGTGGAAGGTTACCAAACTTCTCCAAGTCTTGCTCTGAGCCCGACTTCCCAGCATGCTTCTTGCCTCCTGCCTTTGCCAATGGAAACATTAGGAATCGGCCCCGCTGACTCTGGGGGCATTTCCATACGCCTTTGCTCTCTCGCATGGGTGGAGGTGCACCACGTGTAACGGTCACCCTCGTTCTCCACGCCAGTGGGCACCATGTGTAACAGTCACCCTCGTTCTCCACGCCGGTGGGCACCACATGTACGGTTACCCTCATTGTCCACGCCGGCGGGCACCAGGTGTGTAACGGTCACCCTCGTTCTCCCCGCTGGTGGGCACCACGTGTAACGGTCACCCTCGTTCTCCCCGCCGGTGGGCACCGGGTGTAACGGTCACCCTCGTTCTCCATGCCGGTGGGCACCATCCTTGAGCTGCAAGCTGGGACGGCCCACGGGCAGACACCCCCGAAGGCTGCAGCTGGAGCACCTGCTCCTCTCCCGTCTGAGGAGGGCGTAGAGTCGAGGCCCACTTCCCACCACTGGCAGCAATCCGCAGGCTCCTGCTCCTTCAGCTGGGACGTCTCAGGTCCTGCATCTGCTTATAAATTACTGGACAAACCCGGCCTTCGGGGGAGCCGGGCAGAGCTCTGCCCCCTTTTGCACAAGAGGACCGGAAACACGACTGACGGCGGTTCTGCGTTTTCACCTGCACGGCCATAGCCGAAGTCCCTCCACTCCCGGCCAGGCCATTCTCCAGGGAGCAGAAAGCCTGACACTGGAACCACACGAGCCTTCCGCTGGGGGACAACCTCCCAGAGCTTCGGCGCTGCTCGGGCAGCCTCTGAAAACCCCAAACTCCCTCCTGCTGCGATGAGCACTGGAAGTGGAAGAAGGAACTTCCATCCAGGACAAATCATCGAGACTTTCAAACGAAAGCCAATTTTCCTTTTAAAAAATTTCCACAAGAAAACTTGTAATTATAAATATGAAAAAGTGGCTAAAAACTTGATGAGGCAAGGTTTGTGCAAACAATAAAAATGAGTTTAATGATCCTTAGCCTTACATGACGTGAATTTCTTTTAACCTAAGAGAACTTTTATAAAATTGATGGAAAAGAGCAAATCTATAAAATCTGATGATACTTAAGCTACCAGTGTTATCTACTTTGCATAATGCAAAGGGACAAAGATGCTGGACTGAGTTGAAAGGTCACCAGATGCTGCCATAATTTACAAAAGTCCATTCATTAAAGGATGAGTGAACTACTTTTTTGAAAAGCATTTCCAGCAAAAAGGTTCTACAGGCATTACTGATAAATATTCTCCTTAGTAACTTTAACATGAAAGGTTCGATTTAAATAGTAATTATTTCAAACATCTTGAACTCACATAACCAGAGAATTAAATGATTTCTGTTTAAAAGGCACATGAGTGCAAATACAGGCACAAACACACAAATATTTTGCCAAAATAAAATTTAAATGACATTCTGCTCTTCCTTTTGGCTATTTTGGTACTTTGTAAAGAACCATACAAGAAAAAAAAAAAAATCAAATCCCAGCAAATCAGAATACCAATCTGTACCATTATTTCTGAATCTTAAAATTTCTCCATTTTCTTCCAATTTATCCCCTGTTATCAAGGTGTGATCTTTATACCCAAGTTCCAGAAGATAATTAATCTACCTTACTTAAAGAAGCCTTGATTTTTTTCAAACACAAAGTAAGGAGTTCCCTTGACTCTAAGGCACATTGTATCCATGTTCCTGGTGGCTGAAGATATCTAAGGAAAAACAAAGAGAGAGTCAATTATGAACTCTGCATGAACAGACAGGTATACACAGAGCATTTAAAACAATTTCTATTCCCCAGGAAAACTCAATCAGGAAGTTGTTAACCAGGTTAACAAAAAAAAAAAAAAAAGTTATTTTTTTTTAAATATTAAAAATCTCATGATTTATGTATGTACTTATTCAAAAACCCAATGAGAGGTCATGGGACTTATTTTGTATAAATACATAACATAAATTTCATTTTGCTTTTCATTAAGACAGAGTGTTCCTGAGTACGGTTCTTAGAAGATCTCTTTCAAAGATGTGATTTTTATCAGAGCGAGAACTCTCACCACTGACACCGACCGCTGCCCCTCTGGTTGTAGGATCTGAAGAAGGGCTGTGTCTCTGTCCAACCTGCGCAGAAGCTTCTCCCCAGCTGGCTGGGCTAATTCTCCAGCTATCTGCCGGTTGCCAGGTCACTGACACCTCCATAAGGACGCACTCCAAGCCCTGCCAGGTCACGGACCACGTCAGACCACTGGCTGCTCCCAGGGCTGGGCTTTGGTTTAACTTCGGTGCATCCACATCACCGGGCCAGCCACGGGAGTGTCCCAAAAAGCCAGGCTGTCTGAACGCTGACCTCGTCCCTGGGAAATCGCCTTCTCCTACGGGGTCCCCCCAACCTCGGCACGCCTGCCTCATCAGGACTCAGCCTTCTGACTGAGGACACGGCCACGAACGCAACGTTCACTGAAGCAGAGAACAGGAGAAAGATCTTCTGCGAGAGTCCCTTCCCCACCCTGCCCTCATTCCGGATTTCTTGGGTTTCTCTACCTTGTCACCCCCCCACAGACACATTCTCCCTCCCAGCCAGCACGTCCTCTTCCAAGTCCCACATCCTCCCTCAAGCTTTCCCTTTGGGGACTGGTTCTTCCTTTTGACCGGAAGCTCCTGGGGAACGGGGACTTTCTTTGAGTATCTGTATTGCCGGCACTTAGCAAATGCTGGCATTTTTTTGTTGTTGAGTCATGTCTAACTCTTCATGACCCCATCTGGGGTTTTCTTAGCAAATGCTGGAGGAGTTGGCCATTTCCTAATCCAGCTCATTCTAGAGATGAGGCACCCAGAGTTAAGTGACTTGCACTTGTATCTGAGGTCAAATTTGAAGATTAATCTTCCTGACTGTGAGCCCAGCACTCTATTCACTAAGGCAGGGGTCCTCAAACTTTTTAAATAGGGGGCCAGTTCACTGTCCCTCAGACTGTTGGAGGGCCAGACTATAGTAAAAACAAAAACTTTGTTTTATGGGCCTTTAAATAAAGAAACTTCACAGCCCTGGGTGAGGGGGATAATCGTCCTCAGCTGGCGCATCTGGCCCACGGGCCATAGTTTGAAGACTCTGCACTAAGGCTACCACTAGCTGTCCTTGTAATAGGTATTTAATAAATACTTATTATCAAAGATAGGAAGAAAAGTTAAGTACATCTTAAAGTACTTAACACATCTACAAAATACAAACATTTGTATTAAAGATAAAAATTCCACTGTATCCAAACTTAATGTTGATTCTTTTCATTTCACTCAACCAGGAAGAAAAAACTCAAACCAGTGGTAATAGCTACATTATTTCTTTTATTTTTATCTCTCCTTAGCATAAATCAATTTCTTAAAAACACCTACAGAAAAGACATCCTAACAAGAAGCTAACAATTTTATAATGATCTTATTTATTTCTTAAGAACTAGAAAACACTGTAAAATTTGGGACTCCCAAATATTTGCCCCAAACTTGTAGCTCCTCTCACTCTAGATCTGGGGTAGATAGGGAACTTCCAGTCTGAGAGCCATAAAAGGCCCAAGAAATCATCTCCTTAATCAATCCAAGGTGATGAGCTGAAAGCTGGATACAAAAACCTCCCACTGCTTGAGCTCTCTAAGTCGATAATTTTATGTGGCCCTCAAATGATGTTATAAATATCCAAATGGCCCTTGGCAGGAAAGAGGTTCCCCACCCCTGCCCTAAACGAAAATCAGAATATAAAATAAACTAAAATATCATACCTTTCACACTGTTTGCAGAAGTTAATTGAAACTTGTTTGGGGATCCCTTCACTAATGTCCACTTGCGTCCGCAAACAGGCCACACACATGTTGGCTGGGTTGGGGGGGATGGGGACACCGCACTCGCAGCACAGGCTTAAGTAAATGGAACAAAATAAAGCACATTTTAGATTTCTGAAATGGGACAGTGACAATACATCCTCCTAAGAGTTCGGGGTGCACTATAAGTTTTAATTTGTATTTTGACCTTCTTTCTGATGACATTTCCTCAAAAAAATTTTGGATATGTTGCATTCATTATATATCGGGATTAACTGAGAATAGCTACCTACAATCATGTCTCAGGATGTTTTCCCTAAGATGTCATTTCATTCTACAATCCAAGTATAAAAATACACTCAAAGGAAAAAATTACTGAGGGAAACAGTACTACATATCGAAGTTATCTTATTTATCCTATACATAGCTTTGTGGGGGTGTATGTATACACATACATATAGATGTATATATATATATACACACACACACATAATAAAATAAATTTTAAAAATAAAAAAATTGAAACAAAAATTTACAGATGGTAGCTCTCATAAGAGTGTAAGCTTTTTGAGAAGAGTGCTATCTTTGGACTCTTTATATTTCCAGGGTTTAATACAGTGCTTGGTACACAGTAGGCATTTGATAAATAATTATAGAACTGTATAGATAGGAGAGGTATAAAATCTTATTTTATGTCATCCCATTTTTAAGATTGGCAAACTGAGGTGCAAACATTGTTTGGATCATCCAAAGAAGCATTTAAAAGCCAGAGTACAGAATTCAAGCTCTGGTGCCAGACCTGGCCTGTTTGCTGGTGAATAATAATTATTTAATATATCTGGACATTTTAAAATTCTGCTGGGTTCTCGTCCTGATTTTTTTCTGTTGTGGTTTCATTTTCCATACAGTCAGAAGTATTTGCATCTTCAGCAAGGGGCTGAGTCTTGAGCCTGAATAAGAAGCCTAAGGCCCGGGTGCCCCAGTTCTCACTGCCGAACACTTTCCGAAGATCTCTAAACAACTCTAAAGTGAACATCGGACCAATGGGCACCCGAGCAGAAACCACAGAGAGGCGGCTCGTCCTCCAGAGCCCCTGCCTGGCGGTGGCAGCCAATCGGGACCCACAGCAGATGAGCTCATGGCTCACTATGGAAACGCTACAAGTTCCTCGTAAATAGTTTGGTGCCCAACTGGGGCGGGCGCTCGCAGCGGGCGCATGCCGGCAACTGAGCAGGAGTCCAAAGTTCGGACCCAGCGAAACAGACCAGGTGAAACTGACAGAGAAATTGACAGGACAAAGACGGCGGTAACTCACACGCAGCCGGGGCTGCTCGCCGCTGGGCCCTTCAGATACTCCATGGTCCAGAACGCCCTGAAAAAGGGAAGGGGGTGAAGCGCATTCTTTGCCCCCCAGCTCGAAGGGACCCCCTCCCTCCCTCCCAGTCACGGGCTTCTAACTCGCGCCATGCCCCACGAGATCTCCCCACCCCCACCCCCCCGGGCGCGGGCCGTTAGGACCCCCGGAGAAAAATGAGTGCCCGGAGGCCTCAGGAAGGGGCCGAGCCGTCCTGACAGGCCCTAGGTCTGTCTGCCAGCGCACGAGGGTTCTGGCCCGAGCTGGGCAGCCCGGGGTGGCCCCGGGACTCAGTTTCTCCTCCGTAAAACTAGATTGGGCTCGATGGCCGAACTTCCGCGATCCCGAGACCCTACGACATCAGCGTCAGCTTTTTCCTCCTCACGGGGGAAGGGGCCTCGAGGGTCTCGCTCAGCTCGCGACCTGTGACTCCTCGGCTCGGGCCTCAGCCCCGTCCCCGACCTTTCGGTGCCTCAGTTTCCTACTCTGTATGGGAAGGTGAATCCCAGTCCCTCCCCGGCCCGACTCTCCTGACCCACCGCCCTAGGGGACGAGTCACGGCCCGGAGCTCCCCGCCCGTCCCGGGACTACCCTGCTCTCCCCCCGTTCTTCCCCAGAACTAACCCCGATCCTTCACGGGTTCCTCACACGCGGCACCGGCACTGTCGCTTCCGGGAAGAAGATCTCGCGCGAGAGAGTGCATGAGACCTTACGAGAGTCTGTGTTTTCTTAAAGGGGCAAGTGTCGGAAAAAGAGAACGGAAGGAAAGGAGCTAGTAGGGGAGATAGAGGAGGGAGAAAGGGGTGTCTCTCTCTATAGTCAAGAGCCACACACTCCCCACTCCTAAATTTAGTGTCTGCTACAATGTTATCCCTAGCAAGAACCTCAGAGCCATTTGATAGATGAGGGAACAGAAGACCAGGGAGCTGGAAGATTTTTTTTCCTCTTTAAATGACTTATTGATCGGTTTTCTTTGCATCCCTAGCGTTTAGCAGGCATACTGTAGGTGCTTAATAAATGCTAATTTTATTTATTAAAGCTCTCTGCCACTTCCCGGCGACTTCTCGACATCCCCCAGGGAATCCTTCCCTTAGAACAAATAAGAACAAAAGACAAATCAACCCATTTGTGTGTCTAAAATTGTTTGCCTAAAAACTGGAAACTGAGTAGATGCCCATCAGTTGGGGAATGGCTGAATAAATTAGATATATGAATGCTAGGGAATATGTCTGTAAGAAACGATCAGCAGGATGGCCTTGGAGAGACTTACCCGAATTGATGCTGAGTGAACTGAAAAGGGAACATTGTACACAGCAACAAGATTGTGATGATCAACTGTGATGGACTCAGCTCTTTTCAACAGTGAAGTGATTTAGACCAATTCCAATAGATCTATCCACAGAACTAAATTGCATGAACACTGGTCACTGCACTGATTAGAATTCTGAAATTTAAGTGATTTTTCCAGGGTCATTACAAATAAATGTGAGTGAAACGGAAATAACCACTTTTTTTCCCTGAGGCAATTGGGGTTAAGTGACTTGCCCAGGGTCACACATCTAGGAAGTGTTCTAACATCATATTTGAACTCAGGCCCTCCTGATTTCAGAGCTGGTGCTCTATCACTGCGCCATCACTTCTTTAAGCCATTTTCCCTGACTCGGAATTTAGAATTCTTTCCACCCCACCTCCAATAGCAAGAGAAGATGCATCCAATACAATGTGATTTTAACAAATATATTAACACATGTTTAATAAATAAAAAAAATCAAGACAAAAACACTTATTGTGTCCAGAGCATTGTAATTGTTAACAGGAAAATGACTTTAGATAAAATATTAGGCTTAAGATATAGAAGGGAGATATTGCACAACCTAGATAGTTATGAGTATAAAAATACTATACTAGTTATGTACTAGTATAGTATATTAATACAAGGTCAGTAGAAGGGAGATATTATACCAACCCAGACAGTTGTAGGATAAAAATACTATACTAGATATATACTAATATAATATATTAATACAAGGTCAGTCTGTTAGAGGAGAGTCCAAAACATGTTTTCGAAAATAAATTCCTTTAAGGCAGCATGTTGCCTTACATAGTAGTACTGTTGAATTGAATTAAAATCCAAGAAGAATGGCCTTTAGGGACAGAATGTTCAGAGAAATCTTCCCTGAATATCTGACCATTTAATTTGAACTTCAAAGGATAAGCTGGGATGAGCAAATAAAGGGGTACAAAGGTGAAGAATATTATATCAGAGGGAACAGAAATCAAAACCTTAAAAGTGGAAAAATCAATGAATTGCAGAGGCATTAGGGGAAAAAATCCTTTTGGCTGGGAATGGGAAAGGTAAGGTGAGGCTAGAGTGTGGGAGAGCCGCTGAAAACAGGTGAACCTGTAACTTTAAGTATCCCACAGGCTCCTCGCCTGAGTCCTTTCCTTCTCCCCCTCTATGCTACTTCACCGGATGAACTCATCAGCTCCCAAAGATTTAGTTACCATCTCTGTGCTAACAATTCTCCCATCTATCTATCTTGTCACAATCTCTCTTGACCTCCAATCCCACACCTCCAACTTCCTTTCAGACATTTGAAACTGGGTACTCGTGGACATCTTAAACACAGCATGTCCAAAACTGAATGTAATCTATTTCTTCCTGAACTCTTTCCTCTTCTACCATTCTTATTACTGTGGAGGGCAACACCACTTCCCAGTCCCTCAGGCTCCCGATCTAGGAATCATCCTGGACTCTCCACTCTTCTCTTTGTATCCAAGCTGTTGCCAAAGATTATCCATTTCACTACTACATCATCTCTTGTAGAATTCACATCTACAGCATCTACTGTATATTTCACCACTACAGCATCTCTTGTAAACTCTATCTCTATATCATCTCTTATAGATTTCATCACTACACCATCTCTTGTGAATTTCCTCTTTGTAGTATCTCTTGTAGATTTCACCACTACATCATTTCCTGTAAATTTCACCTTTGTGGTATCTCTTGTAAATTTCACCACTGTAACATCTCTTGTAGATTTCACTCTCCATAATCTCTTGTAGATTTCACCAATACATCATCTCTTGTGGGTTTCACCATTACATCAGTTCTTGTAAATTTCACTTCTGTCACATCTCCTGTAGATTTCACCTCTGCCACATTTCTTGTACATTTCATCTCTATAGCATCTCTCAGATTTGCTCCATTCTTTCCTCTGAAACTGCCCTCTTATCTTGTCACACTTGGTTTACTGCAATAGCTACTGGTGGGATCCTCCTGCCGCCAGTCTCATCCCACTCTAATCCATCCTCTACTCAGCCACTAAAGTGATTTTCCCAAAGTACAGATTCAACCAATTCATCCCTTTACTCAATATACTTCAGTAGTTCCTTATTACCTCCAGAATCAAATGCAAAAAAAAAAAATGCTCTACTTGACATTCAAAGCCCTTCATAATCTGGCTCCTTTTTACAATATTCTTAAACCTTCCTGGACATCATGTAATCTTCAATCCAGTGAAAATTGGACTCCTGGTTGTTCCATGACACAATGCTCCATCTCTCAGCTGGGGCATTTTCTCTGACTGCCCCTCATATCTGGAATGCTCTCCATCTTTCTCTCTGGTTTGGTTTCCTTCAAGTTACATCAAACTTCTCCTTCTACAGGAAGCTTTCCCCAACCCTTCTGAATTCCAGAATTCTCTGTTAATTATGTCTTATTTGACATAGCTTGGTTGATCATATTTGTTTGCTTGTCTCCTCCCATAGATTATTAATTCCTTAAGGGCAGAGACTGTCTTTTGCCTCTTTTTTGTATTACCATTACTTAGTAGAGAATCAGACATTTAAAAGGCACTTAAAGTTTACTGATTGACCTCAGTTTTCCCATCTGTAGAATGAGGGAATTAGACTGCATGATTTCCGAAGTTCCTTTCAGCTCTAAATCTTTGAGCCCATGCATCTTTTCCTTAAGATCTCACAAAAAAATTATCACATAATATTTTATATCTGGAAATCTGTGCTCTCCTTATTCAGCTTAACTCCTGGTACCTATAAACAAAATATGTATTCTCTAAACTTTCTCTCTCTTTCAGCACATAGCACATACAAGTAGGTTCTTGGTATTGCGTAGCTAAGTGACACAGTGCCCTCCAGCCTGGACTCAAGAAGACCTGAATTCAAATACAGCCTTAAACACTTATTAGCTGTGTGACTCTGGGCAAGTCATTTGACCTCTGTTTGCTTCAGTTTCCTCGGCTATAATATGGGGACCCTGAAAAAGGAAATGGCAAAACACTCCAGAATCTTGGGATTATGAAGAGTTAATAATAACTAAAAAATGACAATAATAACCACAAAGGCATTTAATGTTGAGCTCCATTTCTTTTCACATAGCAAATGAAGTTCAATGATCTCAAAGCCTTCTTCCAACTCTCTTTGGTCATTCCTCTTTTGCTAAGCTGTGATTGTTGGCAAGTTGTTTTTTTTTTTTTTTTTTTCTCATTAAGCCTAAATCTGCTTCTATTCAACTTACCCAATTTTCTCCTAGGAGAATAATCTAAATCCATCTTCCACTTGACAGTCATCTCAGGACTTAGGAATGTGAAGTTAGTCTATATACATATCCAATGTGTTATAAATACCACATAGGAGATTGGCCATGGAAATAATGTTAACAAAAGTCTGGCCAGCATTGTAGTAATACTACAATAAATTCCAAATAGACAAGATATATAAATTTTTTGGGGGGGAAATAACATCACAAAAAATTAGAGACAAATGGAAAATCATATCTTTTACAGTTATGAATAAAGGAAAAATTTGTGTACAGATTAATAAAAGACAAAAAAAAGCCAAAATAGAAAATATCTATTAGTTATTACTGAAGTTTTGCACAAATGAAATTGATGGTAAATACAGTGCTTGGCATAGAGCAAATACTTAATAAATATTGATTAATTAATATAGTTAGAATCAGAATTAAATAAAGGAATGGAGAAAATTCTGACACCCAAAATATATCAGAGTTTATAAAAATCTAAAAAGTTAATAACCATTCTCTAATAGATAGATGGTCAAGAAATGTGAATATTTTTCAAAAGAATTATAAAGTATAAAAAAAATCTACCTGAAAACTGTTTCAAAATCACTAATAATCCTATTTTGATGCAACAAAGTAGCAAAGATGGTAAAATCTGGGCAATCTCCTTGTTGTAAGGGCCATGGGGAGATGGGCACATTAATTCATTGCTGGTGAAGTTGGGAATTGGTTTAACTATTTTGGAAAATAATTTTATGCAAGTTACAAAATTATGCATAACCTTTGCATCAGACATTCCACTACTGGGACTATCTCCCAAATAGGTTGTTGAAAGCAATAAAATGCTCACAAATAAAATTATTCATAACATTATTATGATTAAAAAAAAACAGGACAAAATATGTGCCTAACAATTCAAAAATGGTTTGGATAAACTGTTCTATATGTATGGGAATATTACTGCAGAGTACTAAATGAGGAATATGAGGAATTCAGAGAAACATGGGAATATATGTATAGAATGATGCAAAATAAATGGACCAGAGTCAAAGAACTGTATATACGTGACTACAACAGTGTACATAAAGTTGACCTTGAGAGGCAACAAAACTGGTCAATTGTGATGATCAACAGATATTAAAGTTAAGGGACACCATTTTCCTCTATTAATAAATCAATAAATTGTGATCAAGGAATGTGTTTTGAATCAGAATTTCCCTGGAAAAATATTGGAAAGATACCATTGTATCAATACAAAAAAGTATTCACAAAGCTGAATAGTTTTGTAAAGTGGTAAAAAAAAAATGCCCATAAATGCAGTTATCAGCTCAATCATTTGCCTAGGGTTAGAGGACCTTGAGTCGTAAATATTAATGGTTTTGATCATGATAAACAAGAAAGCAAATAATTAAGTTATTATCAAGTAGTATTCATTTTTGTGATATATTATTATTCCCGAAGATTGAAGTGGTATGAAGAGGATACTCATCTGCACATTTTAGAAACCCTATTAATTTTTACAGATTCAATTTCCAAAGACAATTGGGATAGCTGATTAGAGTAAAATCTGATTATTTGTAATTCATGCTAATGGATGGAAGTGCAAGGGAAGGAAAACACAACTAACTGCCCCAGGAATTGATGGGAATTACTGAAAAATCTAGAATTTTTTCAGCAAGTCTTTATTATAGAGTTTTATAACTTTCAAGGATTCAAAGTAATGATTGCCTAGCATAGCCTTTACCACCATGTTTATTAAAACAATAATTGTGGATTGCAACTGGTACATTAAATGGTACATTAAATGAATTATGTTAAGTTGGTACAATGGAAAGAACTGTGAAGTGGGCTGAGTATTGAAGTCAGTTATTCTGGATTTAAATCTTGATTCTCCGATGCTTACTACTTACTAAGATTGTTGGTATTACTTACTCCCCTAGTTCACAGTTTCTTCTAGAAACTGAAGGGATTAAACTAGATGTTTTCTCTGCTTCCTTCCAGCTCTAAATAAAAAAATCCCCGAGGCTTCCAAAGCACTTGAAAAGTTTATTCTGCAATATTTTGAATACTGCCCCATAATGCAGTACTAATTAGTAATATGAAAAACATCACTTTCTATGAGTATACATCCCAAACATGGATACCAGAATACTTAAAACAGTTCTTTAACAAGATTTTATTGTTGTACTTTGTGAGAAGTATCACTGACTGATGATATTAGTGCTGGAGTGTTTTGAGTAAGAAAAAAGTGGGGAGGAGAGAAAATATTTCCTAAAATTAGCCTTCATTGGTATCCCAGGGCAATTCATTTAATTCTGTTTGCCTCAGTTTCCTCATCTGCAAAATGAACTAGAGAAGAAAATGCCAAACCCCTTCAGTGTCTTTGCCAAGAAAACTCCAAATGGGGTCACGAAGAGTTAAATACAATTGAGCAACAAATAACAACATATATCTTAGAGAGTCCCTATAACTGGACAGCTGAATTAAATAGGAAATTGGAAGCTTGCTGGATCATATTTGAGATAATTCAGTGAATTTTTTCTTTTAATAAATATATAATACTAAATTTTAATAAAAAAAACTTATCATTTCTACATTCACAAGATCCCCTGCATCTGTCTCCTTCTCTCCAATTACACATTACCTCTTACCTAGATATTGCAAGAGAATTCTAATTCCTGTTTTAAATTCTTTCCCCACTCCATCACATCCTACACACAGTTAGAAAAGTAATTTTCCTTAAACATAGATCACCATGTGATTTCCCTTCAGCTCCAATAGCTTCCTGTTGTTAATTCAACGATACAAGATACAGATTCCCTGTGTTTATTAATAATATACAATATTTGCTTAGCATTTGAGGGTTTGTAAAGAGCTTTGTAAATATTATTTAATTTTATCCCACTACAACCTAGAAGCAAAATGCTATTGTTATTTCCATTCAATAGATGAAGAAACCAATGTAGAAAGCGCTTAAATGACTTGCTCAGAATCACACAGCTAAGTAACCAGGTCCAGTGATTAAATCCCTGTGCCACGTTGCTATTTCTTATTTTTAAATTCTATGCAATTTGGCCCCAACACAACTTTGCAGTTGCAGTGGACATTGCTCCTCCTCCGAAGTCCAGCCACATCTGCCTCTTCTCTTCCTGGTACTCAAAACTCCATTTCCCATCTCTCTGCTTTTGCACTGATTCCCCCCCCAATTCTTATAATGGGGACTGCCCTTTTACCCCCACCTCCCAAATCCTCTCTCTTCCTTTAAAATTCTGGCTTCATCTTCCACAAGAGCCTTTTTCTGATTCTATCAGTGTTCTCCCTTCTAAACCACCTTGGATTCAGCTACTTTGTATATATTTGTGTCTATTAGCTTCATATTCATTATTTATATAATCTGTGTGTACTTTTTATTCAGAATTAGAATTTTCTTTTAGAAAATAAAGATAGAATATGAAAATTAGAATATAAGTTTCTCTTCAGTAGGGAATATTTCTTCGTATTTGCATTTCTAGCACCTAGAACCTGTCATGTAGTAGGTGCTTAATAAGTGCTCATTGGTATAGTGAGTATGAACAGTGCAAAACATCAGAAAAGCCTGGAAAGACTAACGTGAACTGATGCTGAGTGAAGTGAGCAGAGCCAGGAATTGCATGCAATAACAGCAAGACTATGCGATGATCTTTGCTCTTCTCATCGATCTAAGACAATTCCAATAGACTTGGGATGAAAAATGCCATCTGCATCCAGAGAGAGAACTATGGACACTGAATGCAGATCAAAGCATCATATTTTTAACCTTTTTTTTTCACTTATTTGCTTTTTCTTTCTTGTGGTTTTACCCTCTTGTTCTGATTTTTCTTTCACAACATGACTAATATGGAAACATGTTTAAAATGATGACACATATATAACCTATATCAGATTGTTTGCTATCTTGGAGAGGGAGAGGTAAGAGAGAGAGAAGGAAAAAAGAAATTTTGGAACTCAAAATCTTACCAAAAAATGAATGTTGAAAGCTATGTTTACATGTAATTGAAAAAAATAAAATACGATTGAATAAAAAAAGAAATAGTAAAGTGTCTTCATAATGACTTTCATGTACAAAGTATGGTGGGACATCTACCACCAGCCTAGAAAGGTGAGCCATCCATCCAGGTCAGAGATCCAAGAAAAGGTGAGCAAGTATCAGGGAAGGAATCAGTGCTCTGGTCCCTTCTTGGTTCCCTTAATTGATCTGACATTGATCCTCAAGGGAGTACCAGCAGCACCCTTGGAGGTTCAATTGGAATATAACAAATGTTTGTCATTACTTAATGTTGAAAACTGTTTTTTTTTTTTACATGTAACTGAAGGAAAATAAAATACTAAATCAATTCCAGAAGGTTAAAAAGAAAACTAGGATAAAAAGAAGAAGAATGCAGGGGAAGCTCCATCCCTTGCTTGAAATTAAGCAATGGATTCAGCCTCTTGTAGTATCACCTTCTTGGTAAGTGTTTATTGGACAATCTGCAGACCATAATGAGATATTAATAAATATTTATGAATAGAAAACACAGAACATGTCACCCACCATTGAGTTAATCATTCCAGGATCCCTGAATCAGTAGCAGGACCTTTGGCTACAGATCTGAGTCCTGGGGATTCCAATGAAGGATCCTGAGCCCACGTAGCATCTTTTTGTGGATGTCCACTGCAGGCTGACTCCATCAGCTGCCCCATCAGTTATGGCCTCCATCCAATAACTTCCAATCCACAGTACCGGGTGAACAATCAAAACAATGGACTTAGCTTAGCAAAAAACGGATTGGATTCAACCAATCCCCGGCTATATTCATTGAGTTCCCACAGGAAACTTCCAAGAGGATAAGTGGTGGCCCAGAAAATGATTTTTATTCATGAATTGTTGTCCTGCAGCCACAAACCCTCAGTCCCCATGCAAGAAATACATCTAGCTTTAAGTACTTTGGTTTCCTGTTCCAGGAAAGACCAGACCCATTTTCTTCCTAGAGCTATAATGGCAAGGAATTGAAGAAACTTGGAATATTTTAATAATAAATAGCAGCTACTCCGATTTGATGACAAATATTGCCACATGCTGTACTCCAAAGGGCAATCTCCATCCCGCAGGAAAAATGACTAATTGTCTTGAGTTTCACTGCAAAAAGGCTGCTGACAATGTCTTAACCTTTCAGCAGAGATCTGTGCCCAGAGGACAGTATATTCTAGCTTCATGAAAAGTTTCTAGATGTAAAATAAAAAAGGAATTTTTAAAAAGACAGATAATTTTGTGGATAGATTGCCAGGCCTGGAGGCACTAAGACTCATCTTCCTGAGTTCAAATGTGGCTTCAGACACTTACAAGCTTTGACCATATGCAAAAGTCACTTAACATTTTTTTTTGCCTTAGTTTGCTTATCTGTAAAACCAGCTGGAGAAAGAATAACAAATCACTCTAGTTTCTCTGCCAAGAAAATCACAAATGGGGTCATGAAATGGCTAAAAACTAAACAACAAAAATGTTAGAATACACCTTTTAAAAAAACTATGGAAAACATATTTACAGTTTCATATGCAATTCTATTTACACTGAAATATATGCATTTGTTGATGAATAGTCAAAAAGCAACAAAAAAAAGGTTTTTTTTTTTTAAAGTTTCTGAATGTTGCCAATAGAGGATCCCAGATCAAATATTTTCAGGTAGGTAGGTAGCACAGTGGTTAGGACATTGGATCTTGAGTCAGAAATATCTCAATTCAAATGTAGCCTCAGACATTTAAGTAGCTATATGGTCCTAAAAACCAAAGTTACTTAACCTATATTTGCCTCAGTTCTCTCTTCTATAATATGGGGATAATAATAAAATGTCCCTCACAGGGTGATTTTGAGAATCAAATGAAATTATATTCACACAGAGCTTTGGAAGTCTGTCATTATCGATTAAGATTTCCTTATGATGAAGATAAAGAAGATTACTCTTTTATGTCTGAAAATTCAGGATGGAAAACAGGAAAATTAGTATCTACATTGTGCCTACCATGTCCAAGTACTGTGTTAAATGCTTTACCAATATTATCTGGTTTGAGCTTCCCAACAAAATGTGCTATTACCCCCAAATATGGGGGCTGAGAAAACAGACAGACAGAGAGGTATGATGATTTTTCCAGGATTATCTAACTAGTAAGTATCTGAGGCTGAATTTGAATTCAGGTCTTTCTGATTCCACTGAGTCATGTAGCTTCCTAGATAGATTAAAAGGAAGAGTATATCAGATACCAATGGATATTAAACGAGAGAAAACTTGAAGATGGTCAGAATCACAGACTTACAGAGTTTGAAGGGTCTTTTCTAGTCTAAGGATTCTTATCTTTATTTGTATCCTGGACCGCTCTGGCAGACTAGGGAAGCCTATAGACCCCTTCTCAAAATAAGACTTTTAAATGAAAATAACAAATATAAAAGATTATAAGGAAATCAATTATATGAAAATGTAGTTTTCTAAAATTTTTGTATCAATATCCTAGGGAAATGGTCTATAATTTTCTTTCTCTGTTTTGGCTCTTCCTGGTTTTTATCAGCACATTTTTGTGTTGCAAAAGGAATTTGGTAGAACTCC
Organism: Antechinus flavipes; assembly: GCF_016432865.1. Lineage (NCBI taxonomy): Eukaryota > Metazoa > Chordata > Mammalia > Dasyuromorphia > Dasyuridae > Antechinus > Antechinus flavipes. Next base: position 19,120,598 of record NC_067400.1, on the reverse strand, counting down.
TTCTTTGTTCATTTTCCCAAATAGTTTACATAATATTGAAATTAGCAGTTTTTAAAATGTTTGGTAGAATTCACTTGTAAATCCACTTAGTTTGGGGGATTTTGCTTAGGAAATTCATTGATGATTTGCTCAATTACTTTTTATAAGTATTCTATTTTCTCTTCTGTCAATTGGGCAACTTATAGTTTTGTAAATATTCATCCATTTCACTTAGCTTATCAGATTTACTGATATACAATTGGGCAAAATAGCTCCTAATTATTGCATTATTTCCTTCTTCACTAGTGGTAAATCCACCCTTTTCATTATGATATGGGTAATTTGGTTTTTGTTTTTCTTTTTTTAATCAAATTAAGATTTATCTATTTTTTTCCACAAACCAGTTTTTAGTTTTATTAATTCAATAGTTTTCTTATTTTCAATATTATTCATCTCTCCTTTAATTTTCAGGATTTTCAATCTAGTGTTTAATCAGGGATTTTTAATTTGTTCTATTTCTAGCTTTAAAAATGTAGTTATCAATGTATTTTTTTAAGTTCATGAACTCCAGGTTAAAACCTAGTCTAATTCCTCATAAATAACCAAGAATCCTCAGCATTTAAAACAACCTTTATTTGAAGACCTTGAGTGTGAAGGAAATCGGTGCCTATTGAGACAATTCATTTCACTTTTGGACAGCTCTCCTTGTTATCAAATTTGTTCTAATACTGAACAAATCTGCCCTTCTGTCCCTTCTACCCAGTGCTTTGAGGTCTACAGTGTGGGGTCAAGTATAAAGATTCTAATTCTTTCCCATATGACAACAAATATGGAAAGATAATGATCACATCTTCTCGAAATCTCTTTTTTTTTTTCACTTAAACACTCAGTTTTTTCAACTGACACATGTATGGAAAGGATCGTGGTCCTCTCATGACTCCTGCTGCCCTTTCTATATGTGTCTCAGCTTGCCAATCAATATCTTCCCTAAAAAACTGAAAACAATATTCTAGTTATGGCTGGATCGGGGCAGAAAACAGAGACATATTATTAATGATTTCCTTATTTAGACAGATGTTCAAACAGCTGTTTTATTTTTGTTGTCCTACCGCCACCAAGTGATTCGAAATTCTAATTTTTCCTATATTTCTTTGCTTAGAGATCATATGAGTATGAACCCATTCTCTCAAGTGATTTATGAGCCATGATTGTAGATAAAAGATGACTTTTGAAGTATCTTAGTAAGGTCAGGAGTTTTTCTAAACAACAGCTGGCGTGGAAAAAAACCTGGAGATTTTCCTGGGCTGAAGGTTTACTGCAAGTCAATAGTATGATACCCTCCAAATCTGATACCATCTTTTTTTTTAAACCAAACCTGTGATTTCACTGATGCAAGGGAGCACCAGTGAGGAACTTCTACCAATAGATCAATAAGCATTTATTAAACACTTACTGTGTGTCAGGGAAGGTGCTTAAGTGCAGTTCCCATACAGCGAGTTCTAAAATCTTAAGCAGTTAAGCTGTGCAGTGACGTGAGCATGAGACCCGGAGTCCGGAAGACTGCCCTTGCAATCCCACTTCAGACATTTATTAGCTGTGTGACCCTGGGCAAACCATTTAACCTCAATTTCCTCATCTCTAAAGTGGGGGTGATAATAGCACCTACTTCACAAGGTTATTGCAAGGATCTAATGCAATCATAAATGTCAAACTCTTTGGGAAGCTTGAAATGTTACATAAATGTTAACTCAACGTCCGTCACCAAGCAGTTTGAGTGAGCGGCAGGACCCAAGTCTTCCTGATTCTCTCCGCTTTACCACACTACCCCTAAGTTTACCTTAGTTCATATTAAAAGAAGCAGCGAGGGTCTAGGAATCAGGATCCCATTTGCAATATTGCATTTGGTTCTGGGGAACAGCATTTGGGGAGGCATCCAGAAGGAGGCAAGTAGGGACGCTGAAGGGGCTTGTTATATGAGAACTTATTGAAGAACCATAATAAGTCTTGTTGACTGACTGGTTACTTGATTGATTGTTTAACTTGGGCACGTTTCGGCCTGTAGAAGTCTTAGGGAAGGAGCCAAAAAGAGTCATACATAAGTGTCTGAACTTACAAAATGCAAATTCAGGTTTGCTGACAGGAAAAACTTCCTAACCTTTCGATCTCTCCAAAGATCAAATGGGCTCCATAGGGTGACTTGAACCAACCACTCAATCAGCAGGTACTCATTTGGTGTCTGTCGTGTTCCAGACCCTGTCCTAGGGGCTAAAAGGGATGAGTTCCTCCTCACTGGAGGTCTCCAAGCAAAGTGATTGTTGCTGGACTATGTACTCACTGAAGTCCCTTTCTACTCTGAAATTCCGGGGTTCTGGGTAGGTTTCAGGCCAGAGGCATCCATCCATCAATCGGCACTTCTCTGTCAAAAGAGGAGTGAGTTTCTCTCTTGAGTTCTTGCAGGGAAGGTTTTCTACATTCATCTCAAGTAATTATCCAGTCATACCCACTGAAGAATTTCCATTTATCCTTAAACCAAATTTCACTAAGTCACTTGCAAAGAAAGGGCAGTCTAGGACAAAATGGCTTCCATAAAAATTTATGAAACATGAAATGGGCTGTAACAGTAAACCGACGTACCCGAACAAAAGAGTTTTCATGAAGTCGTTTACCATTGTATCTTTGATGGTATTTTGGCATGCTGGAAATTGCCCAGAATGCTGCATCCAGAAAGTATTCTCAAATCATTCATTGTCCATGTGGAAATAGAGGAGGACACGAGTGCCATTGCCTGGACACTCATTATTTCTGCTAAAGATTTCCATCTACACCTTATAATGGCTAATAAATGAACACTTTGTTCCAGCAGAAAGTTCTATTTTACCTCTTCTTTCTACTCATGGCTTTCTGACCCTGCTTTTACCATTCACTGAGTCGTTTAATCATATCCTGAAAAGGTTTTCCTTCCTCTTTTTATTTTATTAAAATGTATTTTTCTCCCCTGAAGTCCAGGCAATAGAAATTGCAATTGTTTTTTTCATTTTCATTTTGTTTTAATTTTTATTCGTTTTGAACTTGAATATAAAAAAGAACCATTTCCCTGTCTAAAGTATGACTTTAAAAAGAATTCAATATAAAACCATGAATTTCTACTTAATACTATTTACTTTTTTAAAAAAAACTGTAATAAATATTACACATTGTTTTCAAAGCTAACCTGCTTTTCTGTGCTTCCTTCTAAATTTTCTTTTGTACTTTTTTGTGAGCTTTTTTTTTCTCCCTCCCATCCCAACCCAGCCTGCAGAAAACTACCATTAGATATAAATGTGTGCATGTGTATATGTGTGTGTGTTCATGTGTGCATGTGTGTGTAGATAGATAGATAAAACCAAATTATATATACTTCATAAAATCTTCCTTTGGATGTGAAGAGAATCTTCTTTCATAGATCCTTTGGTATTCAATTTAGTATTCACAATACTCAGAATGACTTCGTCATTCCAAGTTGTTCTTAGAACAACATAGCACAACATTCTCTTGGTTCTGCTCATTTGCTATTGTGTTTTTAAAGCAATTAAGTCTGCTGAAAGATAACAACTGTTGTTAAAATTGAATTCCAGGAATCAGCAAGACAGGACGAAATGAAATAGGAACAGATGAATTCTTTGTACTAGATGACTTCTAATGTCCTTTCTGGGTTTAACCCTAAGATTCTATTAAAGCTACTTTGTGATAGAACTTAGCTTAGGTAGGACCTTACCATTAGAAAAGGTCAACATCTTTACTATTTAATTTTGCTTCAATAATTAATTGTTACTGCTATATTAAATTTTTAAAAGTGGAAGCATAAAATGAATGACATAATTTGCACAGAATCTAAGTAAGGAACCACAGTGACCATGAATTTGATAGATGAGCTTGTTGTTTTCTTTTTCTCTTTTTTTGAGAGGCAATTGGGGCGAAGTGATTTGCCCAGGGTCACAGAACTAGGAAGTATTAAGTGCCTGAGTAAGATTTGCTCTTTGGTCCTCCTGACTTCAGAGCCAGTGCTCTATCCATTGTGCCATCCAGCTGCCCCTGAGCTGGTTGTTTTCAAGAATTGTGACCAACATAAATCTGCCATGCTGGGGGCAACCTGGTAATGAGCATCTTTGATCCTAGCTGGACTACTCCTCAGATTATTATTAATCAATTAATCAATAAGCATTTATTAAAACACCTAATATGAGCCAAGCATTGTAGACAGCCTTAGATAAGGGGCATATTATAAACTGCCTACCTACTACTCTTAGCATATTTAGCTTGTTGAATTTGCCAAAAATTCACTTCATTGGAACTGTCTTTGGCAACACATAGTTGACAAAACAAAATGGAAGGACACTGGAGAAGGACTTCAGTATAAAATTTCTCTAATAATCCATATTAAATAAGTAAATTTTGCCAATTATATTTTAATTGAAATTCTCAGTTTAGGACCTTCTATATTTATTGCTACGGATGTTAACCCTTCAATTCCAAACATATTTTACCAATCTGGTCAATTTTTCATCCAGAAAAAAATTGTTTTATGTGATAAATGGATAGTTAGAATAAGACCTTTGATTTTATTGGTGTAGGGAGTTCTGCATGAAGAAGCTCTTCTATCATTGCAGGCCAACACATTTTCTCCAGTTTATCATCTTAGAGAACACTAAGAAGTTAAATGTGTTTAAAGGTCACACAACTCATATGTATCAAAGGCAAAACTTGAATCCAGGTCTTTCTGTCTCTGAGATCAGCTCTGTATCCATTTTAAAACACTGGCTAATTCACTTCAAATTAAATGACTAAATATTCTATATGTATTCTATATGTAAAGGCATTGTGCTTGAAGCATAGGAATAGATTCACTTTGGGGGGATCATTTAATCATCTGACCACGTAATCCAACTTTCCTATTTTATGAAGGAGAAAATGAGGCTCTACAGAAATGAAGTGACTTATAGACTCCCAGAAAAATAGATTTAGAACTAGAAGGACCCTCAGGTCAACCAAATCACATATCTTGAGTGCCTATTATATGCCAGAAATTGTGCTAAATCCTGGGCATACAAAAGGAGGTAAGAAGGACTTTGTGCTCTGGAAGCTCACATTCTAATGGGGAAAGTCAATGTGTGAGTTCCTAGATATGTACATGACATATATATGGAATTGATGGGAAGTCCTCTGAGATACTAGCAACTGAAGGGAAGGGAGAATATCCTTTGACTGATTTTATAAAATACTGGAGTTTTTTTTCTTTTAAATAGTATTTTTTTCAATTACATATAAAAACAATTTTGACATTCATTTTTATATGAAATATTATATTCCTAATTTTCTTCCTCCCTCTCCCCTTTTCTTTTCTCCTCCCTAAGATGCTGAGCAATTTGACATAGGTTCTATAAACACAATCATGTAAAACATCAATTTACTGCTTTCAGGAAATTCAAGTCAAAATTGATGCATTTATCTGGACTGTGGGGTTTGTTGGTGTTCAGTTGTATCTGACTCTTCATGAGCCAGTGGACTATGCTATCCATGGGGTTTTCTTGGCAAGGATACTAGAGTGGTTTTTTCATCCTTCTCCAACTCATTTTGTAGGTGAAGAAACTGAGGCAACCAGGTTAAGTGACTTTCCCAGAATCACACAGCTAGTAAGTGTCTATGACTGGATTTGAATTTAGGTCTTCCTAACTGCAGTCCCAGTGCTCTATCCAGTTATGTAAAGCCAACTCATGAGAATATAATTGTCTTCTCTAACTTCTTTTACATTTCTAAAAGGGGAGGGATGAAAAGAATACCAACACTGTGTCAAATGCTGGGCCTATCACTTATAATTTGAATGTGACTCTGGGTAATCTGAGTCCCAAGTTGTTCCTTCCTGAAAAATGAGGGGATTCTCTCTGATCTCTGACCTCATGTCTATGATTCTACATAAAGCATAGAAGATAAGCCTATTGTGATCTTAGCACCAAGGACAGCTCCTGGCATATCGCATAGATGCTTAATAAATGTTGTTTAGTCCTTTCAGTGAGATCCCACCCTTTTTGACCCCATTTGGGGTTTTCTTAGCAAAAATACTGTAGTAGTTTGTCATTTCCTTCTTAGGATCATTTTACAGATGAGGAAACTGAGGCAAACAGAGTTAAATAGTGCCAGGCCTAGTACTCTATCCACTGTGCCACTTAGTTGCTCCTGATGCTTCTAAGCTTTAAAAAAAAAAAAAAAAAAGATACTTGTCATTTAATTGGTTAGTTGCATATGTAGAGATGGTATGATTCTCCTGGTCCATCAGATGATATTTAAAGCAGGACCTGACCTTCCACCAGAGGGCATCACTTCCCTATTTTGAGCATTTTAAAATTAAGGTAAACTCCTTCTCAGCTCGGCCGTTTCAAAACAAAAGAACCATATAATTGAAAAGACCCAGATAAGACCGAGAATAAACTCTTGGATTTAGGCAATACGACATTTCTATGGCAAAATAACACATTATTCTATGACTAAAGATCTCATTTCAGTCCAAGAAATATAAATTGAGAGTCAAACACCGAAGTGGGTGCTGTGGAAAATCACAAAGTAAAACATAGCATAGTAAAAGTAGCAATAATAATAATTCATATATAAACACTTTAATGTTTACAAAGCACTTTCCTTACAATAACCTTGTAAATTGTATGTCCATTTTATAAATGAGGAACATAAAGCAACTTGCCAAGGTTCACACAACTAGCTGGCATTAGAATATTATTTCAGACCCAGATTTTTCCACCAGCCAGATCCTGCCTTCTTTCCATAAGGACTTTGCTACGATTTCCCAAGAGCCCCTTCTCTTCCTCCTATGCAATTCTAATTCCACTCATTTTCCACTTTTAGGGCAACAAATTTGTGTATGTATACACACACACACACAATATGCACACATACATATAGGGAGGGAGAGAAAAGGGGGAAGGAGAGAGTGAAAGAAAAAAAGGGGGGGGAATGGAAGAGAGAGACAAAGGGAGAGACAGAGACAGGCTGAGACAGGGACAGACAGAGACATACAGAGAGCAATGGAGAGGGAGAAGGAAGAAAAGGAAACAGAGGATAGAGAAAGGGAAGAGCAAAAAAGGGAAAAGGGAAGAAAAAGAAGAGGCAGAGAATGAGAGACATGAAGAAAGAGAGAAAGAGAAAAAGGAAAGAGGAATATAGAAGGAAAGGGAGGATTGGGGAAGATAGAAGGAGTAAGAGAGGAGAAAAAGAGGCTGTAGTTAGAAACTTGAATTTCAAAGATCAAGATCCTGGAATCTTGGAATCTTAGAGAGAATATGGTTTCATGAGATGGTAAATTCAAAGGTGTGACTATGTACCACTACACATTTCTCAGACTGACTGAGATGAGAGGAAAATATAATGATAAATGGTGGAGGGGATGCAGGGAAAAGTGGGACACTGATACATTGCTGGTGGAACTGTGAATGGATCCAGCCATTCTGGAGAACAATATGGAACTATGCCCAAAGAGCTATCAAACAGTGCATACCCTTTGATACAGCAGTGTTCATGAGAAAAGGGAAAGGATCTACGTGTAAAAATGTTTGTGGCCCTTTCTGTAGTGGCAAGGAACTGGAAACTGAGTGGCTGCCCATCAGTTGGAAAATAACTGAGTAAGTTATGGTCTATGAATATTATGGAATATTATTGCTCTATAAGAAATGATCAGCAGGAGGATTTCAGAAAGGTTTGGAGAGACTTATATGAATTAATGCTAAGTGAAGTGACTAGAATCAAGAGAACATGGTACACAGCAACAGTAAGATTATGTGATGATCAACTTTGATGAACTTGGCTCTTTTCAACAATGAGGTGATTCAGGCCAATTCCGATAGACTTGTGATGGAGAGAGCCATGTGCATCCAGAGGAGATGTGGACAATATGGGGACAAGAATTGCTATTCAGCCCATGTGGGCAATGGATGAGTAGGCTAGGATTTTTCATAGGTGGGTTTGGTTAAGTCCTCCTCATCCATCTACTAAATGTGGATCACAACATTAGTATTTCTACTTTTTTATGTTGTTTGCTTGCTTTTTTTCTTTCTCACTTTTTTCCTTTTTGATCTGATTTTTCTTGTGCATCAGGATAAATGTGTAAAGAATTGCCTCAGATGAAGAAATCGAAACTATTTCTAACCACATAAAAATATACTACAAGTCATTATTTGTAATGGGCTGAAGCGTGAGTTGATGCACTGAGGTCCCAAGCACGTGAGACTAAATAGTAATTGGATCATACTCTAGTAATGTATATGCTTGGAGAAAGAATGGCCCCCGCCCACTCTTTGTGCAAGTCCTGATGTGTTGTATAGGAAATGACGTTTTTGGTGGGTGGAGGCTGAGGGCCAGGAAGAGAGGAGCGGAAAGAGATGGCTGGCTGGCTTCTTATCGCAGCTGCTCACATTGCTATCGCGATCTCCCTTCACTTTTGCTGGCTGGGTCCTGTTGCAGCTGCTCACATTGCTAATCCCCCTTCACCTCAAAAAGAATAAAGATTGAAGATTTTCTCTTAACCTGAATTCCTGACTCCGGCTGATTTTAAAATACGCGGTCATCACAATTACTAATCAGAGAAATGCAAATAAAGACAACTCTGAGATACCACTACATACCTGTCAGATTGGCTAGAATGACAGGGAAAGATAATGCAGAATGTTGGAGGGAATATGGGAAAACAGGGACACTGATACATAGTTGGTGGAATTGTGAACCATCCAGCCATTCTGGAGAGCAATTTGGAACTATGCTCAAAAAGTTATCAAACTGTGCATACCCTTTGATCCAGCAGTATTTCTACTGGGCTTATACCCCAAAGAGATACTAAAGAAGGGAAAGGGACCTGTATGTGCCAAAATGTTTGTAGCAGCCCTGTTTGTAGTGGGCTAGAAACTGGAAATTGAATGGATGCTCATCAATTGGAGAATGGCTGGGTAAATTGTGGTATATGAATGTTATGGAATATTATTGTTCTGTAAGGAATGACCAGCAGGATGAATACAGAGAGGACTGGCGAGACTTACAGGAACTGATGCTGAGTGAAATGAGCAGTACTGCATACTGTATGAGGATGTATTCTGATGGAAGTGGATCTCTTCCACAAAGAGAAGATCTAACTCAGTTTCAATTGATCAAGGATGAACAGAAGCAACTACACCCAAAGAAAGAACACTGAGAAATGAGTGCAAACTGTTTGCATTTTTGTTTTTCTTCCCAGGTTATTTTTACCTTCTGAATTCAACAATAAGAGAATTGTTCGGTTCTGCACACATATATTGTATCTAGGAAATACTGTGACATATTTAACATGTACAGGACTGCTTACCATCTGGGGAAAGGGGTGGAGGGAGGGAGGGGAAAAGTCAGAACAGAAGTGAGTGCAAGGGATAATGCTGTAAAAAAATTACCCAGGCATGGGTTCTGTCAATAAAAAGTTATAACAATGACAAAAAAAGAATTACACATGTTTAACTTATATTGGATTACTTGCTGTCTAGCAGAGAGGGTATAGGGAATGGAGGGAGAAAATTTTGGAATACCAGCTTTTGCAAGGCTGAATGTTGTATGTATTTTGAAAATAAAAAAAAAACTATTATTAAAAAAAAAGGTATGATCATGTCAGTTTATGGCTGAAGTAAGATGGAAAAATTAGCCAGAGTCAGAATGTTTACAACTTATGTGTTTGGTATATCAAAATAAAAATGTGATAGGGTCAGGTAGTACAGTGGAGAGAACACCAGTCCTGAAGTCAGGAGGACCTGAATTCAAATCTGACCTCAGACATTTTACACTTCCTAGCTGTGTGACCCTGGGCAAGTCACTTAACCCCAACTGCCTCAGGGAGGAAAAAAAGATGTGACAGAAAGAATCCCCTTTCATCTCTAAGTTCTATATTCCTACCATTAGTGAGACATGGAGACTGACTTGGTTTTCCCAAGGGGAAATTGTGTGATGTAAAGAGAATATTCTCCAGAATCTATTCCTTTGGAGGAAGTTTGCCTTGGTTTTATCATTATTGCCCAAATAGAATTCAGTCTCTGAAACTATACTTAGGGTGACCTGAGCCCACAATGACTATATTTTCAAAACCAAAAACTGAGGCACACGGGCTAACAAAGCATATTGCTTCTGGAAAGCCACATTCAAAATGCACTTTATTTTCTTGAAATCTCCTCATTTGAGATGTTTCCATTCTATAATCACCCTGTAAATGTTCTTACTGCCTTGTTAAGAAGGAGAGATGAGCTACCCACCCAAAAAAATCATAACCTCTGGATTCTCAATTGGAAGGGATAACCCCTCTGAACTGCTCATTTTATAGAGAAGTAAATTGAGTCCTAGAAAGGTGAAAGATTCCCTTTGGCTCTTAAGGCAACAACAGACACGATCCATTGGTTGATCCATAGTTTATCCCCATGATGCACCAGAGCATGCTGGGGTCCAGACCTATGATTTAATTGGAGTAAAGAACAACTAGTGAGCAAACTCTCTTTACCAATGTTGATCATTATCTATCCTGAAACTTATAGCTCTCAAGAGGGGCTAGTTTCACTGAGAAGTTATTTGACCTACCCAGTGTCACTAAGCCAATATATATAGAACTCATGACTGGAGAAGTTATTTGACTTAGTGTCACTAAGCCAATATATACAGGGCTCAGACCTGGCTTCCAGACTTCCAGCCTGACTAGATCTATAGCCACTGTGTCATGATGCCCTTCATCCTTCTACAAATTGAAGATATGCACATGTACCAAAGAGCCCCCTATGACCACATAGGAGAAAGCCATTAAAATGGAGAAATCTTCAAAACTGAAAATGTCTTTCCTCCACTGAGAAGAATATACTCATCATCAGGCTCCTTCCTAACCCAAATCTCTTCATAAAAGTTTAAGAAACAAAGACATGTGAATGAAATGTCAAAGATAGTGTTTTCAAAGCTTTACATATAAATTTCCCAGAGGCTTCTGATTTTGATGTTGTCTTTCTTCTCTGTTACCTTTAGAATTTATGGAAATATTTCTAGCTGGAAACTGAGAGAATTAATAAAATTAGGACTTGTAGAAAGGAGAAAAAAGAGACTCCTAACTAGAAAAAAAAATTAAAAATCAAACTTAAAGGGTTCCTTCTCTAAGCTCAGTAGGAGGGCTCTTCTCCACCTACTCCTCAAATTCTAGGATTTCAATAGTAATTTGTTCCATACAAATTCAATGCACTTATAATGAACCACTCTGCAGAATGTACATTATTCATGTTTGTAGAAAGTACAGCTCATGATTATAAGCTCCATGACGGCAGAGATTGAGTCATCCAAAATTTTCTCTCCCCCTGCTTCTAGTATGATTCATGGAGACAGAGTAGTCAGTCAATAAATATCAAATTGAGTTGACTCAGTTGAAGGAAATTAGGTTTTTGAGATTAGAAAAGAGGAGATTCAGAGGGTGGGCCTGATAATTGTGCATGGACGTTACAATGAGGTATATTTAAGCTTCATATCATAAGAAACATCCTACCAATGGGAGCTGTCCCAAAGTGGATCGAGTGGTTTCCAGAGGTGGTGGGTCTCCACTCAAAGCAGAGCTTGATGATTTAAGGGGACAGACTTAGAGAATTGCTTAAAAATCTCAAATTCTGTAATCCTATTTTCACAGAAGCAATTTGATTAAGTTACTCAATGAAATTGTGAACTAGGTAGGGTGAAATCTCCTTCACTTGAGAGGAATAAAGTACTTTGATAATTGCACAAAGACACATCGAATTACCTGTGAGGGGCTAAAAGAATTGGATGAAACTCCAAGACTATGTAAAGCATGACAAGTCACTTTGGAATCACCTATTCCAGCAATGGGCCAATGAAGTGATGGTCAAATCCAGTGATGAAGGATCTGAGAGACAAAGTTGCCAAGGTGGGGGTAGGGGAGAGGGGCTAGAGTTTATTTCCTCCTCTATTGACCCAATGAAGATATCATGAACTTTGACAGCTAAGAAGAAATGGAGTTCCCATCAGCATTGATAACAGTGTCTTAAGAGCAGTAATGGTTAATGGCAGCTTCTACATTGGGAGCTAAAGACACACTAAGAAGAAACTGAGGAAAGGTAGCTTTAAGACTTTACGAGGGCACCAGTCCTTGGAGCCTGGCAGAGAGCTGTTTCTTAAGGAGATGTCATGAGGGGGTAAAAGGACTTAAAATCAAAAGAAGTAGTGAATTTGGCTATATATGATCACTAAGTTTGATTCTACTCTCCCCAGGGACCTTGGGTGTACAAAGGGAAAGTGCATCCCCCAACCTGGAGGGATGTTTCCATAACAACTTTCAGCAACTGCTTAAATTCCCTTTTTAGAAAGCTCTGGCTAAAATCACTGAGAAGTATATAGACAAAGGTTGATGAGTAACAATACTAATTAGTAGTAGAAATAGACCTTTTCCTCCTAGAGACCTGGGGGGAGAAGTACTTAATCAATCCCTAGGGACTTTGCCAGTTAGAATGGGAACTGAGATTAAAGAAGGTATGACACCATAAGTCTTGTTGAACATATCTACATTTATGAAAAAAAAAAAAGCTGTTTCTTCTTACAGAAATCCAGAAAACATTTCACTAGAAAAAAACAAGATGAACATAAAAAAGCATCTTTATCAGGTTCCCCTTCTCATAAATAATCATGTCATATTTGATCATTTTACTAAAAGTAGAAGAGAAAACTGTGACTTCTAGTTTGGTGTCCAATATAGATAGGAAATAAATGTGTCCTGACTTTTGAAAGTGTTTAAAAAGTCTTTGGTTCCAAGAAGATATCACTGATGGATAAAATTTATATTAACCTCCTGCTCTCCTTGGAGCTAGTAGCACAGTGGATAGAGCGCCATGCCTGGAGTCAAGAAGACCGAATTCAAATCTGACCTGACACTCACCAAACTGTGTGACCTCATGCAAGCCACTTGGCTTTGTTTGTCTTAGTTTCCTCATCTGTAAAATGAGCTGGAGAAGGAAATGGCAAACTCCTGAAGGGTCCCTGCCAAGGAAACCCAAACGGAGACACAGCTGAACAAAAAAATAACCTACCCTCCGCCACACTATAATCACTGCCCACAACAATACGAGAGGTGAGAACCTTCCCCTAGGACACTCCTCTATTAAACTTCTGTTCAGTTCAGCACTGACCTCATTCCATTCCCTGTTATCTTCTGCCATCCTCTTCCACAGTGTACAAAGGAATTAGCCCTACCCTATTATTAACAAATTCTTCTTATTCTAGATTTCTTCCTTTCACACTTTTTCTGTCTTCTACCAGTAGTAAGAAACTACAGAGTGCTCTCCAGTGCTGCTGGTCAGGATCAGGGGTCAGACTTTTTGCTCCCCACTGACATTTTTGCCATCATTAGCTCCCTTGAGGTTTATTCCTCAAGGTCTATGATACCCCTCTTGAAATCCTTTTTGCTATAGCCTTTCAGCCTCCTGATCTGTCTCCTTCTTTTGTTGAGGAGCTCATTCCCCTCTCTTCCTCTCCACTCCAATACCCGCCTTCATATTTGGGGAGCATTAAAATCCTAGCTTCCTGACTCATCTACCTCTTCAGCCATATTACTTACATCTTAAGTCAACCAGGCCTTAGACCTCATCTTCAACCATTCTTGTAACACCTTCATGAACTTAAACATGGAAGTCTCCTGTCTCTGATCTAATCTCCCCTGGTTTCATCTCCTTGATCCTGCTAAGCTTACCTTCCTCCTCACTATAACCTGTCCCCCTCCCTCCCAGTTCTCCCAATCCATCACTGCTGCTCCAGTTTTTGTTTTTTCTTTTTCTTTTTGGACCTTGGAATTAACTACTTTAAAAATCCTTTAATCTCTTGCCTACTAGTCCTACACTGTCTATACATTGCCCATCCTCAATCCAACATCACGCCCATCATCCACCTTCTTTGTTCCTGCTCCAGAATTGCTGGATGCTCTGCAACTTGGCTAGCTGGGTTGACCTAAATTCAAGTTTTACAAACTCACTGCCACACTGAGATTTGTTTATCCATCTCTCCCCCATGCTCCAAAGCTTCCAATTATAAATACATTGAAAATTCAAGGCCCCAGGGCTACCCCCAGATCTTTCTGTCTGAACACATGAGCAGGCCGCCTGTTTTATTGAGAAAATCAAGACCATGTTTCATCAGCTAACTCTGTTCTAGTGGGCTGGACTCCTGGATATTTCCTGAACTTATCATCTTTGGCTTCTGTGTGTTTGTATAAGCCTCTCACTTCCCATGTTTGAAATCCACTTCCTTCTCCCTCCCTACTTTCAGCATTTCTCTCTTCCTAAATTTAAGCTTTAGCTCATTCTCTTTCCTCTGGGAAGCTTTTTCTAATTTCCCCAGTTTTTAGGGGCTTTTTTTCCTTTCTCAAATTACATTGAATCGATGCCTCCATGTACATATTATATCCTCAGATAAACTACGTATACTACACCGATCTCTGGGAGAGAAACAATGATAGAATCAGAAATCTCAAAGCTGAAAGGGACCTCAAAGAACATCTGGTCCAACTTGTACCCAAGCAAGAATTATCTCTTCAATCTTCTTGACAAGTGGTCAAACAGGCACCACTTGAAGACTTCATGAGGTAAAAAAAGCCCAACAGGAATGCCCTGCTCCAGGAGTATTCTGGCAAATAGATAACAACCAACTCTTTGAAAATGTACAGTTTTCATTTAATCTGAATTATTAACATTTCTTCCCCACTTTCTTATGTCCACCAGGGATGCCCTGCTCCTAGAGTATTCTGACAATATTTAACAACCAGCTCTCTGAAAAGGTACACACGTTAATTTAATCTGAATTATTAACATTTCTCCCTCATTTTCTTAAGTTTAGAAAATCTTCCAATTAAGCTCTGACTTGTAACATTTGCTAATTTCCAAATTATAAATACATTGAAAATTTAACAATCAGCTCCTTGGAGCTGATCTAAGATAGGTCTGGCACAGTTATGCCCTCCTGTCAAGGAGTACAAAGTTCAGCGAGGGAGAGGAGATGTATGCTCAAGCAATTCTAATACAAAAAAAATATAACAGTTCTTGTAGACTTGGGCCAGTTTACTCTGGTTTTCTGGAGGCTTTAGTCCAAACATTGGTAGGTTATTCAACATATAATAGCAGACAGTTGGTTGCTCACTTAGAATATCATATTGGTCCCACTGAGCACGACTTCCCAACATCAATCATTCTGTCAGTCCACTGACAGATGACTGGGAGAGAACAATAGAACTCCCTGTGAGATTTTGAACTCAAGTGACCAGGAAGCCACATCAATGGTCTTTAGCCAATCAAGTCTCAAGGAGAGTCTCCATAACTCTTAGAGAAAAGAATTAACTTAACTAATGCTGTTTAGAGCCTTAGAAAAAGCTTGTTCATCTACACAGCAGAACTTTAGGAAAGGTGACCGTTACCAGAGTAAGACAGAAGCAAAAAAAGTGCTATTCCAAGTCCAGAGAAGTGTCGGTCAATTCTGATGCAGGGACAATTTCCCAGGGTGGACAGAGTCCACGCTATATCTTACAAGGTGGCCGAGAATTCAATAGGCAGAGATGGAGAGTAGGGAAAGACGATGAGGAGTGTCCTCCATGGCTAGGGAATTATGGATAAACGTCCCAAAGTGGAAAGTGTGAATTGTTCTCAAAGGAGAAGGAAGGAGCCTTCTTGAAATGTGACACTCGCATAGAGCACAACGGACAGATCCGTCACGAGCACAATTGATGCCATCTCTTTGCAAGTCCATGAAGCTTTCAGACTCCAAGAGCTATTTTTATACTCAATCATGACAGACATGAATTTTTAAAAGCCCTCCAGAGGATATGAGTGTACAGTTCTTAATTTGGAGTGAGGAAAATTGCTAAGGGGATGAGCAGAAGGGCAGGAAATCTCTTTTAATTGTGCATGATTGCTTCTATCTTTATTATTAATGATTAGGATCAAAGGCTTTAGAACTAGAGGGGACCTCTGAGATCATCTTGTGCACCCCCCTCATTTACAGGGGGGAGAACTCGGACTTAGAGAAGCAAGTGATTCATCACATGACTGTCCTTATCACCCAGCATGTATTAAGTGCCTGTTATGGATAGGTGATTAATCCAGGAAGTTGGGAATACAAATAGACAGGAAGAATCTTGATACTGAAAAATCTCACTGTCTCCTATATGGGGAATATGCCCCTATACTGGTTTCCTACTTGAGGAAAATATATATAAATAATATATAAAAAGATCATATATATATAAATAATATTATATATATATATATATAAAAATTTAAATTGAATTCTGTTCTTGAGCTTTTTAAAGGAGCTTGTACTGAAGGGGAAGGTATGGCTTCTCTAATTATAAAACCATGTTTGCAGACTAGAAAGAAATGGTGAGAGTCTATTGAGGTTTACTCCTGACAGGTGTGCATAATAAGGCAGGAATTTAGAACAAAGAGTCTAAAGCTTAGAGCTGAATCCAGCAAGTTTCACCTGCCCCCTTTTTCATTCTAATCTCCAGGTTTATTGGCATGTCACCTGTGAACATTATGGGCGATTAAGGGGAGTTTCATCCTATCCAACCACATAATCACCTTCTTAATGGTTTTGTTGAGTGAAGGGTTCAAAATGGTTTGAAGAGATGTTGAATCATACTCAGAATTTGACAGGAATTAAAAGGATTATTTTCCCAATTTTTAAACATTTTTATTTAAAGTTTTGAGTTCCAAATTCTGTTTCCCATTCCCTCCTTTCACCTCCCCCTTTCTGAGATGGTAAGCAATCAGATAATAGGTTATACATGTGCAACTATGTAAAACTTTTCCATCTTAATTTATTTTGTACAAAAAGATTTCAACAAAAGAAAAATGAAAGAAAGTTAAAAAAATAGCATATTTCAATCTGTATTCAAACACCATGAATTCTTTCTCTGGGGATGAATAATATGCTTCAAAATTAGTCCTTTAGGATTGTCTTAGATCACCGTAGTGCTGAAAATTGCTAAATTGTTCACAGTTCTTCATCGATTGATATTGCCGTTACTGTATACAACATTCTCCTGGTTCTGTTTCACTTTACTATGCATCCATTTCTACAAGTCCTTCTAGTTTTTTCTTAAACCATCCTACTTGTCATTTCTTATCACACAATAGTATTTCATTGCAATCATATACCGAAGCTTGTTTAGCCATTCCTCAATCGACGGGCATACCTTCGATTTCCAATTCTTAGCCATCACAAAAACAGCTGCTATAAATATTTCTATACAAATAGATGCTTTTCCCTTTTGGGGATGTCTTTAGGATATAGACATGACAGTGATATTGCTGGATCAAGAGGCATGTACAGTTTTATAGCCCTTTGGGCATAGTTCCAAATCACTCTCCAGAATGGTTGGATCATTTCACAACTCCACCAACAGTGCATTAGCATCCCAGTTTTCCTACATCCCCTCCAACAACCAGTGTTATCCTAAAATGAAATATATAACCCAAAATTATAGAGTTGGTTGGGACAAGAAATTGAAAAAGAAGTGGGAAGAAAAAGAAGAGCAAGAGAGCCTTGAAGATATAAGCATT
This sequence comes from Antechinus flavipes, assembly GCF_016432865.1. Classification (NCBI taxonomy): domain Eukaryota; kingdom Metazoa; phylum Chordata; class Mammalia; order Dasyuromorphia; family Dasyuridae; genus Antechinus; species Antechinus flavipes. The sequence goes on along the minus strand of NC_067400.1, from coordinate 19,102,992 downwards.
TAATCCACACCTGAAGATTTCTGTTGGACTTTCTTAGTTGCTTATTAGATGTAACAGTCATAGCATTAGCCTATTTAGACTAAAAGTATTTTAGCTCTACCTAGTAAGGGAGAGATTTGCTAGGCAATACATCCCAGAAGATAATAGCAGAGCACAGCAACTGGCCAGAAGGGCGTAAAGACCAACAACTGGTAGCAAGAAATACTCAACAAATGTCAAAGGTACAAGTCTACCCCCAAGCAGGGACTGTTTCATTTTTACCTCAGTATTCCCAGGACCTATCAGTGACTTGCACATAAGAGGCACTCAAGGTGTGTGCAACTCAATTCATCTGAATCTATTCCCCCTCCTTGAGTTATATTGAAAGTGCATTTTCCAGTTCCCTTAAAACTGTGGTAGCTACAGAAGGAGCTTCCTCTCTATGGGACTGTCAGGTACAATCAGATATCCCAACTTTATCAGAAAGTATCATAACTCATAATAAGAATATGCTAGAGCTAGCTTGAACTGGCTCAGAGAGATGATTGTTAAATTTTCAGTGCAATTATTTATACTTCAGAAATCATTACGCAACATGGCTTGATTTATTGTTTTATGGACTGCCCATCATTTAAGAGAGTGAGAATAAGATGCCAACAATATAGATTAAACTTAAAAGTGCAACAGGCTACCATGTGTCCCCCAAGGACTAGTCATTAAACATTTACTAGCGGATCTCTGCTCCAGTCACAGTAGTAAAACCATCCCATTTGGACTCTTCTCTGTCAGATAGTAGAATCTGAACGCAGTAGTTCTGTTATTCCTGCTGATGAAAATTGATCATTATAAACATTTTGATGTGTTAGTTCCATTTCACTTTTGTTTGCCATCCTCTGGTTTCATCTGCAGATGCAATTGGGGTCAAATTCTCAGAAGGCTCATTTTCGACCATTTTGTGTGGCTGTGCTATTCATGTGCTTATGTGACTCCCCCTTCTCCCTAACTGCTAGTGCCTCTATCCACCCCAAAATAAATCACTTTGTATTTATCCCAAATATGGAGTACCTACAGGTGCACACACATAATACATATATTATGTATGTATATATATTATTGTGTATACAGATGTGTATATATACATGATAAATATAATTTAAACATATATATTTTTTACATGGGCATGTATTTATCTAGCTATTCATTTAATTATTGAATTAGTAATTCTGTAACCACTGTAAATCCTTCTAATTAGGTGGTGCAGTGGATAGAGTTCTGGAGTCAGAAAGACTCATCTTCCTGCGTTCAAATCTGGCCTCAGTCACTTACATACTAACTGTGTGACACTGGGCAAGTCACACATCCCATCGAGGGGAGAGGGTGGAGGGAGGGAAGGGAAAAGTTGGAACAGAAGTGAGTGCAAGAAACAATGTTGAAATTGCATATGTTCTGTTTGCCTCAATTGCCTTACCTGTAAAATGAGACGGAGAAGGAAATGCAAGTCACTTCAGTATCTTTGCCAAGAAAACCCCAAATGGGCTCAGGAAGAGTCAGACGTGATTGAAATGACTGAACAACAACATTGATATTATATTATGTTATCTGCACATGTATATACATACACCTATACATGTTGTTCTAATAGAATATATCTTTTTAGAGGGTAGAGACTGTTTCAATATTGTCCTTTTAATCTCTCAGACCTAGAAAAGCATCAGATTTTGTGCTTAGTAAATGTTGGTTGGTTGATCAATCAACCGATCAATTACTTGATTATGTTTTGCAAATGAGTTTGTACTTTAACCCAGTAATTCAATATCCAAGTACCTTAACACTTCACAAAAGTGATTAAGTGTCTGCTGTCTAAAGTTTCTGGCATGATCTAGCCTCCTTTGAGTGCTGATGTTGTTTCCTAAGCTAAATTTGTCTAAGAAAAGGCTAATAATCCCAAAGCCATGATCTCTCCTTCTTTTCACTTCCCATTTTAGGGATGGGAAAGAGAGAGCTACAGAAACACTACACCTCCAGCCAACGTCTCCTCATATTGATCTTTTCATCAAATTTGGTTTTGATTTGGGCCCTTGCTTGACCGTGTGGATCACCTGATGCTACCAGGCAGCCGATCCTGAAATGATTGATCGGTTGCATCAGTATATTTAGCTGTAGTCGGTTTTGTTTCTCTCCTTCACTGCTAACTCCCTCTAGCATCTTCTTTCTCATTGAAGAAAGTATTCATAAATATACAAGCTTCTGGTTATCCTGCAAGCTACAAAGTAATCCGAATGAGTAACAATTCAGTATTAACTATGCAGAAAACCTGTCAGCCTCATAAATTTAGAATGCTCAAATGTTGCTAATTTAGAATTCCCATTATTTTGTTGTTTTTTGTAAAAAGGTCAAATTCTAGGTTGATTGCAAAGTTAGCTTCAGATATGTAGCTGAATAAATTTTCAACTTTTTTCTCTGAACTAGACCCTGATTGTCTCTCTTTGATGAGTTGGATGACTATTCCCAAAATGAAGGCTGAATTTGGAAGTATAAAATAAATGAGACAGTGGTCTGATACCAAAGACTGACAGACATCCAAAGAAACACTAAAAATCTGATTTCTATTCCAACCCATCCAAAACCACTCATAGTCTGTGGGACGTGTGTCTTTTACAGTTCCGGTGCTATGTACAAAATTTCTGTAACCTCTAACTCAAAGTTGCTTTAGATCAAGAGAATGGAGTGTCTGAATTTTATTAGATAGTTGGAGTTCATGGTTTTATGACTGGGAGGCAGCTAGATGGTGCTGTAGTGGATACTGGAGTCAGGAGGACCTGAGTTCAAATCCAGACTCAGGCATTCATTAGCTATGTAACCTTATGCACATGATTTAACCTTGATTGCCAACACACACACAACACACACATTTACTAGTGGATCTCTGTTCTTATCCTATAGTAAAAACATCCCATTTGGAATCTTCTCTATTAGATAGTAGAAACTGAATGCAGTAGTTCTATTCCTTCTGATGAAAATTGATCATTAGAAACATTTTGATTTGTGTGCGTGAAACACACACACACACACACCAGGAAACAACCTTAACAATCATATATTCCAAATCCCTCCCTTTACAGATGAAGAAACTGAGACCTACAAAGTTTAAGTAGGCTGTTCAAAGTCATATACAAGTGACAGAGCTTGAAATTAAGTCCAAAAACTGGCTCCAAGTCCAGTGATCTTTCTGTTATACTATGTTTCCAAACTGAATCTCATCAAACCTCAGTTTCCTCAGTAATAAAAGGAAGGGCAGTTGAAGTCTAGCTCTGGCCCTCTGATCCCTAACATTCTTTCTGTTATCTCATGCTTTCCTATTAATCCTCGTGCCTTCTGTTTGTGGATTACTTCCCATTCATCCCGCATATGACTTATTTGTACATAGCTGTTTGCTTGTTGTCTTTCCCGTAGGTTGTGAGCTCCTTGAGGGAATGGCTCACCTTTCATTTCTCTTTGTATCCCCAGCACTTTGTATAAGGTCTGACACATAGTAGGCACTCAATAAATGCTTACTGACTAAGAAAAATAGTTAGAACTTAGGATTTTTAGATTTCTAAAACACTTTTTATATATTATTTCTTTTAATACTCTTAACAACACTGTGGAAAAGTCGATATTGTTATTATCATTTTACTAAAAAGGAAACTGAGGCTGAGAAAGACTGCAAATTGTCCAGGATCACATAAACAGTGAATGTCTGAGGCAGAATTTGAACTCAGTTCTTCTGATCAAGTGAAGTAGGGAGCACATTGGGCTTAGAATCATGAAGACCTCAATTCAAATCCAGCTCCATCACTAACTGTGTGATTCTGGGAAAGTCACTGAACCCTTGTCTGACTCAGTTTCCTCCTATGTAAAATGGGAATAATCATAGCACCTACCTCCCAGAGTTGTTGTGGGGACCAAATGAGATGACTGTAAAGAGCCTGACACAAAGTAGCTACATATTAAGTGCTTATTTCCTTCATGTCTCTAAGTCCAGCACTCTACACATTAGACCATTTAATTATATAAAACTCAGTCTTAAATAAAGATCAGAACAGGAAATGATGTGGGAAAGTGATGTAAAGAGACTATCCCTATGTGGAATTTGTGTTTCTTTGTGCAAAAGGCTTCTAGTTCTCTCCCTGCCGGAGTTACATAAAATGAATTCTTTATTATTAACACCATCCCTTAAAATCCACCTAATTCAACTGACCTCCTTATGATCTGGAGGGGCCCAGGATTTTTTAAATGAAGCCTAAGTTCTGAAAGATTCTAAGATGCTAGAAGGGCTTTGAGCATAGTCTACCCAAGATAGCATTTTCCTAGGAAGATCGGGCCCGCTAAGTTTTCAGACGCTCCCTCTCAGAAAGACCAGATACTAAGTGATGAATATCTTGGCTCATAGCAAGTCATAAAGTCATCTGCCTAAGCTGAGGATAGGAGGGACGTTTTGGAGAATTCATAGCTTCCTTCAAAGCTCAGAGGAGACCTATTCTGACAGACTTCACTCATACGCCAATGACAGCGCCCATTCTGGGAAACAATTTGTAACTGTTTAAGAGATGTCTCTCAGCTGTTCATACCCTATGACTTAATATTCCCTGCTGAACTATAGGACAAGATCAAATATAAAAAGAAAGTTCCCCTATATAGCAAAACATTCATAGCAACAAAGAACTCTTTCTGGTAGCAAGAAATTCTAAATGAAGTACCCTTTTGATGGGGATGAGAAACAGCTAAACAAATTGTGTTCTATGAATATTGTTGGCTCATGAGAAAATAATATGAAGGATCCAAAAAGCATCAGAAAGCAACAAAGGTTGTAGCGTGAAATAGGCAGATGGAAGAGAATAATATATAGGAGGATCACCAAAAATATGTAAAGAAAAAACATACCTCTTTTCAGCAGAGAAGGTTAATTATAAGTGCATAATGAGGCATGTGCTATTTTTCTTAAGTAGGCAATAAGCATTTATTAAGTGCCTACTATGTGCCAAACTAATTTATTTTGATTAACTGTGATTAATTGTGATGTTGAGAAATGATGTCAAAAAAGCATTTCAATAAACATTAAATAAGTGCTTGTTACTTCAAAGCACTATACTAAGCACGAGGGACACAGTGAAACAAAGCCCCTGCCTCGAGGGAGTTTACAATCTCATAGGATATCCATTCCATCATACACACATGTAGGTATATACAAGACACTTATAAAGTAGACACGTGGATAGAAAAACACTGGCAATTGGCAGGACCAGGAAAAGGCTACAAAAAGGGGCATTTGTGCTTCTTGAAGGAAGCCAGGGATTCCCGTTGGCATTCAGCAATTTTTTTTCTGAGAACTTTCTTTAGTTGAGAGATGAATCCACTGGGTGTCTACTTTCCAGGTCAAAATGTAGAACTTCATAAATCTTGCCTTCCAGATGCGCTTACAACACATTATATTGCAGCACTGGGGATCCATTTTGTGGTTCAGTCATGTCTAACTCTTCATGACTCCATTTGGGGATTTCTTGACAAAGATACAGGAGTGCATTTCCTTCTTCAGCTCATTTTACCCATGAGAAAACTGAGACAAACTTGGTTTTTATAATGTCCCCAACTCCCAACCTAACCCTAACGCCTCCTGACTCTAACCCTAACCCTAATTCTAGCAAGCAGCAATAAGTCAACAGAGTCAGGAGCCACTGAGGGTTAAGTTAGTTGCCCAGGCTCACACAGCTGGGAAGTACCTGAGGCTAGATTTGAATTCAGATCTTCCTGACTCCAGGCAGAGCCCTCAATCCACCGAGCCACCATATTTCCCCACCCGCAACACAGGGCACGCCATTCTACTGCTCTAAATATCCAGGAACAAATGGACACCAGAATGGCAGCTTTGAGGAGAATGGACATCCCAAACCCAACAAGGAGTGAATCACTGGGGAGAAGATAATGACTAAGATGTCACTTTCTCCTTCTCCCCAACAGTTCTGAAGCTGTCCCATTCTCATGCCTCTTCGGCCATCATGCACTTGGAGCTTATCAGCAAGAGACAACAGAGACATGCTTTCTATCCCTTTGTCGGGCATCCAGCTGGATGAAGTAATCAACCTTGAGTAAGTGGAGAGAGTAGAGGTGAAAAGTAAAACACATTTGTTTGGGATGCTCTAAATCGCTGACATAGTGGAAGCAATTGTGATGAATGCTCAGCCCTGCTGATCCGAGAGCCCCAGGCTCCAACAAGAGCCTGTGATAAATGAGCGATCTTCATTTAACAGATGACCTGTCTACCTTTGCATTTTTTTATTTATTATTTTTTGCAGCTCATTAAATAGTAGCCTGCTAATGCTGAACCCCACAGGAATACAAGGGAAGGGCAGGGGCAAGTTTTTCCTGGAAAATGTGATTCGTTTGTTGAGATGAATGAGAAGCCCAATGAGACACCTGATGATACAGGAGCATTGTTGCTTACTAATCTACAGAAAAGAAAGGAACAAAGACTTCAGCTACAGAGATGGAAAGAATAAGTAAGCCAGAGTAGCCACGCCAGCGGAGCTTGGTTCTGTCAGAAACTTGAGAACCACCCTTCTTCAGGGACAACCCTGGCCCAGATGGGCTTTGTTTCAAGAGAGGAGCTATGGATGGGGCCAGGAAGGAAGCTATCCGGAAGTCGCTGGGATGAGGTATTTACTTTTATTTGTTTTGTTTCATCGAGAAGAAGCAGGAAAGAAAGAGTTCCACACATTGGAAATGGATCATTCGGGATCTGGAGATTTTCTTCAGATCTTTCCAGACAGCTAAGGGGTGCGTGCACAGAATGCCAGACAAAGTCGGGAAGATCTGAGTTCAAATTCTGCCTCAGACTTTTACTGTTTGCATGACCCTGGGCCAGTTACTTAACTCCTGTCTGCCTTGGCTTTCCCAGGTTTAAACTATGGATGAGAATAAAAGCACCTCCCTGTGGTGAGGACATTTGAAGTACCTTGTAAACTTGAAAACTCTCTATCAATGTTGGTCAGCAGCAGTCACAAAAGTAGTTGGAGGAGAAGGAAGAGGAGGAGGAAGAGAGAAAGAAGAAGAGGGGGGAAAAGAGGAGGAAAAAAAGAGGAAGAAAAGGAGGAAGAGGAAGAGAGAAGAGATGGAAGAAAAGGAGAAAGAAGACAAGGAGGAGGAAAAGAGCAGAAGGAGCAAGAAGAGGAAGAAAAGGAGGATGAGGAAGAAGATGAAGAGGAACAGGAGAAAAGAGGAGGAAAAAGAGAAGGAGAAAGAAAAGGGGGGGGGGGAAGAGGAGGAGAAGGAAAAGGAGTAGGAGCGGGTCTCCACAAGTTTTGTGGCAAGCAAAATCACTGCCTTCCAGTGGCTAAGTTTCTGATGATGAATACATACAAAAGCATTTAATAAGTGCTGATTATGCACCTAGTGTTATGCCACAGTTTTCTTTTATTGTCCTGACTCAGTTTCCCTAAATATCCTGACTCAGTTTCCCTAATTGTTCTGCCCAGTCCTACAAAACTTCCCCTCCCTCTTAATCAGAATACTTGATAAGGATAAAAGAGCTCATGTTTTAGAATATCAGAATGCCTCTCCCTATCCCAAGCTACCGGAATGTCAGATACTGTTTTATCAAGATGCCTCCCCCCATCTCCGGAGGCTCCCCCCACCCTGTCAGAGTCCCGTTCCGCTCTCAGCACCCTGACTCTGCCCCTGCCTCAGTCTACCCCCTGAGTCTGAGCCACGTGTGTGTAAAGGTCATTGAGAACTCTCTTTGTTGGTTGGATTCTTGGAGACAATAGTGTCCTTCAGCCCTGGGACCAAACCATGGATCCATCTGGTCCCAGTAAATCTCTCCCATTAAATAAAATATTAAATACTCTCTAATCTCTCTCTTGCCTCGGTTTTTCCGGCATTACACCAGCACTGCGCTTCCACATTTACTCAGGGCTGATTCTCTGTCAGCAGCAGCCTTCCCACGGAGTAGATCTTCCAGAACTGGAGTCTAGTGACTTTAAAACCCAGAGTCACCTCTGGACTTGCTGGGGACTTTAGTGAAGGGTTAACGGCACAGCAGGGAAGCATGGCTAACCCCATAGAACTGGCCAAGTGACTTTAGAAAGTACAAATTCAATACAATAAATGCAACCTCTGAGAGTTTGGCTCCAAAAGTCAAATTCACGAGTACAAGATGGCGTGGGGAAGCTCGCTTAGACAGCAGTTGGTTCTGAAGATCTGGGTGGGGAGGGGGCGTTGGTGCTGGTGAACACCTCCATCAGTATAAGTCTTCAGAAGTGGGCTGTAATACCTTCACAATTCTTTTTACAATTACTATTGCTAACTGTATTTTCTTCCCCATTTATTCTATTCTCTCTCTCCTTTCATCCTGTCCCTCCTCAAAATTGTTTTGCTACTGACTACCCCCTCCCTCAATATGCCCCTTCCTCTATCACCTTCCCCCCTTCCTATATCCCAGGGGATTTCCTGCAGGGAAATTTAGATTTCTATGCCCATGTTGAGTGTGTATTTCCTAGAAGTGAGATGTATTAGGCGAAAGCAGCTGACATGATCTTGGACTCCATTAAGAGGGGCATGGTCTTCAGAAATAGGGGGGCAATGGTCCAGCTGTCCTGTCCTTGCTAAACCTCCTCTAGGGCACTGTTTCCCAGTTCTTGGTGCCAGTTTGGGAAAATCGCTGACAAACTAGAAAGGGTTCAGAGGAAGGTAAATCAAGATGGTGAAACAATGGTGTGCTGGTAAATATTTAACAACTATTTCTCTGAGGGAGAAAAAAATTCTGGGCACACCTTTAGGTTCAATATGTGTAGTACACAAACAGCAAAACAGAAACAAGTAGCTCAGTACTTTCCCAAGGCAGAAATGCTTACTCTTAACACCGACTGGTTTGAGCCGGCTCTAACTCACCCCAAGAAAAACCTGGAATGCAGATCATGTAAAGATCATTTGAAGGAATAGGGTATATTTAGCCCGGAAAGCAGATCTGAGAGCGAGACAAGGAGAGAGAGAAGATAACCATCTTCCAGCATTTGCAGAATGTGGGGGAAAGAACCAGATGAACAAAACGGGAATCTGTTTTGTTTAACCAGACAATTGATCATGACAATTTTCTTTTTTTTCTTTTGAATTAAGGGAGATGGAAGGCAAAGAATATAAATACTTGTTAATTTAAAAATAAAAAGGAAAAAATCAAAGAAAAAAAAAGAAAAGGGATTATACTTGTTCTGTTGGGTTCCAGAAGGAAAAAAACCCAGGGCAGTGAATGGAAGTTGCAAAGGAGAAAATTTAGATTTAATATCAGAAAACCTTTGTAAAAACAGCTGAATTCTCTGAAGGCAAAATAAGCTGCATTTCAATGTGGTGAGTTCTCAGCAGATACCAAAGGAACTGGATTTTCCCGTGGTTTTCCGCACAACTGGCCCATCCCTTTTTTCTTCCTCAGTCAGACATTTTTCTCCAATCACATTTTTATGCTCCCGTGTATTTCATCATTTGCAATGCATTAAAAAGCTGGCTCCTGCCCACTATGAACCTTTAAAAAACCAATTTATCAGCCTATTCATCCTATTTCACTGGAGTTATTAAAATCCAGTTAAAGTTACTTTCCAACATCATTTATTTTTTTGAGGTTTTATCCCCAAGTCAAAACATGGCGAGGCTCACTTACTAATAATTTGGGGAGCTGAATCATCCAGAACGGTGAGGGAAATTGGGTTAGAGATTAAATTGTCTTATTATTACCTTGCAAAGAGTTATCGTGGGTTCAGAAAGCAGCTCTTGAAATCCAGAAAAACAAAGTTTGGATTTGTTGTTTGGGTTTTTTGTTTTTGTTTTGTTTTGTTTTTGCAATCCCCTATTCACTTCTTGGCTCACAGTATGGGCTTAGTGAATGCTTGCTGACTTCCTTACTGACTAACAAGAGAGCCTAGACTAGACTGGGAGATAAACCTCCCTCCAGCCTCAGTCTCAATATTATTCAGGAACCTCAGGGGGTTAGAGAAGCACTTTCCTCTGCCATTGGCTCCAGTCCCCATCTAGGATATTTTTCCCATTTCAGGAGGTTATTGGACAGCACCCAGTTCTAATCAACTACTTAACTGCAGGTTAGCTTTTATAAATAGATATTTAGTTCAAAGAAAAGGCAAAAGCAAACACATTTTCCCTAAAGATATAAAGGGCATAATCCTAAACCACCCCAGCCTGGGAAAGGGAGGAGTAGATTAGGCTCCTCATTTAGCTCAGTTCCCATGAAACATTGGTCCTACTCAGTTCAAATCCAAAGCCAAACCTGCCTACTTGTATCGGGCTAAATGGAGTCCTGGAATTGCTGGTCCTTGGGACCTGACTGCTGACCTCATTATAATATCCAGCCACGATTTCTACACTCCCAGCCCCCAATGGCTAGATCTCCCTGGGTCAGATGGGAGACTCAATCCTTGTATTTAGAAGAGGAAAGAATGAACAAAAAGGCGTGTTTCTTAGTGCCATATGGCCTCTCAGCAGGGGGAAAAAGAGACCCTTTTTTTTTTTTTTTGCAAGAATGCAAAGGCAAGTTTTGCAAGGGTGACTGTTAAAAATTATCTTTGCTTTTATTTTGAAAAAGAAAAAGCTATTATTATTTTAAAAAACAACAAAAAAAGGAAGACCCTAGGACCTTCTGCCTTACCGACCCTCAGATAAGAATTGAGCAAAAGCCTCCACAACTGATACAGAGCCAGGGCTTCTAAAGATACTATCAGTTCTAGCTTCCCAATGGAAATCAGGATTCTCCCACCTCTGAGGTGGCCAGTACTGCATGCCCTTTTCCTCCAGACTTGTGAAGAGGTCCCCATTACATTAAAATTATATTGTCATCTTATTTTTTTCTTTTTAACATTATAAATTTGACAAACATCAATAAATCTGGAAAATGCAGAAAAAGAGGGTCGTGTATGAAATCTCCACTACACCTACCTGTCTTTTTTTTTTTTATCATATATTAAATAGAACCCAGTAGTATTAACACTGCTTTGCTTTTTTGGAATCCCTTCTGAGCTGTCTTTCATGGTTGGTTTTTTTTCCTTATGTTTCATTTTTTCTTTCTTCCTTTCCTAACATCACTATCACTTCTCCAACTTATGACCCTGTCGTCTATCTTTCCTTGTTCAATGCCATATACTTTATACCATTGGGACCTCTCTCCAGTTTTTCCTCATGTGAAACTCCAAAAATCACCTTCCATTCTCCTTCATCTGACAGAGAGCATAGATTTAGAGCAGAAGTGAAACTTAGAAATATAGTCAAACCATCTTACTTTACAATAAGGGAACTGAAGCCTTGAGAGACTAAGTGATTGTAGGTAGTGGGTATTAGGCTAGAATTGCACCCAAGTTCCCCACTAAACCACATTTCTACCTCAAGGGGCTTCCTCTCACTTGCAACTTGGGAGCTCCAATTCCATCTCTAGGACTGTGGGCCATCTCTTTGCATCAGAAAGCATACAAGAAAACAATACCCCCAATCCCTCCTTTTCTTCCTGTCCTCAAAATATTATCTATTTATTTGAAAGTCACATGACTAGGGCCAACTAAGACTATTGAACATTATAATTCAAGTTTTATCTACTGTACTGGAGGATAGCTGGGTGGCTCATTGGATAGAGCACTGGTTTGGGAGTTAAGAAGGCCGGAACTTATAAACACTAGCTTTGTGACTCTATTTGCCCCAGTTTCCTCGGCTATAAAATGGGGACCCTGGAGAAGGAAATGGCAAATCACACCACTATTTTTGCCAAGAAAACTCCATTGAGATCATAAAGAATGTAACTAAAAAAAAAAAAACCTCTCAACAATAATAGCTGGAAAAAGAATGCAAATTACATCATCCAAATTAAATAAACAGAAAGAAATTTTGGGCCACTTCCATTATAAAGCAGACCCAAGTACACACAGCCCAACTGGACTGGCAAGTTATGGGCACAACCGTGCAATTTATGCACGGTGCTTATCAGTCCCTCTCCCAGGTAACCCCAATGTTTCAGCACAAGGAGACAGAGTCGGTTTCACTCTTCTTAAATTTATCTCATAAATTTTACAAAGAAAAAGCCAGAGTCATTCCCTGGAGCACTATACATTCATTACCTAGTCTATTAAAAATGGATGGGCCACGTGCTTTACATTTTCTCCTCAATTTTCAGTAATCCGGGGGTTAATTTTATATTGATGGATGGAAAGAGGACAATTACTGGAAGACTGGGTATAAAAAATTTACAAGCACAATTGAGCCTCCTGCTCCTTACGAGAGAATTAGCCACTGGAGGTTTGATTAAAATGTATAGAATTCTAGTGCTTGCTGACCTTAATAGGAAAGCCCAAATCCTATGTTCTTAATCTTGCAGGCCTATAATTTGAGCCAGAATTTGTCTGCAGAAAAAATATGACCATTGATTAGTTTCTTTCTGAAGGCTTTTTCTTACACGGGTACAAAGAAAATACTGTTCACTGCAAAGCCTAAAGTAGTAATATTTTAATGTCAAGCACGAGAATCAGCTTTTATAAGACACAGAGAATCTATGACGAGGAACAAATGTGGAGAATATGTTTTACATGTTATTGAACTCAATAATTCTTCCTTTATTCCTTGTAGTCTGTGGTAAACTGTCTGGTTTCAAGTGAATTCAGTCTACTTATAAATCAATTATTATGGGCAAGCCCACAGTGCTGTGTGCTGGAGAAACAAAGACTAAAAATCTCTGCCCTCTGGGAGTTTACATTCTTCTGAGGAGATACATGCTGATTGGGAGAGGGGAAGGGAAGAGGAAGAGAGAGAGGGAGAGAGAAAAGGAGAGGGAGAGAAAGAGAGAGGGAGGGAAAGCGAGAAAGAAAGGGAAAGGGAGAAGGAAAAGGAGAGGGAGGGAGAGGGAAAGAAAGGGAGGAAAATGGGTGGGGAGAGAAAGAGACAGTAATAGAAAGAGAGACAGAGACAGGGAGGGACAGTAAGGAAGGGAAAGAGAGAGAGGCACAGAAACGGGGAGAAGGAGAGAGAGAGAAAGAAGGAAAAGGAGAGGGAGAGGAAGAGAAGAAGAAAGAGAGGAAAGGAGAGAGAAACGTGTGATAAGAAGACCCTTATCCAAAATGACTACTCAGAAATCACTCAGTAGAAGGCAGAAAAGCTGTTTATTGAAAACCTACCTCCGGAAGATGTCCCAACGAGAAATAAGAAAAAGAAAGCTCTCGGTAGGAGGGCTAAAGAAGCAGTAAAGATACACAGCTTTTATACAAGAAATTACATCCCAAGTAAGAGAGCATTGAGAAGGGGAGGGGCATCTAATTGGTTGTTGCTATTTTGGGGAGATTGGAATGGAAGGTTTCTGTTACATCATAAGTTGGGGAGCAGAGAGAAATAGGGGCTCTCTCTCCTAATTGAATGTTAAACATTCAGATTAGAACAGATTGCTTTGTTTCCCTGATTCCGAGAGGAATCATCAGTCAGACCTTCAAACTTCAGATCACTGAGCTGACGACATTTAATAATCCAAATATTGATGACATTGAACAAGGAGAAATGGCATCATTTCTGGTTAAGTAAATATACCTAAAGTTTGAAGTAAATATCGGCTTGCACACACCGGACTTATGCAGGTCACAGAGACATAGAAATAATAAAAAAATATAGAAAGAGAATTTAAACATTCCTGTGAGTTCTTCATTTTATCTCTCCATTCCACACAAATGGAAGAGAGGAGAGAGAGACACAGAGGCAGAGACAGATGCAAAGAAACAGAGACAGAAAGACAGAGAGAGAGAAAAAGAGAGAGAGACAGAGAAAGGGAGAGAGAGAGAGAGAGAGAGAGAGAGGGAGGGAGGGAGAGAGAAATGAGAAAGAGACAGAGACAGAGAGAAAGAAGAGGGAAGCATGGATGGAAAGAAACAGAGAGAAAAAGAGACAGAGAAAGGGAGAGAGGAAGGGAGAGAGAAATGAGAAAGAGACAGAGACAGAGAGAAAGAAGAGGGAAGCATGGATGGAAAGAGACAGAAGCAGCAAGAAAGAGGGGGAAAGGGAAAAAGAGAGAAAAAAAAATGAGAGACAGAGAGAGCAAAGGCGCCCTGGGAGAGAACACAATTGGTCTAGAAGGGCTAAGGTTTAGGGAGGGACACAAAGAAGAGCTGGTGGTCAAAGGGACATCAGAGTTCTGAGGAGGGGAGCCTCATTGGGGGTGTGGTCATCCCTCTGTCACTGAGGGGCATGGAGAGGTGGGTCTTAGGGAATGACATCGTGGGACACCGGGGAGTTTGAGGCATCAGTGCCCTGCAATAACACTTAGATATATTACTTAATTTTTATTTTCACAGAAAACTTGGGCAGAAAGAGTTTAAATGTCCAAAGGTCATACAACTAACAAGTTTGTGAGGCTGAATTTGAACTCAGATCTTCCTGATTCCAGATCCAGTGCTCTGTGTTCTATAGTGATCCTAGCTGCCCTTTGAGTTACGAGCATGAGTTTGATTTATGCAAGACCACTTGGTTAAATTGTTTGGAACTCTCAGATAAAAACTTAGCGATCAGATCAACTCTTAATTATTCTTCAGGTCAGGGAGGCAGCAATTTATCATTTAGATGAGTCCAGGTTCCCACAACCAAAGCAAAAGAGTTAAAAAATGTGGCAATACAAAAAAATCCAATTTCTGGTTTCCAGAATTTAGAAAGAAAGTCATTCAGTGCATCTGGCTCTGACTCACGTGGTTGGTTTCTTAGAAAGGCATTAGCCAAATTCCCCGGTTGCACAATTCTCTATTTATTTTAGCCTGCGTGGCCAGATCCTGCAGATATATAGAGATATAGATATTTTACAACAAAGATAATCACAACAAAAAAGCAAAATATGCAATATTACCAAAAAAAAAAAAACTCCAAAACCAGAACCATAAAATCCAAATTATTTAGCTTTTGATGCTTTGAGGATTCATGATTTTGCTGATACAAGTGCTTCAGGCTCCCAAACAGATTTCAACATTTCCCAGACTCAGGAGGTGGGCTTCAGGAGCTATTGTAACATCTCTGGTGAGAAATCCTCCACATTTTGCTAGGCCATTTTGCATTCTGGCCCTCTCTCCTCCCTTTCTGATTCCAACTCCCTTCTCAGTATTGTCTTCCCCTATTAGAATTGTCCAGTGTCGAGGGCAGGGAAGAGCTTTCTTCTTGATTGGTATCCCAAGCACTTAGCCAAGTACATGCATTTAATAAATGCTTTTTCCTTTACCTATTCCTTTTTTCATCCATCTGAATTTTAATTTGTCTGAATTTCCACAGTTTAAAAGTCAGAAGCTCTTGCCACAATTACTGCTGTTCTGCAACAGTATTAAGAAAGTTGCATATTGACAACAATGTATATAGTCAAAATGTTGAGTCTCATATAGTCATCTTCAGGAAGGGCCATTCCTTGCAAATAAATGCTTTTAGATGCACCCACAGTCATGCTAATATAAATTCCCCCAGGAAAGTATAATGATCCTGGGTTTTGTCAATCAATCCCCAAGGCTGAAGCATTGGCTAGAGGAAGATGAAGATATAAAGGATGAAGAAAATGATGAGGATGATGGAAAAGACCCTTATTTAGTGATTCAATGTTTATAAGCATTATCTCCCTTGATGCTCACAATAACCCCTTGGTAATAGGTGCCTTTACCATCCTGTTTTCCAAGAGAAGAAAGTGAATATAAGTGAGTGACCTGGTCAGGGACTCATCTGCTCGCCCATATAAATCAGCCTCTGCAACCCAGGCTTTTCTGGCTCCAAGCCTAGTATTCTATCCCTAGAGATTGTTCCAACCCAGAATGTTGCCCTCACCTCAGTGACTCTCCATGAACACCAGAGATGGCTACAAATGACTTTGAGTTCCTTCTCCCAAGTCCCAGGTCAGTATTTTATGTCCACGAAACTGTGTTTTGGCTTTGCCCAAGTTTTATTGAATGTTTATATTTACTGGCATCCTTCTCAATCTACCTGGCATGCAAGTCACTCCCTCTGGCAGCGTTTGTGCAGATACTCTTGTTAAAATACTACAGGTAAAGTCAATCACAAAAAGTAAACCATTCACTTTTTTGACTCCCTCCCCTTCCAAATGACTTAATAAATTTCTTTCTAAACTATTCCAGATTTGGAAGTTTGTTCTCCAGCACATGTGTCATTTCTCAGAGGCTCTGAGTCACTTGTAATTGATGATTTCAAGCCGGAAGAAACGGTTTGTCCTTTCTTTATCAGTCATCTGGTCCTAGATTGTAGATTTAGAGTTGGAAGGGATTGTAGAAGCTATTGAGTTACAGATGAGAAAAGGGAGAGCGAGAGACATAAATCTGAGTTATAGAATTTGAACCCAACTCTTTTGAAAGACAGATCCATTATTTCTTCCTTTAATCACATCGCCTCCCATTTCGTGCTGCTAAAAAGTCTTTAAGTCTGGCTATTTTAAACTGAGAGATCACTTACTCCTCTATAACTTGTGATGCGTTTCAAGGGAGATAAGGCAAGTCAGTTTAATTTTTTATATCTCATCTTCTCATCTTCTCTAGGGAGGATGAGCAAATTTAAGCAGCTTTCTTCTGTTCCAAGTCTAGAGAAGTGTAGTAAGGCTTCTTTTAAGCAGGATATCATAGGATCAAAAAGTCCGAAGAGACTTTGGAGATCATAATGATCTCCTATGTGCCGAGCACTGTGCTAAGTGTTGGGAATGCAAAAGAAAGGTGAAAGACTGAGAATGACTTGTTTAAGAGAAGTGAACTACAAAGGAAGAGAGACGATCATCTGACAAGAATGAATGACACCCGAGTCCCAGAGAATAGCTCGTGCCCTCTCTCCTTTCAGCATGAAGGTGGGGTTGAATATGGCACGTAATTTGCATGCATGATATATACATGTTTCAGCATTGGGTGGGGAATGAGGGTTAGGCTATAAAATGAGGGCAGATTTACTGCTTTGCTCTGTCAAAAGGGAGGAAGAATGAGTCACTAAAGATAATTTGGGCAAAGAAGTCGATCTACCTCAGGTCAGTGGTTCAAAGTGCTTCCTAGATGTGGAGTGAGCAAACTGAGCACAGAAATCCAAGTGACTTCATGTCCACTATCGTCCAGCGAACAGATGCCAGAGGCCAGATTGAGACTTTCTGCTTCAAAATCCAGAATTGAAACCTTTAGGGATGGGCATAGAGAACACAAGATGTTCCCCCCCCCCATAAAGGACTTCCTAAAATTTGGAGAGACCATGAAAAGTCTGCTAGATTTGGCATTACAAGACTTGAGTTTGAATCCCAGCTTTGTGATTTGGGGGCAAGTCACTTGACTTCTCAGCCTCAGTTTACTCATCTGTAACCTAAAGGCACTAACTAAAGATAACTAAAGATCCCTTCCAGCTCTGTATCTATGATCTTACATACTCAGGGTTCGCAAGAGTCAAGGAATGAGAACAGTTTCGGTAAACGTCCGTTAAAATCATGGAAAATCCATTCTCCAGCTGCATTTATCCAGCTGAATCCTGATCTGTTCAGTCTGTCTTCATGTGGCTTCTGTTTCCTAATGACCTGAATCATGTTTTTCGGAGCTTTTCTACTACCTTTGGGATTTCATTCAGCTAACTGGCCTCCTGCATGTCCAGCCCTATTTTCATTTTACTCAATTTTACAGAATTAATGGGGAAAATAATAAAAAGTAATGAAAAATATTATAAAATCCCTAAATTGGTTGAATATGTCATGTAATTTGCATGTATGATATATACATGCATGTGTGGGTGCATCTACTCATGTTTGTACACATGCGTGTGAATATATAGATGTATATGTGGTGCAATGCAAGCATGTACACATCAGCATATGCATACATGTGTGCTGTGTATAGCATAAACATATATACATATACATATATATATATATGCATATCCACATCTATGCTGTACACACATCCATTGCTAGGCTTGAAGTCAAGAGACCTGAGTTTGTAGCCCAATTCAGATGTTTACTAGTCACAGGATTGTGCTCAAGTAACAACAGTCCCCAGCCTCAGTTTCCTTCTCTGTTAAAATGCAGATAATGCTCACGTGGCCCATGTGTCAGCTGAAAACAGGCTCAAGCAATCAAGAAGCATTTATTCCCAGGGAGGCGGGGAACACGCCAGGTGCTGTAGACACAAAGACAAAATGAAGCGGTCTCTGATCTCCAAGAGATCCTGTTTGGTGAGGAGAACCATGAACATACATATTATAAGTATAGGTATCTATTTATTTATACCTACACATATATGTGTGTATAGCTATCACACACACAAAGTGAATACAAGGTATTCATGGGAGAGGTTAGCAGCTGAGGAGAAAGGCATCAAATATATAGGAAGTGGCACTTGAATAGAGCTTTGAGGTAAGTAATTCAATGTTTCATGTCAGCCCCCGCCAAGAAGTCTGCAAGAAGCTTTAAATTTTCCTTGTTTCTAGTTTTCCCCCAGGGCTATTTAGTCTTTCATGCAACAAGTTGGCATAAGATTCTCTCTTTCTCTCTGTCTCTCCCTCTCCTGTGTCTCTCTTTCCCTCCCTTATCTTTCTCCTCTCTTCTTTTCTCTCTCTCCATTTCTGCCTCTCTCTCTCTCTCTTTCTCTCTCTCTGTCTCTGTCTCTGTCTCTGTGTGTGTGTGTGTGTCTCTCTCTCCCCTGCCCCCTCCATCCCCCCTTTTTTCTCTCCCCCCTTCTCCCTCTCTCTCTTCCTCTCTCGTCCTCCTTTTCTCCCTCCCTTCCGCCCCCCTCTCTGTCTCTCTCTCTCCCTCCTTCCCCTTCCCTTCCCCCCCTCCATTTCCATCTCTCTCCTCAAGTGAAGCATCTGATAAAACCTTAAATTTCATTTTGCAAAAGATGGAAGAAATGTTAGGGAAACCATTATTTCGGGGCTGGCTTTGACCAACACGAAGGAAATTTTTGCTAATGTAAACTCATTTGAAATCTTTGATGGAAATGACCAGTTCAGCTTGGAATTCATAACAAAGATGGAGAGAGTCAGTTATGACTATCAGGCACCCTTGACTTTGGGAGAGCGGATTTCAGAGTTCAGAAAAAGGACAGGTAGAAACTCATTAAATTATAGAGGAGAAATGGATCCAAGAGGGAATGAAGTTTTCAGAAGAAAATTTTCATCTCGCTAAAACAAATAATTCAGAAGGGATAGAAAGGAAGGGCTTGTCTGGAGAGAATGATCTGGCTGTGTAGGGAAGTCATTGACTAACTCAGATGGGAAAATTACATTGAAAGAAATGGCTGTCGGGGAAGCTAATAGAGAGAGTGAATTCAAGTGAGTCACGTGGCTCTGTAAAAATAGGGTCAAGCAAGTTAATTTTGAGAATAAACTGAAGCTGCTGATGAAAGCAAAAGAAAAGGAAGCTTTTTTTTTAAACAAAAGGATGATTTTTAAAAGGGTGCAGCCCACTTAGAATATCCTAGTGGTCCTATAGACAGTGATAAAGACAGTTCTCAGTTGCTACTTTTGTTCTATTTTCTTTCCCATGGGGATCATTTTGTTCTGGAAAGAACACAGTATAAATGTCTAAAAGGGACTTGAAGCTGAAGACTAAGAGATTATAGAATACAAGATCATGAAGTATAAAAGAGACCAAAGGGAAGGAACAAATACTGTTCCAATTTGTTTTTAAAGTGAAGTCTATAAACTATAGAGACCTACAAACTTGACTTTTGATTACGGCAAGTTTTTGGACTATATTGTTAAAGGGACCATTAAAGGGGCAGCTGGGTGGCACAATGGACAGCACCAGCCTTAAAGTTAGAGGACCTGCGTTCAAATGTGACCTCAGATGCTTGACATTTATTAACTGTGTGACCTTGGGCAAGTCACTTAATGCTGCCTCACCAGAAAACAGAGAGAAAGAGAGGAGGGTGAAGGAAGAGAGAAGGGAGGGAGAAAAGAAGAAGAGAGAAGGGAGGGAGGAGAGAGAGGAGAGAGGTAGGGGGAGATCCATTATAAAGGAACCCCCAGATCCACCATTGCTTCTTCAAGAACAAATCATGCCAGAATAACCTGATTTTCTTTTTTTTTTTCCCTACAAGGTTACTAAACTCTTAGTTTGGAGGAATGAGATTGATTTACCTGGATTTTAACACAACATTTGAAAAAATCTCATGCTATTCTTGAGTACAAGATGGCATTATGTGAATCAGACAATGAACCTCGAATAAAACAGGACTGGGTGGCCATTCGTCAGGAAAATTCTAGAGGAAAGGCCGCGTTCAGGTACTAGCTCATGAGGTTCCTTCGAGCTCTGAGAGCTTAGGATTGTGGGATCCTTCACTGGTTCACCCTGACTTGAGTGAAAGCAGAAAGTTACTACTCTAAACTGAGCGAACAAGCACAAGAGAGAACTGCTAGTGACCCACCAGAATCCTAGGATCAATGATTGAGAGCTAGCTACTAATTGGTCCATTATATAGATGAGGAAACTGAGACCTGGAGAAATTAAGTGACTTGGTCAAGATTATCCCATTAGAATGCAGCAGAGCTGGGAAGTGTGACTATATTGGGAAATGGGAAATGTAAACACTGACTGCAAATTAGATACCATATATAAGCAATAGCACACCATCCTTAAGCCTTGAAAGCCTTCAGAACTCTGTCTCTTTCAGCACTTCTGTAAGTCTCTACTTTTCCCCTTAACAGAACAAATTATTTCTAAGCATCGGAATACAGTACAAAATCTATTGTTTCTGTTTCTGTTTAAAATTTTATTTCTGTTTTGAAAAATATAAAAGGAAGTATTTCAAAAAAAAATGCAATTCTAAATGAAACCAAGAATTTCCACTCACTTCAAGTTAAATTTTAAAGAAAACTCAAAACAATTACTTATTTACAGGTTATGTTCCTGAAATTACTGGGGTTTATTTATTTATATTTTGTCATGAAAGTGCAACTATCATCTTAATCTCAGGTCAACACAAACAACAATCAAAAAACACCCATTAATCATCTATTACATGTCAGGCACTGTACTAAGTGCCGGGGACACAAAATAAAAAATGAAACAATCCCTACCTCGGAAGGTAGTTTGAAGTAAACATTGAGGGAGACAAATCGATCCATCAGTGGTGGCTTTGAATAGTCTAGACGTGCATGGGCAAGTTAGGTCTCCAGAGTACGCTTCATTTCTCTTTTCCCCCTCTTTCTTCTCCCCTAATTTCCCAACTTTCTAGAAGTAGTCCCTAAGAGTCTGTGGAGTATTTGTCTAACACTACTGATCATGAACCATGATCCGGAGTGTTCTACTAATATCAATAATCAATAACCTAATATCTTAATATCCATCCTAATATCTTAAAACCTTTCTAGCACTGCTATTGAGGAGATTACTGTTCAAAATTACATTGGGACAGTAATTACTAGTTATATGACATAAGGCAAATCAAATAGTGACATGATTACCCAAAACAGTAAAGAACCGCTGGACTGGATAATCTCAAAATCTATTCTCATATAGTCCTTAAAGATCTGGCAAGAGAAGTGGGGAAATAGTAATTATAGTGAGGGACCCCACTAATTAAATAGTAGAAATATTCACAACCTCACAGAGCCTGAATTCAGAATCATTAAGATTGTTTCTTAATTTCTGAATGCATGAATCCCATATGATCAACTATTGTAGAGCTCTATACATCTATAGATGGAGTGAAGGTTAAAAATCTCAAGTGTTCTTGCTTACAATCAGGCTCATAGCATCCTGCCTCCTGATTACATGTTTGTAGCTGTGTCAGATTGTTTTCCACCTGATTGATTAGACTCTGTGTGTGTGTGTGTGTGTGTGTGTGTGTGTGTGTGTATTGTGTAAATGTATGTATTTGGATGTGATTGTATGTATGTGTGTTTGGATGTGATTGGGGGGGGGTGTGTATATTTGGGTATGAATGTGTGTATATGTGTGTGTGTGTGTGTGTGTGTGTGTGTATGTAAATGTATGTATTTGGATGTGATGGTACATGTATGTGTGTTTGGATGTGAGTGTGTTTGGATATTATTGGGGGGTGTATATTTGGGTATGGATATGAGTGTGTGTATATGTGTGTGTGTTTGAAATAACACAAAAAGCTTTTTCCCAGGTTGTGTTCAATAGGTGCTAGTGTTTTACATGTGCTTTTATACTTCTACTTAGTGAGCAAATAAACCAGTTTTTTTAAAACATCCTTTTCAAGTTCTTTTTGCTGATGACTATTGAAGAATACTAATTCAAAAGAATTCTAGATCGATCAGTCAATATTTGTTATTCTTGCACAATAAAAAAAGAAAAAGGAATATTCTTGTCCTTAATTGAGCTACTGACCTAGTAAGAATACATGAAGTGTTAACTCTTTTTTAAAGGCATAAAGACATTGAGATGTATTTAATTCATTAGAGTGAACGTTAAGCCCCTATTCTGTGACAAGGACTGCCTTTCTTCACCTGATTTCTTGCCTTCCTTTGGGACCGAGCTCAAATTTCACCTTTGGTGGAAGGCTCAACCTCCCTACCACCCTCGCTCCAGCTCCAGAGATGACTGTCCCTTTCCACTGTATGTAACTTGTATGTACATATTTATTTACCTGTTATCTTCCCCATGAAAATCTGAGCTTCTGGGGGGCAGGGAGCTATTCCCCACCCCATCCCACCCCCCTTTTTTGGTAACCACAGCTTAATAAATAATTCCAGCTTGACTGAGTGTCCTGGAGGCTGGACATAGAAGAAAGAGATGACAGTCACTATCCACAATGATCTTGGATTGTTCCGAAATAAGTCATTTTAAGTCAACAGAGCCCACAACTAATGAGCTGACCTCGAAGGTCCTTCCAACCCTGAGAATCTGTGAGTCTAATACAAGAAAATGTCTTCCTCAGCCTACAGCAGCCTCACACCCCCAGCCTAGGAAACAGTGGGAAGCTGTTCCTCAGTCCTCCCACCCTTGGTCATTCTGCTGATAAATGGCCCAAAAAGACCGACTCAGCAGAAGCACTGGGCAATCTTGGAGACTGGATTCTCGTCCTTTTATATCTCCTCCTGCCCTGCTTTCTTTTACCAGGGAAGATCTGGGACTAACAAGCTGTTTTCCATTGGTCTCTTTTGCTTCCCAGGTCGCTTTAAAAGAGAATGAGAATGAGTAGCAGCAATGAATATACATCTCCGAGTACCCACTGGGCATTTCAACAATAAAAAATAGACAGAGGCTGGGAGGTTTATGAGGAGACAGGGTCTGTGAAAAATAATATTAATGGCCTGAAGCGTCCTTGCAAATATAGAAAGGATTTTTTTTCAGTCCATTAATTGAGTTGCCAACAACAGATGACAAGATCTGTTATTAATAGGCTTTCTTTCCTACTGGCTGCTGAGGTGGGGAAGACGGTATTAGCCTTGCTGTAGTTATCATCCTCCTGAATAGAGAGGGTACAGGGGAACCTGCTGTGCCCAACTGGGAGAGGAAAAAAATCACTGGTTGAGTGCTTGATTTGAATATATATCAAGTTTCTAGGATAGATCAGAAATAGTACAGAAGACTGAAAGTCTTTAAGACGCAAAGGAGTTTAGGCTCCTATGATGTTCAAAATGACAGAATCCCAGAATCTTAAAGGAGGAAGGGATTGTAAAGGTCATCTAGTGAATTCATGGGGCAGCTAGGTTTGGTAGTGGATAGAGCACTAGACCTGGAGTAAGAAAGAGTCATCCTCTTGAATTCAACTATAGCCTCAGACACTTACTAGCTCTGTGACCCTGGGCAAGTCACTTAACCCAGCTTGCCTCAGTTTCCTTATCTGTCAAATGAATTGGAGAGGGAAATGGCAAATCATTCTGAAATTTTTGTCAAGAAAATCTCAGAAGGAATCACAGATTGAGCAAAACTGAAAAATGGGGCAACAACAACAACAATAACAACAACAACTTGCATAAGAATCATCTCTAAGGGGGAAAAAATTTTTAAAATAAAATTAAAAAAAAAAAAAAGAAAACTCTCTAAGACACTTCAAGATTTTGCTGGAAGACCTTCGGTAAGGAAGAGCCACTACAGGCCAAAGCAGCCCTTTCCACTTTAAGATCAGATCTCATTATGAAGAAGTTTGTGGGGTTTTACTGACATTGACCCTAAATCTGCCTCTCTGTACTTTCCCATTCATTTTTTTTCTAATTCTAGGGCCAAACAGAGCATAAATATAGATTTAAGTCTTTTTCCAAACTGAATATCCTGAGTTCCTTCAATCCAATTTGATATGGAATCATTTTTTAAAATGGTATTTACTTAATTTTCTATTCCCTTTATGTTAATGAGGAGCTTTAATAACTGGGACAGGGTCAAAAACAACCACAGAGAAATGTTAGGAATCAGTATCATACCTAGACTCTGTTCTAGAGCCGTGGTCCTCAAACTTTTGTTCTCAATATCTTTATCCTATCAAAAACGATTGAGGATCTGTCCAAAGAGTTTTTGTTTATGTGGGTTATAGTTATATTGATCACATTAAAAATAAAAACTAATTATAAATTTATAGACTCTCTGAAAGGATTTCAGAGATTCCCAGGCTGCTCTGGACCATATTTTGAGAACCACTGTTCTAGAGACAAGTCCATTAGAAGCAATTTTATTTAATTTAACAACACCTAATTTCCAAGCATGTTCTAGATGAGAAGCTAAAATACCTGAGCTGTCATTTGAACACACTCTTGATGCGTCTCTATTTGAAATAGTACTTCTAGAGACCTTGAACTAGGGGGAAAGTCCCAACTTGTTAAAGAACAGTTTGGAGGTTAACAATTCTGTCTCTACAAGTAGGATGAAGGGTCCCTGAATAACTACTCAACTGCATTCTTGATCTCCTCCTCTCCAAAGTTTCCCAGGAGTAATAAGGGACCTCCTCCCATAAATCAAGCTTAATCCTTTCAAAACAGAAAACTGGGAACTGCTCATGGATGAGTCCTGCTTTCAAGGTTGGGAACTTTAATGTCCTGGAGGGACATCAGGCGGTCTACCTGTTCAAAAAGACTTCCTGTTTCCACTCTTAATCCACCTCCCTAAAAAAAGGCTTTTCTTCTTGACTGACTCCGCATTTTCAAACTGGAAAAAAAAATTTTAGATCAGTGAAATATTTATTCCTTGATATTTCTAGAAAAACTAGAAGGATGTGGGGGTTTCGTTGGTTTGTTTGTTTTTTAAATATGCTTCCACACCAGGACAGACTTAGCACTGACAAGTAGGGATGACCAGATGCATGGTGATCTCAGAGTTCTTATAATGATCTGAGTTAATAGTACCCACTATTTGCTAGACACCATACAGAAGGAAAAAAAAAAAAGAAGAAAAAAGATAGTACCTGCCCTCATGAGGCTTACAATCTAATGAGAGAAGGCTCAAAGAGGGGGCAGGAGAAAATCCCCAAACCAGGGAGAAGTTAGAGAAACAGCAAAGTTTGAGAAATCAAGATATGGCTGAGCCCAGGTCTCTCCTCAGATGGAAGTTTAAAGCTCATGCTCCACCCTCCAATCAGAGGCAGAGGGCAATGATGAAGTGGAAATGCTAAGGCTAATTATTAGATCCTAGAGGATAATAAGGTTATTTCAATCATGAATTTCCTGAGCTTGATGAGGAAGTCAGAGAAGTCCCAAGATGGTGCTGCCAGATGAGAAGGAGGGTATGTATGAGCCAAACTCTCCTTCAACCAAGTTTGGCCCCTTTGGCCCTTTGGACGCTACCATAGCATAAAGGAGAGCAGCCCCGGAGACTTTTTGGCCAAATAGGTGGAAATCAGGACCAAAGAAGGCCAGGAAAGGACCTTCTGCCAAAGCTGAGGAAGACAATCAGCACATTTCACAGAACTGGGTTTGTTGACATCCTGAATTATTTCCTTCCTGACTTGGGGTTTTGGGGGAGGATAGGATTGGGATGGGGAGGAAAAGAGGTGACTTTGAGAAAAGTGAATGGAGGGCTAGCTGCTGATTTTGATGCTTCACATTCACGGGCACTTTATTTTCGAAAAAGTGGTTTTTTGCTTCGCTTTGAAGTCACATGTTTAACTTGGACTGTTGGGGGGGGGGGAGCTATGAGGAGGTTTGTGTAGGTAATCCTAACAGCTGGCACTTACACATCCCGTTAGGCAAAGCCTTTTACTTACCTGAGGTCACTGCATCCTCCCAACCACCCTGGGAGGTCGGTGTTCTGGTCATCCTCAGGAAACAGAGGCAGGCAGAGCAGAAGTGAACTACCAGGGTCATACTGAAGGGGATTAGCAGGGTCAGACGGCTGGTGCGTTCTCGGGCCAGACCCAGCGCTCCATCCCCAGTGCCAGGGGCTCGCGTGGCATGGGGGAGAGCTTGCTGTGCCAGGGGGCACCCTCACTGAAGCTGTGCCAGAGCTGAGATTGGCAAGGCGATATGGCCCAGGGCCAGTGCAGGTGTGAGGAGATTAGCGGCCAAGCAAAGGTTCGGAAGCGGAAAACTACCCCCTGAGGGGCAGAGTCCGCCCGGGCTGCACTCAGCCAGCGGCTTCTTGGCCACCCCGCAGGGAAACTGAGGCAGGAAGCAACATCCCTCACCCCCAGACCCCGTGGGCCTCCGGGTCTCATTCGGCTCGCGCCTCTAGGGGCCAAGGCAGAGGGGCCCTGGGGCTCGAGCGGGGTCCACACCTCGCCCCTGCCCTCCCAGAGTCATGGGGGCCGGCAGAGACTAAGAGGGTGGAGCAAGGAGGGAGTCGCCCTCCCCCCGGGCCCCGCCCTCCGCCCCAGGCGTGCCTTACACGCCCTTTTGGACAAGGCGGGAGCAGAGGGTCTCGCGGGTAAGTGACCCGCCGGGCTTCGGGAGCCCCGGACAAGGCACGCCCTCACCTGAAGGGGCGTCCTGCGCGCCCTTGGAAGGGGGGGCGAGGGAGGAGTGAGGAAGGGTAGAGACGTCCCGCCGAGCCCAAGCTGTTGCCCGCAGGGACCGACGCCGGGAGCTCCGGCCCGGCTGAGGCGGGGGCTCGGTGCCTCCGGGGCCGAGTGGGCCTGGCTGCCAGTCCGGGGCTTCACCTCCCGAGCGAGACGCTACTGGACAGAAAAAGAAGAAAGGGAGGAGGGGCGCGGATTAGCTGGACAGGTAGGGCGGGGCAAGGAGGGAGGGTACTGCACTACGGCCCCCTCCCCGGCACTAGCTGGGCCCTGAGGGGAGGGGCCTCCCTTTTCTCCTCTCTACCTCCCCGGGGCCGAGTAGGTGCTGGTGGGGCTTTCGGAGACTCTCCGCAGGCGGAAAGTTAGACTTGGGCGTGGGAGGGGCCTTAAAGGCGATCTAGTGCCCCCGTAGCCAAGGTCACCCCGAGAGAAGATCGAGAATCTGGACTGGGACCCCCTTTGGCCCGTGTTTTCGCAAAGGACCCTTCTTGGGGAGGGGGGAGGGAAGTGCGCTAGCCGGGGCGCGCCAGGGACAGCTTCTCCCCAAATCCGGAGACACTCTTACTTCCACGAGCAGAGGCCTCTGTCCTGTGGCAGGAGTTGGGGCTGAACGGCCCCTCCCCTCTCCGCGACCCCTGATCTGCGGGAAGCTGGGCCTCCCGGCCAAGAAAATGCTTCCAACACAATCACTGATGTGCTTGGGAAAGGGGGCGACTGGGGTGGGGGAGGCCGCCACTGCCAATCCCATCCAAACCCGCCTTTTTTTTACAGAGGAGGAAACTGAGGCATGGCTGGATCGCCCGGGGTCAGCCGAGGAGGGAGCCTCCGGCCGGGTTGTTTTTGGAATACTCGGCTTCCTGATAACTGAGCTCCTGCTGCCCCGACAGCCAAATTTCAGCAGCCCTGGGAAAGAAAACCCAGGGCTTGTCCGAGAGAAAGTGCTCCGGCTTTGGGCTGGAGGGAGGGGAGGAGAAATGTGTTTCCAAGGAAAACCAGCTCCAGACGTCTTGGTTCAGCCCATGAAGTGAAGGCGGGCCTCCCACTGGGGCCATTTCTGTTTTCCCGGTAGAGTCTGCGGGGGATGGCGTGGACTTGGACATTGCCCACGAGCAGAGCCCAGGATGGAACTAGGCCTGTGCCCGGCCCCGAGAACACCCGGCCCTCCTGTGCCCATCTGAGACAGCCTTGGTAAGTTCTTCAGCCGTCTTGTCTCTGATAGGATAGCTTGGAGCCTCCGAGGCTGGGGGGTGGGAGCTCCCTTATTCTGGGGCTCCCCAAACCACAGGAGGCTGAGAGGGAGGACTGGGAAATCCTCAGATTTTTTGTAGAACTTCCAATCCCCCCAGCTAGCTCTTCCAGCCCCATCTGCCCTGTGTTAGAGCATTGTCTGCGGGGCAGGGAGGGTGAAGAACTCTAAATCAGCCTTCTTCAAACCTTTTTAAAAATCTCTTTGTGGTTATTCAATCCTTTCAGTTGGGGTTTTCTTGGTTGAGATCCTGGAGTGGTTTGTCATTTCCTTTTCCAGATAAGGAAACTGAGGCCAACAGTGAGTAGTCCAGAGTCGCACAGCTTGTATGTGTCTGAAGCCAATTTTGAACTCCTCTTCCTGACTCCAGACCCAGCATGCTATACTCTGCCATTTAGATGCCCATAACCCTGCTACACTCTGAAAAATGATGGAGGGACAGCATTTCCTCACCCCCCCCAACCCTAAAAGATTTTGTTCCAGGGAGGTTATATTCTAATGCTATTAGAAAATTAACATATTATGAATATTGATGTTATATTAACCATCTATACTACATATGGGGAATTAGTATTATTATGAACATACTTTTGACTTCTTCGTATGTGAAAAAAGTCTTAGGGAACTTCCAGACCACATTTTATGTAAAATAAATCATGCTAAAGAGGAATTTTCTTTTCAAAGAGTTCTTTCCTGTCAACAGTCTCTATTAACTTCACTGCCCAGTGTATCCACTCAACTGTCTCAATTGTTTTTGTGTGGGATGTCCTCCCTCCCTCCTCCCAGATGAGCTCATCCAGTTTTTCTTAAAATCAGCATCCTTATCTGTACAGGAGCTAAAAGGAGGGGCCCGGTTTTGGGAGTCAGCAGAAATGAGCTATTGATCCAAAATATTCCATATAATGGCCAGGACGGATACCTTAAGCAATTATATATGGGATGAGTGTTTCCCAAAAGTTTTAAGTTCCACAAACCAGGATCAAAACCTCCAGAGCAGTGTTACTGAGAAGATGAAGAGAATTTGTTATTTTATAACTGAAATGAATACAGTTTCCACTTGATTCTTTCCCTCCAAGAAGATCCGTGAAGTACATGATCATAATTATTTAGTGGTTCTGCCAGACACTGTCTGGAGATACAGAGTTCTACCCCTGACAAATAACGATTTTTTGACCTTCTCGGTGCTTAGGCAGCTTTCTAAGTGGAGCACTTAGTGATCTAAATTGCTTAGAAGCAGTTCCCTCCACTAAAGAAGTCTCTGGCCTAGAATAGGAATAACAACAACAACAACAATAATAATAGACAGTAATTTAAGGTTTGCAAAATGTTTTACATAGATGATCTTCTTTGATCTTCACAACCTTATGAAATAAGTGATACAACTATTATTAGTCCCAAGTTGCAGGGGAAGAAATTAGTGTTGAATAAGTTTAATTTTAGAGTCACACAGCCTAGTAAGTGCTTGAGGCAGGGTGCCAAACTCAGGTTTATCGTTTTTATTTACTTTTGTTTTTTAATTTTAAAAAAAATTTAAATATTTTTGGAGGCAGTCAGCGTTAAGTGACTTGTCCAGGGTCACAGCCAGTTAGTGAATGAGGCTACACTTGAACTCAGGTCCTCCTGACTCCAGGGCCGGTGCTCTATCCACTCTGTCATCTATTTGCTTCAATTCAAAATTTTTAAAAATTAATTCATGATGCTTTCTTTGAGGACATTATATCCAGAACAATTGCTTTGGTTGAAGGAAAGATTTGAAAACACAAGTAGATATACTTACAAAATCTTTTTCCTTGGAAATAGTTCTAATGACCAGTATTTATTAGATTATAAGCCCCTTACGTGCAAGGACTATCTTTGTAGCCCCAGCTCTTAGCACAATGCCAGGAACTTACTAGGTTCTTGAGCACATGTTAAGATTTTAGAGCCTGAAGGGAACTTGGACATCACTGAGTCCTGCCCTTTCATTTTACAAATGAGAAAACGGAGGGGGAGGGGGTGTTTTAAGAGATTGATCTGAAATTTAAAAAGGAGGGAGTGAGCCTGGGTTTTTTTGAATACCCTTGCCCTCTGACTTCAAGGCTCGAGCTTTGGCTCAGTCTCTCTCCGGTCCCATCTCACCAGGAAGATTTGGCACCCATACAACAACTTGGTTCTGGTCTCCTCTCTGGTAGGGGTCTAAAGGCCATTTTAACAAATCACTTCCTACCTCAGGCAGATCTTTTCAATTTTCCAGACCTTATTTTCCTCATCTGGACGAAGGATGGGACAATGTGATATTGTTGTTCAAGTCAGTCATCACAGATCATTCTGTTTATTAAACAAACTAGTCTTTAGATCTGGGTCAACTCTTTTGGGTGATGTGGATACTATAAATTAGATCCAGTGGAAAGATCTGGCATAATGGAAAAATTCAACTTAGAGCCTATCATTCAAGGGAGAATAACTGCGAATAGAATGCCTGCTGAGGAGACTGAGGTTCATGGCCTTTTGGTGATCTGGTCAAGTTCCAATAGAATGGGGGAACCACTCCATCACACCTCCTCGTGAACCTCATATTCACTAATTTAAAATGTAATGTGATTTATGTTTTGTTTTCAAACTTATTTTGGTAAATATTTCCCAATTAAATTTTAATTTGTCTCAGGCCCCTCTGGGGAGCATTGTGGACATTGATGATCCAGCATCACTGGAGTTGGGATAGATGAGAAAGGGCTGATCTACCAGGGGAGGAGAAGTATTGTACATGGGAATTGAGTCCCTCAACCAATGAAATGAAAGCCCCACTCCTGGCTCTTGGCAAATTTCTTGCCCCTCTCTGAATAATGCATTTCTCAGACCCATAATATCCAGAATTGGTGTACACTAATTGAAATTGAATGAGCCAGAACTTGAAACAAGGTGTTAACTCAGTGGAATTGATAGAAACAATGCTTGTGTTTACACCTTAGAGAGTTCACACATTGGCTCACACATTAGAGTTCACAAGTCAGGAGATATCCAAGTTTACACCTCCCATAATCCCACTCTTGGAGAAGGAGTCAACCTTTGAGTTTACACCTCTAAAAGAGCATAAAAAGGAGCTGAGTCAGTGGAGTCAGTCAGTTCAGAAGATTGCCAAGAGTTGGAGCTGAGCTAGAGGCAGAAGCTGGCAGAGGCAAAAGACTAGCAACGAGAGCTCTCGGAACCAAAGAAAGCTAACTGGGCTATTTTGGAAGAGACAGTAAAAGATTGGATTTTAACTCCTGGCTGTATTTGAAGTGATTATTACTTGGAACTGAAACTAAGTCTGCCTCCAGAAAACCTCCCCAAGAAACCTGCTCCCAGAGAGAACCATCATATTTTAGAAAAGAAGAGAACGCCACATTTTGGCACCTGAACGTGGGACTGACAGGACCCTGATTTCAGTGGAAAAGCCTCTGATCCTGATCCAGTGGAAAAGTCCCCTCAACCCAGAAATCAGGGTGAGTACAACAAAGAAATTTTGTTAAAAGAGTTAAAGTAGAATTTCAGCTAAGATGGGACAGATGTTTATAAAACAGCCTTCTGTTTCTCTTCAAGGAAAATGTTTAGAGAGCATTGTCAAGGTTATGAAAAGGTTTGATTATAATTTTGGAGCAGATCACTGAACTTTTAGAAACTGTAAAGCACATATATCCTTGTTTCTCTATGGAAAAAGAATTGGATCTAGACAAGTGGAAATTAGTAGGAGAGGATCTTTGTCAATTCTATAATAAAAATGGACCTGACTCAATTTCCAAAGACATACTTAATACATATAATTTAATACAACTGACTTTAGGAAATTATGTAAGTGTTAGAATGAGGAAAAAGAAGAAAAAGCAGGAGGGGGGAAGTGCCAATTAAACTAGGTGAAAAGGATGAAGAATCAGATTCACACCAGGAGAAATTAGATCATTCCTCACCTTATGATCCTCTCCCCTCAGTTAACCCTTCATGGGTGGAGGGAAAAGGAGGAAGGGGAGAGGCAGAAATACAACCAGCATCTCCTGTGAAACAGAATATGACAAGATTAGAAAAGGCATTAATTAAAGCAAAAAATGAAGGACAAGATGTATCTGATTTTATAAATGCATATCCTGTGATTGAAAAGCTTGACTCTTCAGGTCAAAAAGGGAGAAGATACACTTCTTTTAATTTGGAAAAAATTAAGGATTTAATAGGGTTGTACTTTTTATGGGGCTACATCATCTTATGTTAAGATGTTACTAGATAGTTTGTCTTATGAAATCTTAACCCCAAGTGATTGGAAATCCATAGTAAGGACATGTTTAGAACCTGGACAAAACTTGTTGTGGCTTTCAGAGTATCATGAATTATGTAGGACTCAAGCCCAATGCAATAGGCAAACAGGAGCTATTGGACAAATAGCTTTTGACTAACTAGCTGGTGAAGGTCAGTACGGAGAGAGTTCAGAACAGATTTATTATCCCATACCAGTGTATGAGCAAATTTCTAAGGCTGCAATAAAAGCTTGGACTTCTCTCCCCGGACAGAAAGATGGAGGTAAAGCCTTCACAAAAATAAAGCAAGGTCCCAATGAACTTTTTGCAGATTTCGTGGGACGTTTGCAAACAGGTGTAATAAGAACCATTGCAGACAATGCAGCAACAGAAATAATGACTAGACATCTGACTAAGGAAAATGCCAATGAGGTTTGCAAAAGAATTATATGGGACCTAGAAAAAGATGTTCCTTTAGAGGAGATCATAAGGTGCTGTGCCATGGTGTGCACAAATGCTTATTATACCCAAACTATGATGAACATGGAAAGACAAGGTCCTTCTTGGCAAGGGACTAGAGAAACTCATAGATATTTTCAGTGTGCAAAAGTTGGACATATGAGAGCCCAATGTAGATACAGAGATAGAGTGAGAGGACAGGGTGAGAGAAAACCCCAAATCCCATGTCCAAAATGCAACAGAGGCTTCCACTGGGCCTCAGAATGTAGACTGACACAGGGAAATGAGAGGCAGAGCCCAGCTCCAAGATATCAATCAAAAGACAGATGGGGCATGATGGCAGCTGAGGTTACACCCAGAGAGACTTTAGAAGGTCAGAACTCTGATGTGATCAATCAGCCTAAAAACAATCACATGGCAGGAAGAGATTACAGTTGGGGAGAATACAGGTTTTTTAACCCAACAGGGAAGTGTTCAGTGCAAGCAGCTCTGATGTCATTACCAGATGATGAGGAGAAATCCCAAAAGTGATAAATAGAAGGGAATTAGATAAGTTAACTGCCTGGGAGAGAGGGTTTGCTTGTGTTTCTACAGATAGAGAAGGAAACAGATGGGTGGCAATGAGCACCTGGAGAGAGACAGAAAGAGAGAAAAACCTCAAAATAAAGGAGAAGATTTAAGAAACATCTGACACTGAAAGAGCATGGCTGACAATGAGACTGTTAAAAGAACTTTAAAATCTTCAGGAATCATTGGATTCCCTAACACAAGATGAGACTGTTTCAAGGACTTGAAAACCAGCAGGAATCATTGGATTCCTTGAGATGAAAAATTGTTGATGAGGCTATTGCAGTATTGCAAAGCTAACAGGAATTATTGGATTCCTGACATATGAACTAATGGACAGTGGATTCCTTTTGGACTATTTCTAGGACTTATGGACATGTGTAAATTCTTCATGTTGATTCATGTTATTTGTTTCATCACTACTAACCCGGGTTATATTGCTATGTGCTTTTATAATTGATGTAATTATGTATATTACCTCCCATATTGATGGATTTATGTATGCCTGTTTCAAGTGAGCCCCTTCAGAAAACCCGCTAATCTGATTTGGTTTCCCATTTCCTTTGGTGTTTTCATCTCCCTTCCTGAGAAGTCAGGGAGGGTGTGACCACCTCCTTTTTATGGTGTTTTCACTTCTTTTTTGAGCAGTCAGGGAAGGCGTGATCACCTTTTTGGGGATTTTCACCTCATAGGTCATGACCATCTATGTTCTAAATCAAAAGAAAGCGGGAGATGTTATGGGCCAGAACTTGAAACAAGGTGTTAACTCAATGGAATTGAGAGAAACAATGCTTGTATTTACACCTTCGAGAGTTCACACATTGGCTCACACATTAGAGTTCACAAGTCAGGAGATATCCAAGTTTTCACCTCCCATAATCCCGCTCTTGGAGGAGGAGTCAACCTTTGCATTTACATCTCTAAAGGAGCTGAGTCAGTGGAGTCAGTCAGTTCAGAAGATTGCCAAGAGTCGGAGTTGAGCTAGAGGCAGAAACTGGCAGAGGCAAAAGACTAGCAACGAGAGCTCTCGGAACCAAAGAAAGCTAACTGGGCTATTTTGGAAGAGACAACAAAAGATTGGATTTTAACTCCTGGCTGTATTTGAAGTGATTATTTCTTGGAATTGAAACTAAGGCTGCCTCCAGAAAACCTCCCCAGGAAACCTGCTCCCAGAGAAAACCATCATATTTTAGAAAAGAACATTGTTCAAGGATCACAAATTCTTTGTTTTCATTTTTTTTTCTAAAAGAAAAGAAAGTGAAGGACTTTAAACTTAACTGAAAAGAGCTGGAAATGAGCCCCTTCAGGATCCTTCTGTATCAGGATACACAGAACAGACAATGCATGGGGAGTGGGGAGGTGGGGGTGGGGTTGAATCAACAGTCAAATATAGCCTGTCGACTCCCTCTCAGAATATGTATATATATTTAAATAATGTCTTTTTTATTTTCAAAATATCTACAGAGATAATTTTTAACATTCACCCTTGCAAAACCTTGTGCTCCAATTTTTTTTCCCTTCCCTTTACCCCCTCCCCTAGAAGGCAAGTAATCCAATATATGTTAAACATGTACAGTTCTTCTATACATATGTCCACAATGATCATGCTGCACAAGAAAAATCAGATCAAAAAGGAAAAAAAGCAAACAAACAACAAGAACAAAGTGAAAATCCTATGTTGTGACCCACATTCATTCCCATATTCCACTCTCTGGATGCAGATGGCTCTCTCCATCATGAGTCCATTGGAACTGTCCTGAATCACCTCAGTGTTGAAAAGAGTCAAGTCCATCAAATTGATCATCACATAATCTTTTTGTTGCCGTGTACAACGTTCTCTTGGTTCTACTCACTGCACTCAGCATC
Source organism: Antechinus flavipes (assembly GCF_016432865.1). Lineage (NCBI taxonomy): Eukaryota > Metazoa > Chordata > Mammalia > Dasyuromorphia > Dasyuridae > Antechinus > Antechinus flavipes. The sequence goes on along the minus strand of NC_067400.1, from coordinate 19,067,731 downwards.
AGTTCATGTAAGTCTCTTGAAGGCCTTTCTCAAATTATCCTGCTGACCATTTCTTATAGAACAATAATATTCTATAACATTCAGAATATTTTTTAAATTGAATTTTAAATTAATTTTCACTTAAATTTACTTTTTAAAAACTAAAACACATTATTGTTGTTCATTCATCTTTAAAGTGGACCAATGTATGAACAACAACAAAAATCTGATCACTTACATTTTGTAAGACATTTGGGGATTTGGGACCTATGTTTTTTAAATTGATTTTTAAAAATTTGTTTTTATTTAAAATAAAATATGATGACAAAGGAAACCATTTCTATCGAAACTCAATTCACAGAGAAACTAGTTCACAAATCCCAGGTTAAGAACTGCTGAGGTAATAGAAATGGCACAGCAGCTTTCCCTAAAGAACAGTATTATGGCATGATGCTCAAAGACCCCACCCTAGGCTCCATTCCCCATGCTAGTAATATGTGAGATGCAAACTTTGAACCAGGAGAAGCAAAGTATACCTGCTGATCCATTTTTCCTTTTTATATGAAAAATATGTCAAGCTTTAGAAAGTGCCATATGAATCAAAACCTCATGGGGTGATTTTCAGGCCCATGACTATTCTACAGTACCAAGTGTCCCTCTCTCAATTTCTCATAGCCTTTTCTAAGGGACTGTGAGACTCAGAAACAGCCTTCCCTCCAGGTGGGACAGAATACAAAATCTATCTATTAAATTAGACCCACCTAGAGATAGTGAGGGGGAAGATGACACAGAATGTCAGGTTCTTTTCAGAGTTTGGTGGACTTTTTCTTCCTCCCCCCCCCTTTTTTTTAAATTTCCTATTTTAGTTGAAGATAAAAGATTCCTACACTGAAATAATTTAGGAAGAAATGTATTAAGTGTCCAGCAGAGGGGGAGAACCAGAAAAGAGGTGCCCCCCCAATATCTGTAAGTTACCCATTGATGGCTTTCCTTCAATCTGGAAAGGACCAAATAACATCCTGTGTTAGAATCAAGTTACAGCGTGACTGACTGGCTGATCAGACCAATACGAGCTCGGAGTGCTCGGCCACAGGTTGGACATAAACTTCTCTCATTTTTCTCACTTTTCTTCTGGGCTAATTCAGTTCTTTGCTCACAGGGCACTGCCCCCTCTCCGAGGAGGGTACGCCATGCTGGGCGGTCTTGGATCAGTGTCTCCCTTGTCATACAACTGATTTTAAAGTTCTTGAGAGTGTCCTTGTTTTCTGAGCACCTTGGGAACGTTTGCCATGTGTGAGTTCTTCATAACATAATCTTTTTGGCGAGCGAACGTTTGGCATCCAAACAGGGTGGCCAGCCCAGTGGAGTTGGGATGCTGGTGGGCAGTTTGGTTCCAGAAAGGAGCTAGTGTCCGGCACCTCCTCCCGCTAGGTGACCTTCAGAATCTTCCTAGGACAATTCCAATGGAAGCGATTCAGTTTCCTGGCACGTGCTGGTAGATTGTTGGATTTCACATGGATACAACAATGAGGTCAGTTCAGTGGCTCACTTCAGTTTGGTGGTCACTCTCCCCACTTCAAGAAAACAGTAACAGATCAGTGCACTGTAAGATGCGTATGTTGCTTTGACGTGTATCTTGGGTGTTGTTTTTTTTTTGGGGGGGGGGGAATTTTTTTATTTTAAAAACATATACAAGGATAATTTCTCAATACTGACCCTTGAAAAACCTTGTGTTCCAATTTTCCCCCTTCTCCCAACCCCAAATGGCATGCAATCTAATATATGTTATACATGTTAAAATATATGTTAAATCCTATATATGTAAATATATTTATACAATTATCATGCCGCATAACAAAAGCAGATCATAAAGAAAAAAAGTAAGAAAGAAAACAAAATGCAAGTAAAAAAACAACAAAAAAGTGCTAATACTCTGTTGTGAGCCACCTTCAGTTACCACAGTCCTTTCTCTAGGTACAGATTGCTTTCTTCATCACAAGATCATTGGAACTGGCCCGAATCATCTCACTGTTTCAATCTGACTGGGTTTCTGAACAGCATAACTGTTAAACATCAAACAAATCTAGTCTTTAAGTCAGAGCTTCTTAAACTTTTTCCACTTGTGACCCCTTTCTGCCTGAAAAAAATTTTCCATGACCCCCAGATATTAAGGAATGCAAATCAAACATCTACTGATAATAAATCATAATTTCATGACCCCCACATTTCATTATTACACATACTCCCCATATGGGGTCACGAACCATAGTTTAAGAAGAAGGGCTCTAAGCAATAAATCTGACTTCTCAGTCATGCGAGACTAAATTCAAATAATGTCAAAAAGTTTTCCCACATGTCTTCTAAGGGATTGTTCTCTAGGACAGATATTTTGGGAAATGTAAGTGGTGAAAAAAAAAAAAAAAAAGACAGCAAGGAAAATGTGTTTAAAGATAAAGTATATGCTTGTATTTATCTTTTTTTTCTTCTTTTTTCTTTTCCTTTTTTTGGGGGGTGAGTAAGGCAATTGGGGGTAAGGCTTGCCGAGGATCACACAGCTAGGAAGTATTAAGTATTTGAGGTCATATTTGAATTCAGGTCCTCCTGACTTCAGGGCTGATACTCTATGTGCCGTACCATCTAGCTGCCTTCCTTTTTTTCTTTTCTTTTCTTTTTTTTCTTTTATAATTTCATATATATATATAATATATAAATTTCTTTTATAATTATTAGGATTAACTGATATTTTGCTTGAATTATTATGGGTACTATAGTTCATTTCAAAGCTTGAATGAAAATGCTACTTGAGATAAAATAGATTTTCAAGTATTTGATTTTTCACTGAATGATTTATTTCATTTTTCTGTATTGAGCCTTTAATTTGTCTTTTTCCTGTGTAATTATAACTGAACCTACTTTCTTATTCTGAAGGTCTTTCTGTGTTTCGCTGTATCCATCACATACATCATATCTTACAGCACACTAATATTCCATTGTCTTCGTATATCATAATTTGTTTGGGACTGAACATAATTTGTTTCTTTTGGGGACTGGCCAGGTAGCGCAGCGTAGAAAGTGTCAGGCCTGAAGTCAGGGATCCTCATCTTCCTGAGTTCAAATCTGGCCTCAGACACTTAATAGCTGTATGATTCTGGGCAAGTCACTTAACTCTGTAGCTAGAGAAAGAAATGGCAAAGAGTCAGACATGACTTCAAATAACTGAACAACAAAAATAGTTTTCTTTTTTAAAAACTTTGAATCACCATTTCTTAAGAACAATTTTCATTTAAAGCATGAACTTATGAACAAAGGAAACTTGACTTTTCTCATTAGTTTCTGAAGCTTTTTCACTTAATTTCCTTTTGAACGTTTTAAAACTCAGAGCATTTAAAAAAACATTCCATTGATCTATTTTTTTCTTCATTATTATCACTAGTCTTCTCTCCTCCTTTCAATTGAATCATGGCATAATCACAAAATAGAGCCCTGTTTTAGCCATGGCCAGCAGGTTTCATCCTCAGGTTGTAGGAGCTAGGCTCGATCATTGTCCTCTTCGGAGTTCTGAAGTCTTCCAAAGTTGTTCATCTTTAAAGTGCCGGGGTAATTGTGCAGATAGTTCTCCTGATTCCATTCACTTCACGCTACGAAAATTCAAAAAGGTCTTTCTGTGTTTCTCTGTATCCATCGCACACATATCTGATAGCACCCTAATATTCCATTGTTTTCATATATCATGATTTGGGTGTTCTAATTGATAGCCATCTACTTTGTTTTTAATTCTTAGCTCACACACACATACAACACAAAACCCACTGCTATAAATACTTTGGAATAGAGGGGACTTTTTCCTTATCGATGGCTTTGTGGGGATATAAGCCCAGTAATGAACTTTGGCTTCTTAGACATTTTATTTGCTTTATTTGCATAATTCCAAATTGCTTTCCAGATTAGTCACATTAATTCACAGCCTCACCTTCTACAACTCGTTAAATATTGCTGCTGTTTTTAAAACTCATTTTTGCCAGTTTGCAGGGATTTTAATTTCATTTATTATTAGTGATTTAGAGCACTTGGTTGTAAATATTGTGCAGTGTATTTTAGGTTGGTTTTTTTTTTTTTTGACTGTTCATATCCTTTGATCATTGATTTACTGGGGAATGGCTGTAGTTTTAGATACATTTATTAATTGTTTATTAAGCTTAGATACCAAAACTTTACCAGAGAAATTTGATATAAAGGTTCTTTCCCCCTCTCATTCAGTGTTGTCTATGCAGAAGCTTCTCAGTTTCAAGATCCCTCTTCTGCTATAGAGTATTATGTTCCTTCCTTTCACTTTAATCTTTTTAAAGGTAGTCATATTATCACTGACTCTTTGTCCCTCACCTTGGTCCCCTCTTCTTTTCCCCTTCATTTAGTCCTCTTCCTTAGTCTTTTAATTTCTTCTTTTGTACCCCTTTCCAAAAAGGATTTTTCTCTTTTCATTATTCATATTCTTTTCCTGTTTATTCTAGACCCTCATTCTCTGATTCCTGGTTCCTGTAAAATGATCCCTTCGCTCTCTTTTCTCTGTATTCTTTATGAAATAAAAGCTTCCAAAGTATTCATTCTAGGCTCTCCCCTGTAAGCAGTTCTGCCAGTGCCTTATAGAGTTTCCCCATGAGTTCCCCCTTTCCTTTGAGCCTTGTTCTCAGAATAAGGCCAGTTATTGCCATTGTTGGGACACTGGCTCATGGAAGAGTCCCTCCCCCACCACATTTCTGCTTCTGCAGTCCACCACGGAGCCGAAGTCTCTCTCTGATTTTCTTTTGACGTTTGCCTTCATCTCCTGGGGTCCGTGCTCCCCCTCTCCCAGATGCTGGTTATCCCCTGGGGGAGGGGGTGTCTAATTCCCTTTTTTCCAGTGTAGGATAAGTAGATTTTTCAAGCATCAAATCCCCTGAGCCTGATCCAGGGCCCATCTGTCTTCCCTCATAGAAGTATTCATTAATGGAACCCCTTTACGCCTCCAAAGGAAGACCTTCCTCATGACCACTCCTACCCCTTTCGATATTTTCTCCCTTCTCCTACTCCCCTTTAGGCTCTTCTCTTTCTGAGACCACTTTCCCCTCATCGCTAGCCCTTGCTCCATTGCCCCATTTTCCTGTACCCTTCCAAGGTGTACTATACCTTTGATTTACCTGTCAGCAAAGTAGTGTCAGGTTCTATGCATAATACCCCTGTCTGCCTCTTCACTGTTACCTCTGCCAGACATCTGCCTTCATCCTGGTCTCTTTGTCTACTTTTAGAAAGAAATTTTTTTCTGTCTCTGTTGTCACTCTCCTGCTTTTGTTGTCCTTACCTGCTGAATGCAATCATTCCTCCTGCATTTGGGCTGTTTGAGATGTTAGAGAAGCAAATAATCTCTTCATTTTTTAATTTTCTTTCTAAAAATGTTTCTTTCCCCCTTTCTCTCTCACTGTCTCTTTCTGCATCTCTCTCACTCTCTCTGTCTCGCTGTCTCTCCATTTCCTTCTCCTTCTCCCTCCCTCCTTTTCTCCTTTCCTCCATCTTTTCCCTCTCCTCTCTTCCTCCACCCGTCTGTCTTTCTCACTGCCTATCTCTGTCTCTTTATGTCTTTGTCTCTCCATTTCCTTCTCCCTTCTTCCTTTCCTCCTTTCTTCCCTCCCTTTCTCTGTCTCTCTCCATCTTCCTCTGCTTCTTTTCCCTCCCACCTTTCCTCCATTTTTCTATCTCTCTCTCACTGTCTCTGTCTCTCTTTGTCTCTCTCTCTCTCCATTTCCCTCCCTCCCTCCTTTCCTCCTTCCTTCTCTCCCTCTCTCTCCATCTCTCCCTATTTCTCCTTCCCTCATTTCCTCCATTCTTCCCTCCCTCCCTTCCCCCCTTTTCTTTGTCTCATCATCTATCCTTTTGTCCTTTGTGATTAGGTTCAAATTTGCAGGATGAGCCACTGGACACCAATGCCCTTCAAAACACATTATTCCATTCTCTTCTAGTGGGTGCAGGATAGTTTTGTATTATTTGAATGTTCTTTTCTTTAAATTTCTCCTGATGACAGTTGTTTATTCTGTAAATTTAACCACGAAGGGTCTTAGAATTTTCAGCCTTGGGTTTTGTTATTTTCTGTTTTGTTTTGTTTCTTTCTAAAGAAGATCCATCAATTCCTTTATTTAGAAGTACTGAGATTTCTTTTGAAAAAGGTCTGATATTCCTTTTGTTGGGTTATTAATTTTTTGTCTTACCGTGTTCTCCTGGGAGATGTATAAGCCTTTGGCTGTCTCCATGCATCCTGTCTTTGAGATCCATGTTTTGCTTGCGTAATGATCATATTTTCATTTAATGTTTTTCTTTTCTGCTTCTCTTCAAGGTTGTCTTTCATTTCCGTGTATTTCCATTCCTAGTCTATTATTTCACCTTGTTTCTTTGGTGAGACTCACCATTACCAATTCTAGCTTTTCTGTTCTACTCATTATTTTTTGTTGAACAGAACATAAATTCTGCTCTTATTCTTCCCATTTCTCTTCTGAAGCACTCAGGAGCATCATATCATGATTCCAGGTTTTCCTCACGTCGGATCCTCTGCTTCCTAAATGTTACTTTGGTTTCCTTTGCTTTGCAGTTTTTATTCCTAGATGCCTGACCTCCAATTTATCCTGCATGTGTTTTGTTTGCATGTTGTCTCCTGTTAGACTGTAAGTTCCTTGAGGACAGGGATTCTCTCTATCTTGATTATCTCTTGCGCCTTTTTCTGTATCCTTAATGTTTATCCCAGTGCCTGTACTGGGCACTTAGTAGGTACTTAATAAATACTTACTGGCTGCCTGTACTGGGCACTTAGTAGGTACTTAATACTTACTGGCTGCCTGTACTGGGCACTTAGTAGGTACTTAATACTTACTGGCTGCCTGTACTGGGCACTTAGTAGGTACTTAATAAATACTTACTGGCTTTGAGGAAGCTCGCACAATTATTGCGACCCCCATTCTACGGGATCACCTAGCTAGCATCAGAGGTGAGATGGGATTTCTTAAATATACACTGTGTCATAATTAATGATGGCATTCATAGAATGGAATGAATCTGGGTCCTTTTCTCTGCTGCTGCCAAATTCCTCCTCCATTTCCAAAGGGAGTATAAGGGGAATAAGAAAAGGAACATCATTTTTAGGTCCAAGAGACTAAAAAAAGCTGGATCACTGGTTGATCTCTGGGTCTAGAGCGGAAAGGGACTTTCATGTGGTGTGCTGGACAGAGCTCAGAACCCATCACTGTTTCAGAATTCTCACCTTTTTTTTTTTTTTTTTTTTTTGGTCATAGAATCCTCTAGTTCCATGGGGATTTCTGCTCAGAATATTGCTTTTAAATGTGTAAAATAAAACAGAGGAGTCTGATTGTAGCAAAAATAAAGATGCTTTTCCCCTCACATTCACCGTCACAAAAACGCCCTCCTCTGCAAATCTCTCGTGGAGCCAGGGTGAGACCGCAGCTCTATTATTTTGACTTAATTCTAGAAGAAATGAAGCGCCTGTCCTTGGGCACGAGCTGGGCCCGGTACTGGGAATTACAAAGACCAGTAGAATCCACAGGAATCCCCCATATCTCCTCGTGGCAGATCTCTAAATGCCGGCTCGTCCGCCATCCCTGTGGTGATTCTAGGCTAAGATATCGGACAGCTGACTCGCTGTCAGTACGTACAGGGACCTCACAACCTGGAGGGTGACTCTGGGATAATCTGCCCACTGTCAGCTATTTAGCACAGCGCCAAGCCCGAGTAAAGGCTTTGTAAATAGTAGCTGTTGTTACCATCAGGATTATTTTCAACAATTTTCCATTGGGGAGGGGGGCTGTCTTTGTATCCCTAGCATTTAGCCCATCCTTGGCACATAGTGGGTGCTTCATAAGGACCTGTCCAATCACAGAAGGGACTAAGCAGATAGAAAATTGAGATAAAATGCAGATTCTGCTGATGGCATTTTTCATCCCTTCGCTCTTTTGCCTCCTTGTAGAACTAGAAGCGCCCCAGAAACTGGAGGCCACTAAACTGCACAGAAGAATCCCTGTAGGCTGCATATTGACTTAGGAAACCACATGTTGACATTATCTATGTTCTATTTTACTTTTGTTTATTTAGCTAAGTAGTTTCCAGTTATATTTTAATCTAGTTTAATCTCAGGAGTATTTATTATGAGTTTGATCCCTAAGAGCTACCTCACTTTTATTCTTCACAGGACAACCTGTTTCCATCTAGCCATCTGTCAATCAATAAACATTTATTAAGTACCTTTTGTATGACAGACATGGGATAGAAAAAGAAGCCGAGGAGAATCCGCCAGAGCTCCCAGGAAGACCATGAGGAGGGCTGCTCTCTTAGCGTCACGGGATAAGAGGAAGGGTGGGTAGGAGCCAGGGTGGGAAGTCCTAAGGCCAGCCTGGAGAGGAATGAGGAAATGGAAGGCTGAAGGCATTAGCCTGTAGGCAGCCAGAGCGTGTGTGTCGGGAACTTTTTAGAAGGGGACTGGGACTGGGAAAGCACTCATCCAAGCCTCCTTGGGTTGTTTTTTTTTTTTTTTTTTCAGATTTTGGGGCTCTCTTTTCCAAGCCTCCAGACCTTCATCTCCAACCTCCCATCGGAGCCCTGAAGACACAGAATGTCTGTGAAATGCCTGAGATGGAGCCTCTGGCTACTCTGCTTCCTCACGGTCGCCATGCTCTGGTACCTCAACCTCCCCTCCTACGCCGTGATCGAGAACCTCAACTGGATGTATTTCTACGAATACACGCCCGTGAACCATTCAGAGTTTGCCTTCACGCTCCGGGAGCGGGAGACTTGCTCCGAGCGCGGCCCGTTCCTCGTCATCCTGGTGACCTCGCGCCCCGCGGACGTGGAAGCCAGGCAGGCCATCCGGGTAACCTGGGGCGCAAAGAAGTCCTGGTGGGGGCAAGAGGTCCTGACGTTCTTTCTGCTAGGCCGGCAGACGGAGCCGGAAGATAACCTTTTGGCCTTATCCGTCCAGGATGAAAGCATTCTCTACGGCGACATCATCCGTCAGGACTTCATAGATTCCTACGATAACCTGACCTTAAAGACAATTATGGCCTTCAGGTGGGTTACGGAGTTTTGCCCCACGGCCCGGTACGTAATGAAGGCCGACTCGGATGTTTTTATCAACACTGGAAACTTAGTAAAATATCTTTTGACCCACAACCAGTCTGAGAACTTCTACACGGGCTACCCTCTCATAGAGAACTTTTCTAATAGAGAATTTTTCAAAAAAACATACATTTCCTACCAAGAGTATCCCTTTCGGGTGTTTCCCCCGTACTGCAGCGGTCTAGGTTACGTGCTGTCTGGAGACCTGGTTTCCCGAGTCTACGGCATGATGGCGCACGTCAGACCCTTCAGGTTCGAAGACGTGTACGTGGGGATCACTCTGAGCATCTTAAAAGTGGACGTCCATGTCCCCGAGTCCGATGACCTCTTCTTTTTGTACCGGATTAAGTTTAATGTCTGCAAGTTCCAGCACTTGATTGCAGCCCATGACTATTCTCCCAGGGAACTAATCCAGTATTGGCAGCTCGTGCAAACGGAAAGCAGCTGTTGACCCTCCATCCTGTGGTGACCGCGCCAAAGACTTTGCTGAAAGCCCGTGAGGTCGGCCTGGGAGCTTGCCAACGGAGGGTCCCTTCAAAGGCAGGGCTCGTCCCGGCACCCACCTGGCTTTCACGCATTCGGATCCCACCCCCCTTGCAGGGGCCACCTCCTGTGTCATTGGTTTTTGCTTTTGAGGTTGACAGTGCAAAAGAGTTCTCTTGTGATGCTCTTAAAGTAAAGAGATGAGTACCAAAAAAAAATAAATAAAATAACAACTCAGAAAGAAAATAATAGATTTTGCCAACCACACAGAAAAAGGCCTAAAGATTTGAACATGTCATGGGAAAATTTTACTAGTAGGTACTTCATAGAGTTCTGTTTTATTTACGTTAGACTTATTTAGGACTACTGATAAAAATGAGATTATTTGGGGAAAAACAAACTTTAAGGTTAAAGAAGAGTGTTGCTATAGCTGGATTAACCATTTTTGAAAAGTTGTAATACTCTAAACACTTACTATTGCACTGAATATAATTAAATTCTTTTTCTTCACATGAAAAGCTTCAGTATGGCCTCTGTAACAAAAACCAGGTTGGTTTTTCAGAGACCAAGCTAGCTTATTATGGAAAGCACATCACCCATAGCCTGGTTACTTAACGGTGACATTATTTTGGCCAAACATAGGAAATACAGGCAATCTGTGTCATTGAAGAGAATTAAGGTTAGGGTTTTATTTGAGTAGTTTATAGATAGGACCCTCTCCATAGACAGTTAAATGCCCAAGCCAGAAGACATTTGAACTTTCAATATCCACGGGTCATTATTATGGGCTTCGGTTATTATATCGGTAATACAGACATGTACGTTTGCTCTTTCAGGTTTTTATCTTGACATTTGGATAAGTTTGGGCTCTTTGGAGTTGGATCGCTTCTCAACCAACTTGGTGCACACTTTGCCAATGGGAAATGGATGAATGTGAACCCCTTGAGGGCATCCAGCCGTGGTTCCATTTTTGTTCTTTTCTCCCCAGAGTTAGTCCCTGGCTCATACTAAGAGCTCATTAATTGCTAATCATTTGGGCGTTATAGCATAATTTGGAGTTTAGAAAACATTTTTTCATGTGTAGAGATATTGGATAATATTGTGTATATATATATATATATATATATGGATGTATATTGAATTATGTCTTGTTTTTGGAAATAATTCCTTTATGTTTTTTTTAAATTTTATTTTAAAAGAAATAAAATTTTATTACTTTCATGTACAAATAGCAACTAGAAAGGGCTAATAAAGTATTTGCAAATAAATGAGTGACTTGCTTTAGTGAAAAGACATATGTTAATAGGCAGATGAACTCATGATAAATGGGTATTTCAAAAGTGCTTGATCAGATGTGAAAAACATCTTACTCTTAATGGCAGAGCCAGAAAACTGCTAGACAGAAAGCTGCATAGATTGTCAGATGTGATCTCTGGAGTGGATATTTTGGCTTAATTATTTTAGTTCTGGGCATACAGTAGGAGCTTAATAAATGCTCGTGTTCTTTATTCCTCTGTTGTTTCTATTGCTGGTTATGCTTATTGTTTTTATTATTTTGATAATCACTTATTTTCTTGCATCACTGATAAGATTCTTGGCTGTACAGAATAATTATATTGGGAAGAAGAGAGAGAAGGGAAGGTAACAGCTAATCCCTTTGTTCTAAGGTTCTATTTAAAAATATTTTCATTAGGGTTAGGGAGCAGCAGCAGTGAAGCTTAGGATGGGCCTTCTGTTTGGAATTGCTTAAGCCGAGCCATTCAAGGACACTAGAGAGAACATTCACTCCTGAAATGTCACTGAAAACAGTGATCTGAAATTTTTAGCACTCGTCCCAAAGATAGAAAAACCCATCCAAAAAAAACCGTTTTTGCCCCACTGGAATTTCACCGTCATTTGGTTTTTAGGATTTGTATCCTGGTGAAATCGATATTCATTGAGCTCTTGGGATTGACTTAGTGAACATTTATTAAGTGTTTACTGTGTTCTGGGTATTATGCTGAGTGTTAGAGTAAAAAAAATGGCAAAAAAAAAAAATACTCCCTACGCTCATAAATCTATAGTTAAATGATGGAGAGAAGATATAAATAATTTAGAGAAATACAAGATTTCTGATGGTCACCTGAAAGGGTTTTCTGGCTAGGGAGGACCCGTATTTCAAGCCTACATATAATGCTCAAGCGGTTTCCCTGAATATTGTTTCATCAGACAACTCCTATGAAGGTAGAAGGACAAGTATCATTCCCTTTTTGCAAAGGGGGAAACTGAGGCTTGGAGGTAAAGTGACGCTGAGTTAATGGATTTATAACTCCAAAAGCCAAGTGGGTATGGGACTTTATGGCAATCAAGATTATTGTTCAAAAAATCATCCAAAAGAACCACTGCTGAGGGCTGCAAAAGTACCCGTGACATTATCATGTCAGAATAGATCGATTAATTTACCTTTCTTATTTGCATAAATTTTGTACTTTTACCTTTACTGACATTTACATATAACTGACAGGTCTGTCCACTTCACGAGAGGCAAGAAGTAAAAAGGGTCGGCAGCTATTCGGAATAGTTTCTTAAATCCCCGTGTGTTTTAGTCCTACGGAGGTGAACCGCGTTGACTTGGGGATCTGAGGAGCTGGCTTTCAGGCCGTTGCTAAGGGTGGCCTGTAAGAGATAAACAGTGGCGGGCATTCCCTCGGGTGTCTCCCTAGGCGCACCTGCTCCCGCCCTTCCCCCATGTAATTACTGAGTCTTGGATGAACCTCCCTGACAGATGGGGGGTGATCCAGCCTGCCCCCCCCCGAAAAAAGCAAGGTGGGATGGGGAGCCCGGCTCTGGAAAAGCAGCCAAGTGATCCCTCAGAGGGAGAAGCCTCTGTCGGGGAAGAGGCTTGGGAGCGGGAGGGCAGATAAAGGGAGAGCGGGGAGAGGGATTAAAAGGAAAGAGGTTTAGAACCTGGGTTCAAAGGCCAGCTCTGCTTATTTATCAGTTAATCGTTCAATTAATTTTAATTTAGGACACTATAATTATGACCATTTAATTTTTAATTAAGGATATATGTGGCCATGATTATAGGATTATAATAAAGGATGATATGATTTGGGGCCTCAGTTTCTTCATGTATAAAATAAGATCCCTTGTGCTCTTGGGGTCCCATGAGGTGGGGTTTGGGTGGGGTCGGGAAATCATGCAGTTGCAGAGACGTCAGAGAAGGGAGAGGAAAAAGTGAAGAGAAGAATTCTACAATTCTTGCCCTTGGGCGCACGTCCCTACCCAGTATTCTACTTGTCTGACCCCTCCTTAGTCCCCTCTGAGGGCTCTCCATCTAGTGGCAGCTGATTGTGGGGTCCCCAAAGCTTTGGCCCCTTTCCCCGTATGCATTCTCCATGGACTCAGCCATCGTCTCTATCTAGCTTTAGCCTCCATCGCCCACCGGACATTTTGAATGAGAAGTCAGGACACGCCCTCATCACCTCGGCTTGGACCCTTCCCCTGGCCTTCTAATGCCGTCCCCGCCTGCCGTCCGTGCCCACGCACATAATAAATGCTCCCCGCCTGACAGATGTGCCAGAACCTGCCCCAGTATTTCTATCGCTGTTAACAGCATCTTCATGAGCTCAGCGATCTCCTTCCACTCCCGGGACTCGGGGACTTCCCTGCAGTTGTCCCTCCCCAGTCCAGGATGTGCGAGCCACCCTGATCACACCCACTCTAAATCTGCAAGACTTCCATTTGGGCTTCCCTCTGATTAAAAAAAAAAAAACTGAGGACATCTACTTCCCTGGGGGCTGGAGACCCTCGTCATCACATCCAAGGAAACCCCCTAAAAATGTCCTGCTGGGCCAAAAAGCCCAGAATGCCTCATTTCGCTTGCAGATTCAGAATCAAATAAAGCATCTGCCATATCTGAGCGCCTAAAAATCAGTAATCCGGACTGAAGCAATACCACCCGAAGTGACACAGCAGGCCCGGGACCTGGATTTGAATTCAGCTCTGCCACTTGCAGTCTGTGATCTCGGTCCGGCCCCAACCTCTCTGGGCCTTTTCTTCCTTTTTAAAACAAGGAGATTAGAAGAGATGCTCTTTAGGATCCATTCCAGCTTCCAGTTAACGATCCTTTTTCCTGGTTAAAAAAATGGCATTCTCTGTACACTGGAACAATGGGTCTCCCTTAAAATTAATTTTAGAAATAAAGAATTAACTTTTATGACCTCAGGAGGTGGTTGAAACGGAGCTCCGGCTGTCCTGAGCTCAGCCTTGGTGGGTGCTTACGTGGCCCACGTAGGTTTTGTCTGGAATTGTGTTAGGATGTGTGTGTGTGTTTCATTTACATCACGTGTCCCAGGGCTTCCTGGGTTCCTTGAGGCGGCCCAACTATTTAGGCTTTGGGGCAACTTGCTTGGATCTTATTTTATACATGAGGAAACTGAAGCCCCAAATCATAGTATCCTCACTATATCCTCATTATAATCCTATAGTCCAGAATCCTAGTATCCAGAAAGATCCTAGAACAAAGGACGAGTTATTCTGCCATAAGGTAATCATGGCCCCCCTAAAGTTTTAAGCCAAAGCAAACTCAAGAAGGGGGGGTGTCACTGAGAGTGTAACAGTTTCACGCTGGGGCTTCTTTGGGTCTTGGTTGGTGAGTTGGGTGAATAAATCCCGAGGCCATCCTAGCATGTTGGGGGTGAAAAGAGCTTCGGAGATTATTGGCTCCAAGAATTAGCCTCCATCTATAACGTACGGCTCTGGTGGGAGCTTTCCACGGATACACAGTTATACGCCTGCGTCTTCCCCACTAGGGGAAGCTCCATGAGGGCAGGGCCTCCCCCAACACTTTCCACAACGTCTGAAACACAATAAGCCCTTCGATTCTTTGTGAGCGCACGTTGTACAGGTGAGGAAATTTGAGGGAGAGAAAGGGAATAGGATACATATACATACACACACATATATATACGTACACATATATAAGTAACTTCTCTATATATGTATTAACAAACAATTTTAAAGGTGCTTTTTGATTTAAATTTATCCTCTGCTCATGTTAATTTTTTATTATATATATTCACATATGCATAGCATATACAATAACACACACACACACACACACATATATATATATATATATCTTTAGATAGGTTGATTGATTTGAGAATTGTTTTTTGGGGTTTCTTTTGCTTAGGCAATTGGGGTTAAGTGACTTGCCCAGGGTCACATAGCCAGGAAGTGTTAAGTGTCTGAGGCTGGATTTGAACTCAGGTCTCCTGACTTCAGGGCTGGTGCTCTATCCCCTGCACCACCTAACTGTCCCTAGAAATTATTTAATGACAGATTAAGAAACTTCAAGAACGAAGCACTTAATCCTAAGTAGTGAGTTTAATGGAATTACTACATAGACATCAAAATCATTGTGAGCAAGAGCATGATGGTTTTGAATGGCTGTAAAAACAAATTAAAACACCCAATGGTGCTCCAAACATGCACTTGCTTGTTATCGTGGGGGGAAATAATGATTTGTTGCATAATGGGTCATTCTTACCACTTATCATTATGTATTTTTCCGTATAAGCCAAATGCACCTTCAATTCAAGAGACTGTGAGCCAACAAATAGGAGCCACTGGATTACATCATCTCAAAGGTGCCTTCCAGATGCTAATGCACTTTTCTCTGCACTTAGGGCAAATTTAAGAGTAGAAGCCACTGGTTCTTGCATTTCACCAAAATCGACTCCATTAGGCGGAGAACTCCCACTGAATTCACTTGGTGTTTGTATTGTCAGAGGAGAGGACGTTGGGAGACTTTTTTAGTGCTTTTTGTCTTTATATTACAGTCATTTCTGAGGGAAAAAAGCTTCTATTTCCTCCAAACATTCCCTTGTGACAAAGAAAAACAATAAGAGAAAATATCAGCAAGGGATGCCCAAAGGGACGGCTCCTCAGTTTTCTAAGGCCCATTAGACAATGACTCCTTCATAGTGTCCGGCTTGGGGGTGTGTAACGGTCAGAACTCTAGAGTTAGAAAAGGCTTCAGAAGCCACCAAGCTATTCCCCCTTTCCCCAACTCAGGAGGAAAGGCCGGGAAATGTCAGAGCCGGGATTCAAAATCAGGTTCTCTAAATACGAATCTAGGATTTTTCCTCCGCAACTTGCCGTCTCTCAGGCAGAGAGGGATAAGTTTGGTTCTTAGAAGCCTCTAAGTGAAATTTCCATCTTTCCTCTGGGGAGTACCAATGAGAGAGTATTGATTACTAAAAATATATATACATGTGCATATAAATACATACATGTATAATACATATATATATAATATATACACACATACATGCATGCCTGTAGACACCTAGATATAGTTATCTTCATGACTGAGGCTCCCCCTCCTTGACATGATCTTTTATTTCCTTTCCTACACAGAATCTCAGTTGGCATTTTTATGCAGAAATAACATAACTCGGCGCTTAAGAGATCCGGGATCATCTCTGGGGCAATGGCCAGGAGATGTCAGTATTCAAAGTCAGTGTGCTCTTTCACAACTGGGGGCCTGGCCATTTTATAAAACACATGCTTTTTATCCCTAATTTTAATGACTTTTGGGGTAAGGCCGATTGCCGTTCTGAGTTATACTCTCCTCATGTTTTCTCTAACCATCCTACTGTTGCTTGGCCCTATTTTTAGTTATTTCTTTCTCAGTTTTCAATCTTCCTCTAGATCAAATATGTCAAAATGAGAAGGGGGGAAGGGTAGGTGCTGCTCTGACCAAATCAAAAAGCAATTGGGAAATGTTTTATAAAATAAATAAAAATAGGATACAAGATAGATGCTAATTGTGGTTTTTGTGGGGCATTATGGGCCCACAGAGACCTATTTCTGTTTGATATTGATGTCATTGTAATATAGAATATAGAGTTCATTAGTTGGTGGCTGTATTTTACTTTTTTAAACGACCATATTTCTCTCTCTCTCTCTCTCTTCTCTCTCTCTCTCTCTCTCTCTCTCTCTCTCTCTCATGCCTGGTGGATGCTCTGGAAGTCTTTGACTGAATATTATCTACCCAGATAGATGACTTCAAAACATGATCTGAGGAGAGGAACGTGGACTCATTTACCTTTGCCACCGTAAGTTAGTTCTTTGTCAGCTGAGTGAAGGATTTTAAGCCATACATATTCCATTGCTGTCTTTTATTGCATTTTTAATTATATAGTTTTTAAGAACAGCTGTTATTCTAAGACAATGTACAAAAGTTGTAGGTCTTAAAAAGCACACTCCAACGACCGTAAGAGATATTGCAGGGGCTGTTGGCGTGCTACACTCAATAGTCCCAAGCATTATTCAAGCCCACAATGAAACAAAATCAATCATTCTGAAAAGCAAAGGTAAGTGCAATTAAAAAAAAATCAATATCAAGAACCACCAAATAGTGCTTTGGAACAGCCTAATTAATCCTCAAAAAACAAGAAGAGACCTTCAGAGAGAGGGGCCAGATAGAGGGGTTGTTAATGATTTCCTTGAAGCATAGGATAGGGAAAAAAGGGCTTGTCATGAGCAAGACAAGTGAAAGACTGGAGTACTAAAATTTTTCAAAAGTAATTGTACTGATAAAGATCATTTTAAAATTCAAAAATATACTCAAGCTTACATGAACTGATGTTAAGGGAAATGAGCAGAACCAGGAGATCATTATATACCTCAACAGCGATACTGTTTGAGGATGTATTCTGATGGAAGTG
This sequence comes from Antechinus flavipes, assembly GCF_016432865.1. Taxonomy (NCBI): domain Eukaryota; kingdom Metazoa; phylum Chordata; class Mammalia; order Dasyuromorphia; family Dasyuridae; genus Antechinus; species Antechinus flavipes. The sequence continues at coordinate 19,050,407 of NC_067400.1, read as the reverse complement.
GATCTCTTCGATAAAGAGAGCTAATTCAGTTTCAATTGATCAAGGATGGACAGAAGCAGCTACACCCAAAGAAAGAACACTGGGGAATGAATATAAACTGCTTGCATCTTTGTTTTTCTTCCCGGGTTATTTCTACCTTCTGAATTCAATTCTCCCTGTGCAACAAGAAAACTTCGTTCTGCACACATAGATTGTATCTAGGATATACCGTAACCTATTCAACATGTAAAGGACTGCTTGCCATCTGGGGGCGGGGGTGGAGGGAGGGAGGGGAAAAATCGGAACAGAAGTGAGTGCAAGGGATAATGCTGTAAAAAATTACCCTGGCATGGGTTCTATCAATAAAAAGTTATTAAAAAATATACATATATATATACTCAAAGTCTTGTCAGAAGAAATCTGTAAGATTGGTTATTTGTATCAAACAGTAAAACATTCATCTCCACACACACACAAAAAATCTTTTTAACTTTCACTGATCTTGGAAGACTTCTTTGTTGAGTAAATTTAAATTCTGTTAGATTGTCCTAAAATTGTAGAAATTCCCAAATGGAGATGGACTGTTAGGATGATTAGGCAATGCTACATATCATGAAAAGTTAAGCTTTTTAAGTGATAGAGATACACAGATCGCAAGGCCCAAGAACTTACCTGATTTGAATTTCACTGAAGGCTATATATATGTGCACTATAACCAATTCTAGAATTGGAAAAATGAACTTTCTCAAAAATATATTTAACATCTGGAAAGTACAGTTTTATGTGGATAATTAAAGAACATATCTCAGAATCTTGTGGACTCAATGATAACTTGTATAAAACAAGTGATTTTGAAAGCAAATGCTGGTCATTCTATTAAATTTTATTTAAAGTATAAAAAAGTTGTAAGGGTCTTTTGGATGTCCTTAAATCTAATGCATTTTCTTGCTCCCAAATAATTCTCACAGCCCCGTAGTTTTACCCAAGAGTTGCAGCCTTGAATAATCTCCACAATGACAACAACAATAAATAAACCACAGGGGAGTCCATATGTAAAGTCAGGTAATTTTAATGGGTTTATTTTCATTGGAATCATATCACCGAGGCTGAAATTTCAGTAGTCCATTGTTTTGGATACAATAATACAGCATCTGAAATTGCACAAACACGGGGATTAGGAGGGACACTGCTACATCTAACCAGAATACACATGGGGAAGAGAGGGCCAGAGCTCCCTGCCGGGGTGGGACCAAGCACAGCATCCACTCTACGAAGGGCTACGGTGAACGTAATGGCGGATTGACATGGCGGTTTTGCTTTTTCGAATTGTCTCTCAGAGACAAATGTAGAATGTCGTTATAAAATCCTCTGACAAGTAACAAGAGTAATGAGGTTGCCCCAGGGTTTTGTGGTTGTTCTCCCGGCCAGCTTGGCTTTCCACACGCTGTCCACCACCACGCCAGAGCCTTCGTGGGAAAGTCTCAGCCAGACTTGTGCCACTTCTACCCCAAACAAAGGCTGGTGGCTCTGAAAAGGCGGAACTGTGACAAAGTCTTGAGTCGAGCGTTTAAAGTTGAAAGGCCAAAATAGGAATAGTAATAATAACCCATTCTCATTCTTATAAATGGAAAATGCTAAGGACCCTTCTTGATTCTGAAATTTCATCTACTGAGTATTAGAAAATTGGCCCCTTGAAGATATTAGAACTTTTTGAGATTGCTTCTCCTGTCTAAGGATGTATGATTTCTGTTCTAATTTCTTCTAAAATTGGGCTCCATCAAACCAGAAAAGATTTTCATTTTCTTTAAATTTACTCTGATTTAGTGATAATGACAAAGAATTCCTGGGCCTGATGAAAATGATTTTCAACTCCAGATGTTGGCACTATGAATAGATTGGGAAAAGGATTGGGTAATATATGTCTGGTAATTCAAAAAGCACTGAAGGGCTGGCTCCGTGCCAGCCTGTAATAGCATGGGAAGACGGAGATAAAAGAACCTGCAAGAGTCCCTGCCCTCAAAGACCTGACGCCCTACTGAACAGAAGGGACCTTGGAAGTTCTGTGTCAAGTTGCTCGCTCCACAGATGAAGAAAAGCATTTCAGTGACTGCTGGGATCCAAGCCCCAAACTTCCCGCTCCAAAGCTTTGCTGTTACTTTCCTGAAAATGCTTTGGGGACCCTTGTTGGTGAACTGGCCACGTGACCATGTGTAGACCAGGTGGCAGGTAAGGAAGCTAAGTGACTGTGGATCTGATACAGGAAGCGTGGGAGGAAGATCTGACTGGTTTCCAAAGGAAAGACAGGTATTATTTAATTATACTCCTAGGAGGCAAAACTGGAAAGAGGTCACAGATTACAGAGGAAGATGGGAGATGAGCAAAGGATTATCCTGGACTTAAATGCCAACCAATCATAAGGGAGGGAATCTCTCTATGATCATCATCTTCCTTTATTCCATGGCCCTATGGGAAGAGATATCCCTTGTTCAGCTTGAAAATGCATTCTTCCACATGATATTCATACTTGACTGATGACAAGCCCTAATCCATGGTGCATAAAGATAAGAAAATTCAGTTCAATTAAAGCATTTATTAAGTGCCTATGGTATGCCAGGCCCTATTCTAAAACTCTTTTCTCAGCCATTCGTACATTGAAACTGAAATGTCCTTGTCAAAGAAAGCATTGGTCTCCTTGTCAAGATGCGAAGGATAGGTTGCCCACCTGGGCATACTTCCTATTTTCCCACTATTGCCAATTCATTTCTGTCTCTATTTTATATTAGTCTTTTGGACCAGTCCTATGATTTCAACAGTATAGGGAATTCCCAGGAGGGAGATTTCCTCCACCAATGCAGACCCATCATTCTCTGCCATTCATAGTCTTAGTTCTCAGAGGACCCTCAGAGGCCGAGTGATTTGCTCATAGTGTGACCATGCGTGTCAGAGCAAGGCTTGCTCCCAGGTCTTCCTGACACTAGCCCGTCTCTGACTCTGGCACGTTGTAAAATGATGGATACTTGGGGAAGTCCAGAAAAGAGCCTAAAATACACAACTGCAAAACTGATACCTTTAAGATCATCTGATGTAACCCTGACATTTTGCAGATGAGGAAACTAGGCTCTGAAGTGCCTTACTGAAGGTCATCCAGCCAATGCAAAGCCAGAATTCTGGATTCAGTCCTACTGCACCACACTTGCAATCTTAAAAAATCAAGAAAATCAAAGTCTCTCACACATGGCAACCCTTGTTTCTCTCTTTAAAATATGTCTTGGGAATGAAGCATAATGAGAGGAAGCACGGCAAAGCTTTGGAGAGCAGTACAAAGAGCCTTAGGTGTACAAGGACTTGGGGATGAACCTGGATTCCTGGCACTGACTAGACCCATTTCTTCTTCAAATCTATGTTCCTATGATTCATCATCCAAATAAACTAAAGTAGAGAATTTGGCAAATGTGCCTCAACACACGTCGCACATTTTCCTCGAAAGCCGGTGGACGATATTTCTTTTGACTCCCTTTATGACCAGCTTAAAACCAACAAATCCAAACCTCTCCTGGTAAGTATATCTGTTCCAAACAAGGGAAAGCTTCCGTCTTAATTCCTATAGGTGAAGCAGTTTGTGCAATTCCCCAAAGCCCCTTCCTCTTTGGGGCCCACCCCTTGTAGCGATGGGTTGGGGGTGGTTTGGAACGTTCGGTTTTATTTTGACACAGAAAACAAAACTATCGGTGGCTCCTGTGCTTGGTCAGGATGTAAGACCATGCCCTACTATCTAAGACCGCAATGAGCCAAGTTTTCAGCTCGAATAACAAGGCAAATCCGGTATCATTAGGAGCTGGTCATCAGAAGTGGTATTCTTACTGTTTGTATATGACTGACCGATGAGAAAGCCAGAAATGCATGATGATAAATACCATCCCTGCTCCTCATCTTACTTGTATGTTTTGTAGCCACCTGGGAGCCAAGGAAAAATGAGTCCTGCAGAGCTGTTTCCATCCCTCATCGTCAGGCCATCTTTTCATTTAAAAAAGTCTGCTGAGAAGGGAGGGGATGGGTTTCCCTAAAATTCCTTTTTATAGAGGGGGAAGCAGTGTACTTGTGTAGACTGTGCCACGGTTCTGGAACACCTGGACCCTCCTATGTCACTACCTGGCTGTGTGAACTTGGCTCAAACACAACCTCCCAGAACCTATTTTTCTCATCCGAGGTTGGACGAGCTGGCCCCAAGGTCAGTTTCCTGCTCTAAATCGGTGATCCTATGATGGCTGTCCACGAGGGATTTTTCCCCTGGAGGGAAGGGAAGCCAGCTGAGTGGGTCATGGCAGAGAGGGACTGAAGAGGCTCTGCTGCTGTGCCCACCCACCTTATCTCCTTCCGAGTCTGTGCATGAGCATGGCAGGGACACTTAGTCTCCAAGATGCTCTTTTAGGAGAGTGCTTCCATGTATATACAGATTGTCGCATTTTGTGCCGAGCGCAACAATATCCACAATATTCATGTGGACCAGAAAGGACATTTCCTTTCTGCCTTTTCTATTGATAATATCTTCTTGTTAGTCCAGCTTTTGCATCAAAATCATCAGGAGGTCAAGTCCACGGGAAAACTTTTTTACAAGAACTGCCTGTTTAAATCCACTTCAATTCCACATGACCTGGATTCATTTTATACGCTATGGATATGGATAATGGATAATGGATGCTCAAGAATTGGATTAGAAATCATTCATTAGTATTAAACATATGCCATTGAGTGGGGCCCAAAGTGAAATAAGAAAGACTAAAAATGGCATCTTGGGATTCTTTACAGCTCAAAGAGGCCTGAGAGGTCATCCAGATCGGTAATAATCCAAGCAAATGTGGGTGTTAGATAGACAAGGATTAGCCAGATTTTTAAGATACAAATAATATGCTTAACTTTGTGTCCCCTACCTTGGAAAACAAGAGCCGGGGACCGTGCTTTTCCTCCGCCTGCCCATGAGCCCACAATGTCATCTTTCTGAGTCCAATTCTTTTATTGGATCTGGTGGAGCACCGAGTACCCGGTGTGTGAGACAACACTAGGCCGTACCTTCTTTTTCAAAATTTAAACACGTTTGATCTTTCCTAAGGAAAGGCGTTGCCAGACAGAAGCATGGTTGGAAAGAAGTCATGCAATAAGAGAGGGATGACTGACAGACAGCACCCATGCCACAGCCAGAAATCTGGAAGGAGGCCCATTAGGCAGGCGCCAACGAGAATCAGGCGGGGAACACGGCAGGATGGGCCCTGACCTGGACCACGGGGATGAGGGCATCCATCAAGGTGCCCTTCGTGTCACACCTGCTCCACCTGGAATCTGTAAGAGTGCTTTTTACTATCCCTAGTTTTCTTTGTAACCCCATGCATTTTACATAAAGCGTATAAACACATGATTTTGAGCAGGGGTCCCTACGTCTCTCCAGGTATCTGACACATAACACAAAACGCAGTCAGCCTGTTTTTTATCCTATTCCTCTAATATCCGCCATGACTGCTTCCTTGGCCCACGGACGGGCACATCGCCACTTAAATTCAGCTTTGTGGCCTTGTCTTGGAATAAAACAGCAGAGCCGCTCCGTTCCCTTCTTCACACAACACTGTTCTAGGGGCATGAAGCCCTAGAAAAAGGCTGTTTCTAAATCTAGGAACTGTTCACATTCAAAGGAAGTGTTAGCATCGGATCCTAAAAACATACCCCAACCATAAGGAGAATCTGTTTGCGAAGGTGACGAGACTCGGTGATGACAGAACGGCCACATGTCCGTGGCAGGAGGGGGGCCGGAGAGAATCTGGCCGAGGAAATCAAGCCTGAAACACCCCAAGCCGGCTGCTCCCTCCTGCGAGGAATTTCTGGACAAGGTTCTAAATCAGTCATGAAGTCACCAAGTCCCTTAAGGTCAAGTAGGAAGAGACAGATCCACATTCTCCTTTCAGTGACTGACTCAGATTTAGAAAGCCAACGGTACCGAGGATGCCTTCCTTGCTGAACATATGGGGAGCTGTGAGAGTGTGGGGGATAGGGGGATGAGGACTGACTATCTATAGAGATGCAAACCTATAATAAGCTCTTCCATCTTCAGAAATAGGCACGTTCCATTTAAATACACAGTTCCAGGACTTCCCCATCTCATTTACTTCCAATTATTCATGGATACCTGGTTAATCAAGGGAAGGATTCCCAGAATGGACCACATCCAAAACCATAACCATGCAATGGAGCGTTCTGGAAATCGACTCAGGTACCGGATGGATACAAGAGCTTGCTAAAAGCACCACCACCAACACTAAAAACCTCGCAATTTCTCTGGAAAAGACATAGCCTTTCCAGGATTGGGGAAAACGTTACTGTTATTCCATGGTTTTATTTGTTTTGATTTTAAGGCGGCAACTTCACAAAGCGGGTATCTGGTAGGGATCAAGTTCAAAGTCCTATCTCTGATACAGACCGGCTCTGTCCTCCTGAGCACGTCATCCAACTTCTCAACACTCTACGCGACTCGAAACCCGTAAATAACGGAAAATGCTGCTGTACAGTGGTGGCGGGAGTTCCTTAAACTGGCGAAATCACAGCTCTGAGCTATGACAGACCAAAAGACCAAGCGTGTGGTCTAGAAAACATCCAGATCCTTTCAAGGATTAAGGAGGATGTTACATCCTATATTTATGTAAGGGGTAACTACCCAACATGGTGATCAGCTTCATAAAGGATCCTCAATAACTAAACAGGCAAATTTAGAGCTTCCTTTTCTTGGATGAGTCAGGAAAAAAAATGCCATTGTAAAGTAGTAAATCCACATAGGAAGAGAACGTTTTTGCTAAAAAGCAAATTATTTTGTTAGCTATTTATCACTAATTTCCTTAGTAATCCTATGTATTTCATATAAAGTGTGTAAAAACATGATTCCGAGGAGGGGTCCCTAACTTTCTCCAGACGACCAAATCACAGAACAGGTTGAGCCTGTTTTTTATCCTATACCCTCTAAAGTTTGCTATTTCCTTGGCACACTGACGGGCACATCGCCACTAAAATTCAACTTTGCGATCCTATCTTGGAATAAAATAAGAGCTGTTCTATTCTCTCCTTCATACAACGCTGCTCCACTCCATGATTCTTGGGGCGCCGTGAAGCCCTAGAAAAAGACTGCTTTAAAAATGTGTCACACATATGTACATGTATGTGTGTGTTGCTACATGTTATACATACGTACACACATGTAACCATGACAAGGACGGAAGGCTTTCCTGTGCATGTCAGCCAAGAAGGCAGAGTGGTGAGAGGGCTGGGCCGACGGCCTGGGCCCGAACCAAGCCACACTTGTCATCGCTGTATTTGTTCTGTGGATCCCGAAATGCGTTTCTCCTGTCAGCTTCCTGAGGGCAGGCCCTGCTTAGTTTTCCCTCTGCACTGGAAGGTCCCGTCATCCCTCAGCATCTGTATCTGTACCTGAGGGGAGTGGATCAGGGGAACAGCAAGATCTCTTTGGGCTCTCCATCTATCCTGCTTTAAGGATGACCTTGATGGCCTTTTTTTGCTCTCTACATGATCAAGTTCTACTAAATTCTCCAGCTATGGGAGGGACTATTTCCCCTTTGCACAAATACTGGGGGAGGCAAAGAAAAAAGGACCATGATTGGTGGGTGTCTTTCATTGATGGCAAGAACCTCAGAATGGTCTGCCCTACCTAACTTACTCAGGGGAATAATGGGTGTCCCTACAGGGGGTCCTTCTGGGGCTGAGTGAAGGGAGGTGCACACACACCAGACTGCTGCCCCTTACACTCCCAGGGCATTAAACAAGGGCTGGGTGGAAGGGGCTCTGCGGGGCTGGAGCCGTCCCTTAGAGAAAGGGTTCTAGAGAAGCTCTGGGTGATGGGTGCACAAAGCGTGCCTTTGGGTCCCGTCCATGAGGACTGTCTGTAGGAGAGGCTGGGGCTGCGAGGCCTGGAGACTGAAACTTACAGCCGAGTGACCCCACGCGTCCCCCCAGTCACCCCAACAGTAAGAGGAAGCAGCTCGACGGCCGGCCTCAAAGGACGCATCCAGCTTTGGTTGTCACACCAAAAGGCCTCAGCCAGTGAGCTCTCCCTCTGACAGGCGGGCAGACACAAGACCAGCACCCAAAGCCCCCCTTAGGAGAGTCTGTCCCTGGGATGCGGCAAGAAGGCAGCGCTGGGCATGATTCCTCACCTGGGTCCCCCGGTCTCAGTCCCCGGGACAGACTGGAAATCACACCTGAATTTGGCACAGTGGGGACCACGGACAGCGGCCCAGCTCTAGAAAAGCTTGAGGGCCTCTCACTCTCCCATCCGATGGCAAATGCTCGGGCAGTGGGGTTGAAGCCGCGTGCCCCCCCAAGCACTCACACTTCTGGGAGCCCAGGTTACTTTCTGGGGGAGCCGGGAAGGGGTCCGCCAGAGCCCCCCACTCTCCCCCTCCTCTCTGGGGTCCCAGCCCGTCTCTTCCTTCAGCGTCCTGTCAGACTGCCCTTCTGCTCAGGGCCCTCCCTCCCAGTACCTTGGGGAGCTCGCTGTGGACAAGAGCTCCAGAAAGGGGGAACCTGCGGGTGCAGCTGGGGACAAAGACCCAAGGTTCAAATCCTGCCCCGACTCCAAGCTGCTGCCCCCACTTCCTTCTCCGAGACAAGGCCTGACCTCCAGACCTCTGACCAAGCCTAACTTGCCTCTGGGGGACTCCTCCCCTGAGCTGAGCCCCTCCCCAGGCTGTCATTCTCACCAGCTCCCGGGTCCTCCTGGGAGTCTCCTGTCATCGCCAGGGAAACTCGGGGGGCAACGGGCCTAACGGAGCAAGAAGGAGCATGAGCCCCCTCCAGAGGAGTAAGGCCTCAGGCCGGTGACAGAGAGCTGCGGGCTCGCCCAGCCGAGTACCGGGGAGCCGAGGCAAGCTGGCCCGGAGGCCCCGGGGGAGGGCAGGCCGCATGCTCTCCGCCTCCGCTGGCTCACGCAGGGGCTGGCACTCGCACAGCCCGGGCAGGAAGGGGCGGCCACTGCGGAGGACAGCTCTCCAGGCCACTGCCGGCCTCAGGGAAGTGACCGCAGGGAGCCCGGCGGGGAAGGGGCGCTCGCTCACTTTTGGCTACGTTTCCACTCGGCCCGAGTGACTAGGGCTTCCTCCAACAGGACAAACAGGAGCCCAGGACGCCTGACAAACATCTGTGCCCCAGAGCCACTAAGATGTAAAAAAAGAGTCTGTCTCTTAGGAGGCCGCGGCCGGAACTACGTTGGCGCTGGGTGTCCCGCGGCCCGAGGCCCCGGCAAGCGGCCGGCTTCTGCAGGGGCCCCTCCTTCTCTACGGGCAGGACCCCGGGCATCCAGCGCCGGCTGCCCGGCTGCCCGGCTCCCCGGCTCCCCGGGACACTCTGGCCACGGGGCCCACGGGGAGGCCGGACTCCGGCGGGGGACGGGGCTTCCCAAAGACGTGCCCGAAGGGGCCTGGGAGTCAGAGGCTGCTCCGGACTCGGGGAGCTCCCCCTGCCCAGCCCGAGCTCCCCCGGGGGCTTCTTCCCCTTCCCTCCAGTCCCCAGAAAGCAGGCAAAGGCAGCCGATGGCACGGGCTCCCGGGCAGGCGGCGCGGTCCCTTCCCAAGGCTCAGCTCTCCCCCAAACCCCTGGCCGTGTCCAGCCCCCGGGAGCGTCCCCTCGCGGGCCTTCCGACCCGCCCACGCTGCGGCTCCAAAGCAGGCTCAGGGAGGCGACAACCTGAAGACATTTAAAGGGGATGAAAAATAAACCTTAAAATGGAAAGCGGGCAGCCCAGGCTGCCGAGGCGCCCTCTCCGGAGATACATGGGAAAGCTTATAGATACGCATTAGAAACCTGGCGGAGGAAGGCGGGAGGAAGGCGGGAAGACGCGGGCCCAGCCCCGGCCGCTCCATCCTGGCTCACGGCGCCGCCGGCAGGGAAGGGGCTGTCCTGGATCTTCCGGCCCAATCTTAAGGAGTTTCGCTACTTTTCTACCACATCCAAGTCAAGCAACGGCCGGAGTCCTTCAGTCCGGGGCGGCCGGGCCCTCACTGCTCCTCCGTTTTGCTGCTGTTCCTGAACTTGACCACCATGACGGTGATGTTGTCGGGGCAGCCCCTGTAGAAGGACTGCAAGACGATGCTCTTTGCCCCGAAGTGGGGCTCGTCCAAGCGCTCCTTGATGAACCGCACGGCCTCCTCGTTGCTGAAGGCGTCCCACAGGCCGTCCGAGGCCAGGATCATGAACTCGGGCTGCAGCTTGTCCAGGTCGAAGGTCAGGATGTCGGGGTCGGGGATGACCACGTTGAGGTTTTTCAGCGGGTAGTCCCCCAGGGACCGGGACATGGCCAGGATCCCCTGGACCCTCCAGGAGCCGTTGAAGCTGATGAAGCCACCTGGAAAACAGCGAGAGCGTTAGCGGGAGCCGGGCCTGTGGCCTCTCAGTAGGGGCCAGGGCGGCTCGTGGAACGGCCAGGGTTTCTATGGCGGGCGCAGAGCCCGGCACAAATCTTAAATCCTTGGCTTCTCCCCAGCCCTTGGGAGTAGGGGCCATTGCTACCCTCACTACAGGTGAGGAAACCGAGGCTGACACAGCAAGGTGACTCCCTAAGTACCTGGATTTGGATTCGGCTCTTCCTGGCTCAGTTCCAGCCCCCCGACCTCCGCACAGCTCCGTGTTTTTATGGCCTGCTTCCTTGTCCAAAATTACTTCCTCCCCCCAAAAGCCTGGGGTCTGAAATGGACCATTGGGCTTTCATGGCTTTTATGTGCAAGACTCTGAGAGTCTCCTTTTAAAACAGGGATGCCGTGGGGAGGAAGCCTTAGGTTAATCAGCCTCAGGATCCCCTGAGGGAGCAAGGAGGGAAGGGCTCCCAGAGAGGGCAGCAGCACATGGGGGAGGGGAGGAGGAGAAGGGGCCCAGCCGGTAACCCCGGAAGGAAAAGGGGGCCGCCGAGCTTGGCCTCCACAGTGGGAGGGGGGCCGGGGGCTTCTGTGGGGGGGCCCATGGCCTAGATGGCCCCCGGCCGAGGATTAGCTCCCCTGCCTCACCACATCGGCATTTATTCCTAGTCACAGTGGGTGGTTCTCTTAGGGGATGTTTGGAAACCGTGGCATGGAGGAGACCCAACATGGCGCCCGAGGGGGCTCTGGCCCCCGCCCCGCTCGGCCACAGGCGCTGAGGCAGGCGGGTGCTGGGCGGGTTGGAAAGAGGGAAAGTGAGATTAATGACCAGGACTGATCCCAGGAAGGCGGCCCTGCTCTGCTGGATGGGGAGAGAGCAGTCAGACTCCTACCGAGCTGTTCAAAACACAGAGACTGCCCATTGTGTCACTGCCCCCTTAAGCTGCCAGCTCCCGAAGGCAGACCCAGGGAAGGGAGGCCCAAAGAAGGTCCTGGCCTGACCTTTACCCAGCTCTGAACCCACCCCCAGGGAACTCCTCCCTGACCCCGGGCCCCGGGCCTCCGGCTCCACAGACTCCCACGGGAGCATCCTACAGGCCTGCGGGATGGGGGCTGAGGGCCTGAGTGGCCCAGCGGGGCCGAGCCCCCATTTTACAGATGAGGAAACAGACCCCAGGACGGAGACCTTAGCCACAGCACAAAGTCGGCAGGGAGGCAGGCGGCTCAGCAGGAAGAGCACAGACTTCCCATCCTGCCTGAGGAGGATCTGCTGGCTCATCCTAGGACCCCCGCAGGGCATTTAAGCCCTTCCGGACTCAGTTTCCCCATCTGCAAAATGAAGATCGTTCTGTGGGCCTCCGGCGGCTGCGGTGGTATCAGTGAACCTTGCACAGGGAGGGAGCATCTGCAGCCGGGTCTCTCTGTCTCCTGCCCTCCATCGCCGCTTTCCTGGAGGGGGCTGCAGGTGAAGGGAGCCTCCCAGGAGCCTGGCCAGACTTAGGGCCTCCAACGGCTGCCACTGAGCTCTACGGGACAGCAGGGACTGGTCTCGGCGGCCCAAGGATGCTTTGGGAAGCTCCCCCCACAGCGGCGTCCCTGACTCAGTTTCTCCAGGCTGCATTGGGACATATCCCAAATAACGCCCTCTAGAGGTTTGCAGTTGGGACAAACAAACAAAACAGGATTTATGTGGAACACTAAGTGTGGGCCTTGGGCGGGCTCACCGACAGGGGAGAGAGGTCCGAGTCATGGCTAGGCCAGGGCCTCCCCTTTTATTAGCATTATATTATTATTACATCATACTAATATCACAATATTAATTACCGGTTTCTTTGGGAGGGGAGGCAGCATTGGGGACGCTGGCTAACGGAACCCTCCCCGACAGGCTTTCCGGCCAACCACTGGTGAGCAAATGGACGCGGAAAACAGCTAAATTATGAATGCGCTCCTCGCCCTTCCCTGATTTAGGCAGTAACGGCCTGGTCTTCAGCCAAGATATTTAGAAGAGACGGAGACGTCTCCGCAGTAAATCACTTACACATGGCTCTCCGTACACATCTCTCAGCTAAAGACCAAACTCCTAATGGCTGCGACAAGAAAGAACAACTAGAAATTAATTAATTTTGTAGCCTTCCTTCCGTAACAGAAATAGAACAATAAAGCTCCCGTATTGCTGTGGGCCTCTTTATTTTAGTGTTTCCCCCTCCGGGTGAGCCTCAGAAATACGCGGTGACAGAATTAGCGTCCCCATGTTGAGCAAACTCTGCAGTGAGAAATCAAGTCGGCGGTCAGGCCGCCAGCAAGTGTCAGCGGAGCCCCAAGCTCAGGTTTTACAGCTTGAAGAATCCTACTGGTTCCTGGTCACACACACACACAAAAAGTGTGTGTGTGTGTGTGTGTGGTCAGGGAGGGGATAGGAAAAAGTGTATGTGGGGAACCAGAGGGGAGAGGCAGCTGGTAGATAAATATTTAACAACCTTTCCCCCCAAAAAATGCACACGATGTACTTTCAAGTTTAATCTGCATTATCTCCAATTTATCACTTTCTCAAGAAACAAAACAATAAGTTAAGCCCTGATTTAGTGCCTGCTGATTGTGCCCCAAGTAGGCTGGCTCCCCCATGGGACCCCTCTCTGAAATGTCAGGAAGTAATCCTGGTGGCAAGAAGTACCGGCTCTGAAGTCGGGAGGGCTAAGCAGCTGGAGAAAGTGCCCGGCTGGTGTCAAGAAGCCCTAGGTTCCGATTCAGCCTTAGACACTTGCTGGCCCTGCGAGCCTGGGCAGGTCTTAATGTGCCTCAGTTTCCACATCTGTCAAGTGCATGAGGTTCAGTGGCCGCCCAGAATCTCCCAGTCTCTGATCCCCTGATCCGGCTCAGCATCTGGGCTCTCACATCACCACTAGAGGACTGTGTACAGAGCCTGTCATCCGGCAGGGCCTCAGTTTCCCAATCTGTAAAAGTAAAGGTGGCGCTGGCCCTGAAGTTAGGAGGATCTGAGTTCAAATCTGGCCTCACACATTTAATACTTCCTGGTTGTGTGACCCTGGGCAAGTCACTTAACCCCAATCACCTCAGCCAAAAAAAAAAAAAAAAAAAGGAAAGGCGGTTGGAACCTGCGAAATAAGGAGATGGGACCAGACCTCAACAGCCCTTCCAGCCCCGAATCCTGTGAAATGTCGCTTTTTCTTCAGTGTTTTATGGTTTTTTCTCTTCTCTGCAGGAATGAAAGTGCGATCCCCAGATCTTGGAGCAGCCCCCGGGGGTCTCTCGCAGCCCCCGGGGGTCTCTCCCTTGGCCAGTTCTGAAATGTCTGGAGCCCCCACACCCTGTGAATTTGACCCCGGTTCATGGCAACCAGAGGGGGTCTCAGAAAGCCCTGAGGTGATTAAAAAGCGACAACAAAAACAGGTTCCCAGAAGGCTCATGGGACACTTCAGAGACAAACAGGAAGGGTGAGAGCGAGAAGGTACAAAAGCAAACCAAAGGCAACGCGATAAACATGTTTCCAGAACTCCCAGCCTCAAACCTAGTGGTTTTAGCTCACATTTCCCTAAAACTAGCCAAGGCTAACTTTCAGAGAGACTGTTGGGCCCCCTGCGGGTCCCACATTTGGCAGCGCTCACCCCAGGTATGAACGCACCATTTGGTTTTGGAGGAGAATCCAAAATCGGGCCAGTCTGATGCTTTCTGCGCTTATTTAATAAAGGTTGGGACCCTGGCCAGCAGCGTAGAGAGGGGGCTTTGTCCTCTTTTTTAGGGTTTTTTCTGGCATGGACTTACCTGCACATGGATTCAAGTTACTCTAAAAGCAGGATACGATCCCACCCCCTTATTTCACCAGTGAGAAAGGGGGTGCTGGGGGGGGGGTACAGAGTTACTACAGAGGTAGTAACATCATCCAGATTCAGCCAGGCTCAGGACCCAAATGGCTAGCAGTCTCTCTCTCCTGACCCCTTCTCTGTCTCTGTCTCTTCTTTTCCCTGTCTGTCTCTGTCTCCTTTTCTCTCTCTCTCTTTTTTCCTCCCTTCTGTCTCTCCTTTTCTCTCTCTCTCTCTTTCTCTGTCTCTCTCTCTGTCTGTCTCTCTTTTTCCCTTTCTTCTGTCTCCTTTTTTCCTTTTCCCTCTCTATGGCTCTGTCTCTCTCTCTCTTTCTTTTTCCCTCTCTTCTGTCTCTCCTTTTTCTCTCTCCTTTTCCCTCTCTATGGCTCTGTCTCTCTTTTTCTCTCTCTTCTGTCTCTCTCCTTTTCCCTCTCTATGGCTCTGTCTCTCTCTGTCTCTCTCTCTGTCTGTCTCTCTTTTTCCCTCTCTTCTGTCTCTCTCCTTTTCTCCTTTTCCCTCTCTATGGCTCTGTCTCTCTCTGTCTCTCTGTCTGTCTCTCTCTCTTTTTACCTTTCTTCTGTCTCTCTCCTTTTCTCTCTCTCCTTTTCCCTCTCTATGGCTCTGTCTCTCTCTGTCTGTCTCTCTCTCTTTTTCCCTCTCTTCTGTCTCTCTCCTTTTCTCTCTCTCCTTTTCCTTTTCTATGGCTCTGTCTCTCTCTCTCTGTCTGTCTCTCTTTTTCCCTCTCTTCTGTCTCTCTCCTTTTCTCTCTCTCCTTTTCCCTCTCTCTGGCTCTGTCTCTCTCTTTTTCTCTCTCTTCTGTCTCTCTCCTTTTCCCTCTCTTGTCTCTCTCTCTCTCTTTTTTCCTGTCTCTCTATATGTTTCTGTCTCTCTCTTTTTCTCTCTCTTCTGTCTCTCTCCTTTTCTGTCTCTATGTCTCTTCTCTGTCTCCCTCCCCGCCTCCTCCCCAGAACACCTTCTGCACTCAGGCCAGGGCTGAGGCTTCCAGCCCCTCTCTCATTTGCTCCTCGGAAAACTCCGGTGTTTCCTGGGCTCTCACTTAGAGGCTGATAGGGCCTTCTAGCTGGTCTCTGCTTAACCCACACTGCTCAGCGAAGACCCTGCTCCAGCCTCAGACTAAGTGCCCAGAGGCCCCCGGGCAACAGAGCAAGGCTTGGAGGGGAGCTGGCCTGGGGAATCCCCAGGGGGCCAGAGCAGAAGGGGACCTGCTGTGCAGATAAGTGGGGGGGGCAGAAAATCACCTACTAGAGCATCAATAGCCCCTGTGAAAATGGCAGGTGCCCACTTGGAAAGGGCTTCCATGGGTGCCCACCTGGGAGCAAAACCCATGTCACTGCTCCTGGGGGGTTTGTGTTATAGCATTGGGAGGGGGAGGAAGGGAGAGAGAGGAGGGAAGGAGGAGGAATGGGAGGAGAGAGAGAAAGGGGGGGGGAGGAGGAAACAAAGAGGGAGAGGAAGGGAGGGGGGAAGGAGGGAGAGAGAAGAGGGGGGAGGGAGGGGGCGGAAATAAGAGGAGAAACAGAGGTAGAAACAGACATGCACAGAGACAGAGAAGGGGGCAGGAGAGAGAGCCTGGAGCCATTTGGGTCCTGAGCCTGACGGATGACTCAGTTATTGTTTAGAACCCAGTTTTCGATCCAAGCTATACGTCCAAGATGATTAACTCCTGTTCCCTGCCCATCCACGGACTATGGCCGCTGTTCTTCATGTGTTTACTTTTAGCGACTGGTACAAAAGACGCCTCAGCACGGAGCCTTGAGCGACAGACAAGGCCCATGGATCAGAACCGGGAAGTCCAGGATTCACTGGCCTTCGTCTCTGGAGGAAAGGCGACTGCCCCAGCTGTCCCAGGGAGACCCTGTTTTGTTTTCTTTCAGTAGATAATAAGAATTTCCTTACTATGTCACATTTGTCTTCAGCTTTGGAGCTAGAAGAGCCTGTGTTCACATTCTGCTTTGGAGACGTCTGTGGGATAGAGAAGCCGTTCTCCTCTGAGGAGATCCCAGCGTCCTCCCTGGCAGAATGGGGACCACACTGCCCGCGTGCTGATTTTCTGGGGGCTATAATGGCCAAAAAGATAATACTTGCAAATGTTCTGTGCGAACCCTACAATGCTCCCTAAGTGTGTCTGCTGTTACTATTATCTCTATTTTCACTTCAATGATCTGTTCCCGCTGTGGATGTTTGATGTCTGACATCACTGAAAATGGGCCCTGAGTTTTAAAGGGACGGGAAGGCCCCTGGGAGAGAGGGATAAATCTGGAAATGAGGGGGCCGTAAACACAAGAAGCATCGAGAAAATCCGTTTTTAAGAAAGAAGAAAGGAGGACTTTTATAGAAGAAAGGGAATCCCAAGGGCCCTCCTGCACTCACCAGCTCTCTTAATCCTCTTCCTCTCCTTCAGCTGATAAGGCTTGTGATCGTGAGACAGGGGAATGGCGTTGCCATCCTTGTCACAGAGGACGCCCCTCGAGTCACCGACGTTGGCCACGGTGAGGTCCTTGTCTGACAAGAGCGCGATCAAACACGTGGTCCCTGGAAGACAGGAGGAAGGAGAGGTGAGGGGCCATCGCCAGGACTGGGGAGGAGGGTCTCCCGGCCCATTGAGCGGCGGGCAGACCCCCGAGTCTGCTTGATGGACCTCCTCGGCCCCGACAGCTTCCCAGAGAGCCTGGGTCCCGCCGCTGGCTCCTCCGTTTGTCTCTGTTCTGTCCCCATTCCCCAGCTCCATCCCAGTTCAATGCAGAGCTCCCAAAGGAGCCAAAGGACTCTGGAGGGCAAGGGGTCGGGACACCGTGCCTCCCTCTCCCTCCAGAGGTACCGGCTTCAGTGATTATCTGCAAACGCCTCCTAAAAGGCCCAGCCTGGAGCTCTTCCCTGTTTACATAATTCATCATTTTGCCTTCCTTAGAACTTGGCTCTCCATCCATAGGGACGGATGCTGGGAAACTCTCGCCTCCTGACTGCCTCTGCCACCGAGATGAAAAAGCTGTCATCGTGCTCCCCCCGGGGCCTTCCAGAGGCGACATATGTTACTGCTAAAGGAATCGGTGTAGACAAATGCCAAAGCCGAGGACGGACAAGGACTGGATTCGAGAATGGGCTTCTGGGGGCAGCTAGTGGCGCAGCGGATGGAGCATCGGCCCTGAAGTCAGGGGGACCTGAGTTCAAATCTGTCTCAGACACTTAACACTTCCTGCCTGTGTGACCCTGGGCAAGTCCCTTAACCCCAAATGCCTCAGGAAAAAAGAAAAGAATGGGCTTCTGTTTACATGTCTGTTTTCATGGCTTATCTGCTCAGCCTCTTGGTCTGAATGGGAAGGATAGACAGATGGATGGAGGGATGGATGGATGGATGGAAGGATATACAGCTGGTTGGATAAATAGAGGGACATAAGGAAGGACAGATGGATAGGTGGATACATGGAAGCATGGATGGATAGAGAAATGGGACAATAGATGGATGGAGAGATGAAAGGGCAGATGGATAGATGGATGGATGGAAGGAATGATGGATGGGTAGATAGGTGGACATATGAAAGGACAGATGGAGAGATGGATAGACAGATGGATAGAGAGATGGAAGGACGAACAGATGGATGGATGGACAGGCTGCAATCAACTTTAATGGAGGAAAGGATCACATGTATAGAATCACAGATACACAAGAATACAGAATTTTTTTTCATTACCTTATAGTTTACAAAGTGCTTTACTATATTATCTCCTTTGATTCTTACAACAAGACTATGATACAGATGGTATAATTTTACAGATTTTACAGATGAGGAGCCTGACATTCAGAGAAGGTCACACTGCCACGTGTCTCTAAAGTGACAGGTATTTCAAGGTCCCTTCTTGCTCTAAATCTGATTCAATGATTTTTATAGCATTTTAAGGTTGACCAAGAATGTCATAAACATTTTTCAAAAAACTGATTTCAAACGTTATTTCTCTGGTCCTAATAATGAACTGGGGGGTAAGTGCTATTATTATTATCTACATTTTACAGATGAGGAAACTGAGGTGGAAACTGGCTAAATGACTTGCTTAAGGTCACAAACCTACTTAACACTGTAGGTGAGATTAGAACCCAGAGCTTTTCTGACTCCGACTTCAGGATTTTTCTACAGTGCCCACACTGATTTTTAAAATTCACTGTCACTGTTTTAACTTCTATGTTTAATTATAATATTGTAACAAGTTTAAATCTGCTGTTTCTTCCCTCCTATGACAGGTCACACCTATGGTTTATTTGACATTGAGCCCATATCCGAAGTAGAAAAGTACAATTGGCTTTAAGAAACAAATTGGCTTTAGTAGAAAGCCTAAGCCAGTGAATCTGAATTCAAATCCTGACATTTACCATAAGTGAGTCCTTGGACCACTTTTCTAGAGTTTAAGAAAAAAATTGTATTTTACTATAATTTTTTAAATAACCAATTATTAGATTTGGATGAAGACCTTCCTTTTATTTCCTTATTCAGAGACCAGCCCCTGTAGACCAGTCAGTGGGTCTTGGAATGGCACACTGATGGCTGATGAACCCCCTAATCCTCGGGGTACAAACACCAACTAGGAGACCTTACTTCTGTGTAGGGGGTAAACAGAAAATAATTTAGGTGAATTATTGCCCTTAGGGGAAATCCCAGGCCCTTGAAACCCTCCATGAGAGTTCAAGGTGACCCAGTTCATAAAGGAGAAAACCAGGCCTAGTGGTCAGAATAGAGACAGATTCCTCTGTCCATAGTGCTGGAGGCGGCGAGTCTCATGATCAAGTCGCTTTCTCAGCAGGAGGAGCTGAAGGTTTTCAAGCCACCTCCTCGTTTAAATGCTCACCACCTCATTAACTGTTCCCATATCAAAGCTGATTTCTCCTTTTGGAGGCCTTTCCTTTAAAAAACCAACAAAAGAACAAACAAACAAACAAACAAAGGCATTTAGTGTCTCCATCAGGTCTCTTACCAAGAGAAACCACTATCAATTTATTGGTCATGAGCTAATCTAATTGATAACTGATTATTAATTACCCAGAACTCTCTCTTGTAGTTTTTATTCACCACAGACTCAGCTTCCTCGCCCAGAAAATGTTCTTTCTTCCCATAATAAAAGAATTAGGAGTTGGAGAGTCTTAGATGTTCTACTTTCTTCCCTCTTCAATAATTCTGTTTTCTCATTCAGCTCAAAATTCCCAGAATGTCCTCTCCCTGAGGGCAGGGCAGATTCATCTGTCTCCTCAGCAATTATCAGCATCCCCACTTAGTACCAGTTAACAGAGTTGGTGGGATTGCAGAATGAGAACTTAATAAATGTATCCTGAATTTAAATTCTTATTATCCCCAGGTGCTTCTGGAGGCAGCGAGCCCAAGTGTCTGCTGTGACTCTGTATAACCAGGGAACCCCACTCAGACTTAGTTTCCTCATCTGCCACACAGAGATAATTCCACCTGCTGCACGTGAGGAGAGCCCTCTGTCAATGTTCCAGTTTTATACAAACTTGAATTACCGAGGAGGAAGAGGAAGATACGATCCTTAGGAGCAACATGCTTCAATCCAAGTAGCCCTAGATTAGGCTGAAGACAAGAATTCTGGGGCCAGAACTTTTCCCCAGCCCCGCTTCTACATCACCGTGATAGGGATATGTCTTCTCTAGCCATCCCTATCTTACTCAAAAAAAAGCTTATTCTTAAAATGTTTTTATTGATATATTTTGCTCATAACTTTCCTTGCTCCCCAATACAGACCAGGCTTTTGTTTTACATAGAAGAAAAAATCATTTCAGCCAGAACAATTAATGCATCAATTGTATCTGACAGTGTGTGCAATATTCCACACCCGTGGCTCCCCAACTCTGCAAAGAAGAAAGGGAGGAACACTTTTTCCTCTGAAGTCAAGCTTGGTCACTATGATTACATTTTATTTTTCTGCTGAGGCAATTGGGGGTACGTAATTTGCCCAGGGTCTCACAGCTAGGAAGTATTAAGTGTCTGACGCCAGATTTGAACCCAGGTTCTCCTGACTTCAGGACTAGCGCTCTACCCACTGCACCACCGAGCTGCCCCCAGTTTTGTATTTTAAATGTTTTTCCCCCTTTTCTCATCTGTGCTCTGTGATCTGGCCCAGTCTTGTGAAAGAGATTTACTTGAAATAATCTTTTCAAAACATTTTGTGGCACAGACCCAAGCAGGACAGGAATGGAAGAGCAATAACTCTTCCATCGGTGCTTTATTTTTAGGGGGTTCTTTGTGCCCTTGGCCTGGCATTGTGAGACTGGAGGTCCTAGAGCTATTTAAATCTTAGTTCCCAGTCCTAGTTCCCTGGGAAAACTGGCCTGTTGCTGAGGAAATTCTCTGGAGTCCACCGCTTTTCTCCCCAGGGAAGAGGAAGAATCTTGATTTTGAAGAAGGGAAGGGGAAAGTACTCATGGGATGTAGGTCAGGGAGCTTGATCTCAAGGCCTGGTCCAATTCTAGAATAACCTATGACCCAATGGAGCCTCAGGAAAGAACCAGGGATTTCCAAGGTCGCATGCATCAGGAGCACCTCAGGGGCCACACAGGTAGCTGGGGGCTCCTGGTGGGTGGCCAGACACCCCCACCAGGGGCACCAGAAGCTGCCGCCTGAAGGTGCTAGGGCCAGAGTCCCGCGGAGCACACGTTGCCCCAGCCTCCCATCTTTCGGAGCTTCAGTCCGGGCAACCTATTTTCTAAGATTCCATTATTTTGGCCTTGCCCTATCAGAGGACAATTTGCTCTTAAAGTCGGGGAACAAATGTGATCTATTTGGTACGTGGAAGGTTCTGTCAGTAAGTAATATATATTAAGGAACATATTCGGTATGTAATTGTTTAATGCTTAGGATTCACCATGATGCTTTTAGCTCTCCACAAATGCTATTCAATTCGCACTCTCAGAAATGGGTCATTGGGCTCATCCGGGAACTTTAGGACTTGTTTTTGTCATGGGGGCCGGGCCGCTTATGAAGCCAGAGTTATATTAAGACGGTTATATTAAGACTTCCAAATAAGCAGACAATTAAGACATACTTCGCTCTTACTATTTTCAAACTTTCACATGTGTTTTTCTCGAAGGAAAGGATCAAAAACCTCTCAGTGTTGGATCTGGATTTCTCGGTGGAATATTGCCCCAAGTAGTGAGTTTTCTTGTTGCGCTGTGATTAGGGCTTTTTATTTCCCATCAGTGAACATTTGAATAAAAGGTTCTTAATAGCTAAAAAAACCCCACGGAGATGATCACCTTAAGCAGATTCCAAATTGAATTTTAACTGCTGCAAATCTGTGGAAATAGGGGGGGCACATTTTTTAAAAAAAGTTCTCCGTCAATGTAGTTATTGTTTTCAAACCTTATTGACGTGTTCATGATGAGCATCGGTCTTAACCTATTATTATTACAATGCTCACATTGGACTATGTATAGTTCTCCTGATATAGCCATCTGTGCAATATGGGAACTGTGAATTCACACTCAGCTTTTCAGCCTGACTTATGTTACTTTATATATATATAAAGACCAAAATCCTTAGCTTGCTTACACTGTTGCTAGCATAAAAATTGTGATACCTAATTTTGCAGAGCACAAATTATGAAATTACTTCATAAATTAGTAATTTTTTCCCTAAATTACTGTATAAATATAAAATTATCATTTAATTATGAAGTTCATAGACAGCGATAGAAGAAACTGTGAAATGCTAATTCCCAAATGACACGGTATTTGTATTTGGGGTTGTGCAAATATATCCAGATCTCTATGCCATGGTTTAACACACAACTGATGATCATTTCGGGCCCTGTGTTACTGTCAACTCTTTGCCTCCTGCCTTGTTTCCATTCAACAGATAATATTCAGTCATTTTTTCCCCCATTAAACTTTATATAGATTGCTCACTCAGTAGTCGGGGCTACCCTGTGAAGAAACTATCTATCCCAAGCAGCAATCAGAATAGATGCTTTAATTTTGACCCAAAAAAATTATAATAAAGTTTGCGCTAACCAATGCATGCAGGACCAAGAGGGATATTCTAAAAAGAAATTGATTAAATTGAAAAAGTTAACCCTAAGGGACAAGGCTATATGAAAATGCAAGAGTGCCGAGGGGGATTTTCTCTCTGAAAGTGTCCACTCCCCCCAAAAGCTTTACTCCCCTAAAAGTGTCCACTCTCCCCAAAAGCTGATCCCACTTCTTCCGGAGTTCAGTTTCCTTCTCTGTAATGTGAGAGCCAGGCGGACCCATGGTCAGATGCTTATTAAATGCATGTTCTTTCCCACCATCCCAAGGCCCTCTCATACTGGGGGGTCTTGGGCTTTGGGAAAAGAACCCACCGGACGGACGGGCTGTGTAAATGGCGGCTGCGCTCCCTTGTGCACAGAAGGCTTCGGGGTGATAAACGCTAATAAGTGTTCCCCGGGCTCCCCCGTACCTGTCCTAGCCCACCACTTAAAGACCCTCAGTGGTTCTTAGCAGGACTAGCCCCCTGCCAGTCAGAGTCGAATAGGGCATCCCCCTGTGGGACCCCACCCCTGTGTGAGGTGGATGTGAACTGGGGACCCAGGTGGTGGAAGCTGGGAACACGGAGCCTGGGAGAGAGGGGAAGGGGCAAGAGCGGAGCCCACGGGGCATTGCTGCCCTTAAACTTGAAGGGAGAAGAGCAGCTGGTGGGAGACACGTGGGGGGGTGCTCTGCTCCTGTGAGAACATGGGCTCCTCCAGGGGAGATACTTTGGGGCGTCTGCTGCTTTGTCTCCCCACGCTCAGCAGGGGCCTGGCCCAGAATGAGTGCCTCCTGGGGGTCCTGGGGAGGAGGATGTCTCAGAAGGCTGTGGGGATGTGAGAGGGAGGGGCCAGAGCAGGGGGAGGGGGCGAGTGGTGCCCTTCACTGGCTCTCCCTCACTCCCCAGCCCCCCTCCCAGGGGACTCAGCACAGCTCCAGCTGGCAGACGTTCCATTCACAACAGCTTCCGCAAGGGGCCTGGGAAACTAAGCTGGGGCAGGTGGGCGAGGAAGGGGTCATGAGGGCGCTCTTGGGCCAGAGACCAGGCGGACCATTGTGGACTGGGACCGCAGCCACAAAAAAGTCCCCGTTGGGCTCGGCACTCCAAATTCCAGTTCCCGACACTTCCCCTGCCGGTGCCTGAGCTCCTGAAGACAGCCACCATTTCTTCCTTACCTCTGCATCTCCAGCACCTCACTCAGGACCTGGAATACAGCAAGCACTTAATAAATGCTTGCTGACTGACTATAGTACAAAGGGCTCACATGATAGACTTTAAGGATCTGAGTTCAAGGAATCATGGAAGGGTCAGTCCAGAAAAAAACATGGAAGACTCAACACTCAGTCCAAATACAACATGAAAGATTCTCAGTCCAGGTACAACAAACATGGAAGACTCTAAGTTCAGATACAACCTGAAAGGGTCAGTCCTGATACACCATAGAAGGGTCAACACAGATACAACCTGGAGGACTCTAAGTCCAGACACAACCTAGAAGGGTCAACACAGATACAACAGGGAAGACTCAGTCTAAATACAACAAAAATGGAAAACACTAAGTTCAGATATAACCTGGAAGACTCTAAGATCAGACACAACCTGGAAGGTCAGTCCAGATAAAACCTGGAAGACTCAGTCCAAATACAGCCAGGGTCAGTGCAGACACAAACGCACTTTGGGCCTTGGCAGACTTTCACCTAGAGGGGCGTCCTGAGATGCTCACTCTCCAGGGTCCTGAATCCTTCATGAAGACTTGGACGAGAACCTCACCCCGTCCCATCCCTATTAATGAGCTTCGGTCTCTTCCCCTATGAGGTATCCCAGGCACTGATGTGCATGTGTGTGCACTGTCTGCACGCGTGTTAATGAGGCACACCTCGCACTTAATAGCGTCTTTTCTTCTGCAAAATGAGGCTAAAAAAGCCTCCAGCGCACAGGGCTGTTGGGGGGAAATCCAGTGAGATCATCCCAAGCTGGGGGAGCTCAGACATTTGGGGGCTATTTTTATTTTCTCACGCCTTCTGACGGAGGTCAGCGGGAGCTGTCGTGGGACACACTGTCTTCCTCCACTGCTCCACAGCTAATGTTTACCTACCTCACACAGGTAGATACACTGCTTCCTGCCTCCGAATAAAGCATGAGGATGTGAGCTCAGAGAAAGGGCTCTGGGACAATTCTGGCGGCAAAGAGAATGATGGGAATATCGCCGCCATCTCCTGCTGTCACTGAAGAAATGAGAAATGTCTTTTTCCAGGACAATTATACGTGGGTCATGCAAGGAGCTTCTGCAACAAGTAACACCCGCTCCGCTGAGGACGGAAAATGATATTTCCCTCCAAGCCTTCAGAAAGTGACCCATTATTCATTTAATTTTCACACTCGGACAGACATAAATTATGGATGTGTCGGCCCGATGCTCCTCCGGACCACTCTGTGTTCTCCAGTTTTGCTTTCAGACGGTGACACAGACACGGTGTTTATTTCCTGTGCCAGTGAGGCCCAGGAACCTTCCGGACGCTCCCCCCTCCGTGATGCTGTTTGACACGGCAGCGATGGGGGATCACGGAGGCCCCGAGGCCCGAGGAGAAGCGCCTGAGCCGGAGGCTGAGGCTGGCACGGTCCGGCCCGCAGCATCCCACCAGAGTGCGGCGAGCCCAGGAAGGAATGATGATTCCCAGTCACAGCTTCCAGGCCTCCCTCTGAGGCTCACTTGGGATCCCCCTGACAAGGGCAGGGCATCTGCGTCATTTAATTTCTGCCCTTTCTGGGGGTCCTGAGGGAGCCGGGCCACGGACGGGTCAGCCCTTATGGGAGCTGCGGCCGCCAGTGGGGGTCTGTCCTCCCTCCCAGAGCCATCGTGGCTCCGGGACCTTCCCGGCTATGCCGCTGCTGCCACCGGATTTTCCAGAGGAGGAAACTGAGGCTCAGGAGGCCGGCCGAGGCCGCGAGGGTCGCTGCAGACGGACCTGGGGTCAACCCCGGAGCCTGACCGCTGGCGTGACCCTGGACAGCTCCCTCAGGCGCCTCTACTTCCTAATCTGTAAAATGGGAGAAATGGCAGCACCCGCTGCCCAGGGTTACCCGATGATCAAACAACGTACCCGAGCCCGGCCGGCGTGGAAATACAGGGCAGAACCGCGCAAGTCCAACCTGTGGGGGATGGCCTTTTGTCTGGGGAGGGGAAACTGGAGCACAAGGTTGCAAGGGGAAAGGGGAAAGCTAGTTTTGCGACTATTCTGAAAATAAAAAGCTATTCAAAAACAGTAGCGCCGAGCTTCCAATGAGAGATGTGTGGATATGCGTACGATTGTTTATGCGGCTTCCCAGAGCACACATAACACTCTCATCTCCCGGTGCAGGAGCACCTCACAACGCGCTCTCCTTTGGCCTTCGCAGTAACTCTGGGGGTGAGCGCTGTCAGGAGCCCCAATTAGCAGGCGAAGAAACTGAGGCGTCTGACTCGGGAGTCCGGTCTCCTGTCCGCTGCCCGGCCCAGCTGCCCCCGGAGGGGGGGACCCCGATCCTTGGCCGGCCGGTCACCACTCGGGCACTGCCTGGTGGGGAGAAGGGGGTCGCGGCTCAGGCGGGGCCGGCCCCTCGGGGTCTGTGTTATAGGGGACCACGGCGCCCCCCCCCACGATGCCGTCGCCAGGACAAGTGCCCCCAAGTGGCAGCCGTGCACAGACGCATCTGAAAGATGGCAGCCACATGGTGGGGGGGCAGAAGTGGGGGCCAGAGGGACTAGAGAGAGACCCCCCATTGCTCGGTCCCCGTCCTAGCCAGGTCCTGGACCACAAGGACTCTCCTGCTTCCAGACTCCCCCACACAGCTTGAAAACCGCCCTCCGCAGGGCTTAAGCCGTCACTTCTTCACTCAACAACCGGTCCTGGCTCCCGGGGGTTCTGGGAAAAGTTCAGCTCCCTCGGCTTGGCTTTTGGCCCCCAGCCCCCAGTGAGGTTTTCAGAAGTGTTTCGAGTTTTACCTTGGCTGAATGACTGGCAGTTCTGGACTTCATATCCCCTCTCCCCATTCCTGCCCCTATGTGTGTGTGGGGGGTCTGTCCCCTCCTCCCGGGGTGCTACCTTCTCAGGGAGCAATCCCCACCCCCAGCACCTGTGCTTCCTCCGTGCTCAGGGGGCTCAGCACCTGCACATGTTATGGGGAGGGGTCCTGAATGGGAGGGGCTGAGCCAGAGCTCCAGCGCTCCAAGGACCGTGACGCGGGCACGCGACAGCCCCCAGCCCGTGCTCCACAGGTGCCCACTGGGCTAAGGGGGGGCTCCAGGGGCGGGGACTCCGAGTGTCTGTCCACTCCGAGGACCGTGACTCGGGCACGCGACGGCCCCCAGCCCCAGTGCTCCACAGGTGCCCACTGGGCTAAGGGGGGCTCCAAGAGTGGGGGGCTCCAAGTCTCCGTCCTTCTACCTGGGGGTGGCTGCTGGGCAGACTCACAGAGACTGGGGGGGGACCTGCAGGTCAGTGATGGATGAGTGGTCTGGTCCGTGCCCTCCCCTCTGCCCCGCCATGGACCACGTGGGCGCCGGGATTGGGGAAGCTCCCAACAAGCCCCGGGGCACAGACCAGGTGACATTTACCCAGCAGAGAGTTTGCCCCAATGCAGCTGCCCAAGCCAGTTCCTGGTGCCCAGGGTGAGTCAAACCTCGGGTAGGTTTTCAGTGGGCAGCCAAAGCCTGCCGGCAGCCAAGGGCTGGGACCTTTTCTCCTCCAGAGAAGGGGAGCTCCTCGAGGGGAGGCCTTCCCCTGTTTGGGCCCTCGGAGCCTCCCCCAGGCAGGGGCTTAGCACTCTTTGGCTGAATTGAGTCATATTAAGATTCTGCTCACAGGCACAGGCCTCGGCTAGAGCGTCGCTGAAAGCAGATTATTTTACTTTTCCTTCATTTTTGGTTTATTCGTTTAACCTTTTGCAGAATCAAAAACAGGCTGCTCATAATTTGCCTGGAAACGGGGCCTGATGGCAGGTCCCAGCCTCGATGGCACAACGTGGAGGGCACGCGGCACTGTAGTCCCCGAGTGACCCCCAGGGGAGGAGACGGCCGCCGAGAGGGGGCCTCGAGCCTCCGGGCGGCCCCAGAGACCATCGGGACCTGCGGCACACTGAGAACCCTCGGGGACGCAAAGCAAGACCTTTCCTGACGCCCCCATTTGTTCTCCCTTTTCCTCACTTAAAATTACTTTGGGTCACTTTGCTTTCACGGGTGTGTAAGCAAAGACCTTTGGGGAGGAAGGGTGACGAGATGCGGGGAAGGCAGGACCATTCCAGGCGGCCGCCCCGCGATGGGGAAAGGAAAGGCGGGATGGCGCGTGGGGAGAGAAGGGAAGGCCTCCAGCGCACTAGGAGGGCTCCTGCAGGGAGCTTACGGGAGGCCGGGGTGGGCAAGCGTGAGGGGGCTCCAGACCGTGAGGGACGGACTCCCTGAGTCCTCTGCTCTGCGTCCCCCCCCATGGACGCTCCTTGTTTCCTCTGTGCTCAGTGAATGCTCGGGGACTTAAACTCCATCAGCGCTGGAAAAGTCCTCAAACCATTTGGTCAGAGCATCCCGGGGAGGGAAAGCCCTGCGGGGTGTAAAGAAGAAGTCCCTGGGATCGCTCCAAGTGTCCAGGGTTACGGTCACAGACCCTAAATCGGGAAGGAGCCGTCTCTGCGAGCGGGGGATCCGAGCAGAGGCCGAGCCAACGCCCGGCAAAGCCCCCACCGCCCCAGCCAGATGAGCCCGGAGGCCTCCAACTTAAACCCAGGTGGGGCCAAGAACCAAACCGTCTTCGTCCAAAAGCCGAGGAGGGGTGGAGAACGCAGAATTCTAAGGAAGACCTGGTTTTGGTTCCCGACTACACAAATCAATGGTGAGATGGCCTTGGGCAAGTTACTTATGCCGAGTCTCAGTTTCCTTTTCTGTAAAATGGGGATGGCCTTCCTTTCCTTACCTACTTTATAAAGCTGGTGAGAGGAAGGGATGTTCTGAGCTCTGAGCATGAAAGCTGGGGCAGAAGCGGGCTCCCGAGTCCCTCGGGACCTCTAACGATGGTGACCACGGGTCGGGGCCCAGCAGAAAGGGGGGACTGATCCAGGAGACCCCGATGTCTGCCCTGTACGTTTTCTCCAAATGCACTTTGTGAGACCTAATCCCCGGAGGGGCGAGAGCCATCCCCCTCCTGGCTGGGCTGCTCGCTGCTGAGGTTTTATTTTGTACTGCAGTTATAGCTTATGGGGAAGAGTTATCACTGGCGGTTTTAAATGCCCGGGGCGAGCTTCCTAAAACAACACCCGAGCAATTATCATGAAGAGCGCGCCAGGAAGAACAATGTTTATGACTTTTAAAGGCAGACTCATCTGGATGGGGTTGGAGGGAGAAAAAAACGTCAAAATAAAGTGAAGCCGTGGGGACCGGGCTCGCCATCTGGCAGCATCCTGCTATAACCCGTTATTCTTATCATGTGCTCGGCTCACTTGTTTCTATACTGATGAAACGGTCTGTGTGCCCCGAGCATCCTCTAAATGTCAGCACCTGAGGAAAAGCCCCAGCCACCCCACTCTAGTTACATCTCTGATGGATGTCATCTCATTCCAATCAGGAAGCCCTGCAAAAGACATCTTTGTGAACCTCCCAGAGCCAGGGCTCGGCTAGCACAGCCTTGGAGGCCCCGGTGTCCCTCACCTCCGAGACTAAATGCTCCATTAAAGCAGCAGGATTTTCCAGAGAACACTCGCTTTCTGGCTTTTATACACTGAATTTGTTTTCTGCTCGGAAGGAAGGAACGGAGAGAATGACAAAGATAGAATATTCAATTCCCCTGCCTGAAAGGTTAGAGACGGAAGGATTTCCTCCTCTTGTCCTGTTAAGGCCTATTTCCTCAGGTTTTATATCACAATATTCAGAACTCCTACCGTGTGTTTACATGTCAATTCTTGAGGATCTGTCACAGCAACTTCTGAAACTACCAATTTTCTTTTTGATTCAGAAAATAAATTCAATCTAAAAAAGAATTTTGTTTGCAGAGCTTGTACGTACCAATAAATATGGCCCTTTGGTACTAAGTTCTACCAAGAGACAAACCCAAACTTAGAAAGTCATTCTAAATGTTCCTCGAGGAAATTAGAACCTGAGGCTCTCGGGCCCCCATGACGAGGCTCCTGGATGGTTTTCCTTCCAGCTAATCAAAGCACGGAGTTCAAAGAGTTAAAATTTATTTGACCAATGTTGTGATTAACCGATTTCAATGTAAACCCTCATTTGGGCTGTAACTCTTAGGAGGCAAAGTCTGTTTCTCTTCAGGTTTTCTCAAGGCAGCACTGACTGGAAGGAGTGATGAATATGGAATCTCTAGACCTGAGTTTAGGTCTTAATGCTGCCTTTTACTACCCTTGTGACCTCCAACAAGGGCCCTAATCTCACTGGAGCCCCGTCACATCATCGATACAATGAGGGCATTGGTCTGGACCAGAGATGTCAGCTCAGACACAAATGGATCCTATGGGACAGCTGGTGACTTAGAAAACCTCAAATTAGCATTACCTACGTCGTGCTGCATTATTTTGTTAAGTGTTTCCCAATTCCATTTTAATCTGTCCCAGACCTCACGTGGGAGTTGGATGGGCCGTATGGGGACTGTGGCCAAAGATGGACACCTTTGGTCAATAAGATCTCTGAGGACCAAAACCTTCAGTCTTATCATCTGAGGCAAGTGCATCATGTTCACAAAAGAAGAATATTTACCAGATTGAAAAGCAGAATGGCTCCAAAGCCAATATTGGAGTCAGGAATGTAACAACGATCAATTCATCAATAAACAGTGATTAAGTCCCTACGACAAGCCAGGCAAAGTGGACAAGACCAAAAGCTGTGCAGCTCATGGAAAACGGGGAAGAGATTATGTCGGTCCCCTCTTTAAACAGAGACCCTATCCTCCAGTCCAAGCACCCAATCAGAACATAAGGATGAGTTGTGAGAATGAGGGAAAAAAATATTAATAGCAGCTAGCAGTTTTAAAGTGTTTTGAGGTCTGCAAAGCAATTTACAATATTATCTTATTTTATCCTCACAATGTTCCTAAGAGATGGGTGCTATTTATATCTGCCTTTTAAATGAGGAAATTGAGTCAGATCAAAGTTAAGCTCAGATCAAAAGTCCTAGTCCAGGGTCACTTGGCTAGTGAATACGGAGGCTGCATTTGGATTCAGGGAAGGTTCTGATCACTGCCAGATCTCTGTCTCTGAGACATAACAGATTGGAGGTTCAACGATTATCTAGGAAGATAAATTAAAGAAGTCAGTCTACACCAGTGCAGGAAGTCTGCACACGGGGAATTTGCTACGTGAATGAAATCATGGATTTTATCCCTTGTCGCATGACCGCCCCCTCCCAAAAATAATTAGGACGTGGTGAGCTGGCTAAGAAAAATCCAAATCCAATTTTGGTTTCAGTAGGGAAGATCTGTCTATACGTGAGGTTTACGGGATTAAATTATGTGAAATGAGTTTCTTATGAGATTACATTACATAAATTTCATTCCGTGATAAAGTCCGAGAAAGGAAGCCCAACCGTCTCATGATACTGATGATAGTGTTTGTAATTCAGCAAGGGAAGTTAATGATGAAAGAAGAACACTCCTTCTGAATGGCCCCAGCATCTGTTTCTGTTCACCTTTTTCTCATCGATACTATTCAGCTCTGACTGGAAAATCAAAGCCATCCTCGTGTCTCAGACGGGAGCCAAAGCCCACATCGCTCTGTCTTTCTCCCTTGCCACTGAAATCTTTTTAAAGCTTTTCTTAGTTTTGTTTTTGGTTTTTTGCTTGATTTTCTTCCAACTCTTACCCAAGGATTGAATTATGCAGAAGAGACCTTATTTGGGGTTTGATAATGTGTTGACAGTTTATTTACTTGTTTCCGAATGATTCTTCCAGTGATGCTTTGTGGCTGTGAATGATTGATAGGGCATCAGAAGAACCAAAATGTTGAATGATCCAAGGTCACCCTATAGCCACAAGGAAGAAGGGGCAAAGATGTTATTTATCATCACAAGAAGGCACAGGGCAATGGCAAAAGCTCAGGATTTGGAGACTGGAGGGCCTAGGCTGGAGCCCTAGCTTTGCCATTGCCAAGGGGCAAGCCTCGTGCGCTGCTTGTTTCCTGGTCTGTAAAGTAAAAGGGCTGTATTCAGGCCTCTGAAGACCTTTTCACAATCTTATGACATCTGATCTTGGAGATCTCACAAACTCTTATCAAGGGGGACACAAGGGCCTAGGAGGAGAGGCTGGAGGGCTGCCCTGGCACCTGAGAGAGAGGAGAGAGCTCTCTGGCAGGGTGGTGGGGATTCAGGACCATGGACAGCACTCTGTGGGCTGAGGGGCAGGGGATGCAATCTGCCGGGGCGGAGGGGGTCCCACCAAGGGTGAGCTCTTTCCCTAAGAGCTAGGCCGGGGGGGGGGGGTGCTACAAAGCCACTCCCCTCTGCTCCTCACAACAGCCCAAGAGCCCATACTATTGCAGGTCCTGGTTACAGAGAGGAGGAGGCAGTCCCAGGGATGCTCAGCGAGGGGATTTGGACCGAAATCTTCCTGAGCCAAGCCCAGAGCATTATCCAGTGAGCCACCCAAGCTTTCTTTTTCCCGACTTAGCAACCCACCCCTGAGAAGGAAGAGGTCCCGTCCTCCCCTCAGCCAAGGGCTGCCAGGGCTGTTCCATCAAGTGCCCTCTGAGGTCCCGGGTCACCAGGCTCCCTGTGAGGACCAGATTTCTGTACTTCAAAGTTATCTTCCGAGACGTTACTGTTGGGTCATTGGGTGAACTGCCCCCTCCACGGTGCGTCGGGTCACTCAGCTCTCCGTGCTCCTCTCAGTCTGACACGGGGGCCAAGGTCCTGACGTTCACAGATCCTGCCAGAGTTCTTTCCAGAGAACATTGGGTGTGAGTGTGTTGCTGTGTGTGTCTCCTCCAGGACCCCTCTCAAAGGCTGTCTCCTTGCTGACCGCTCTCCTCCAGCTCTGTCCCCGCTTTCAAGCACCCAGGGGCACAGGCAGCTCTAACAGTGCAGGAGCAGGCCCTGCTCACCTCATCCATCCCCAGATCTACCACGGGCTCCAGTGTTCTCACTATGAAACCTCGGAGAGTCCTGAAGCACGGGCAGCTGCAGCCACAAGTGGGAAACCTGCCGGTCGGGCTCCGGGGGAGTCGGAGATCGCACGTGACCGACTGTGGGGCCGGAAGGCCGGCCTTCGGAGGAAGCCGCTTCAGTTACTGAGGCATCAGGCCTCGAAAACCGGGGCTGCTTCCTCAGCAGCTGGAGATTCAGCCCCCTGGGAGGGACCCGCAGAATGACCCCCGGGTTTCCCCAGGCCATTTCTGAACCACAACCAAGTGAGAGGCGTGATGTGTTGTGTGTGTGTGTGTGTGTGTGGCGGGGGAGAAGAGGGATGAGACAGAGACAGAGATACAAAGAGACAAGACACAGAGACAGAGAGACAGAGAGATGGATCCTCACTAGGTGGGGGAAACTTACATGGACTCCCTACTGCCTGCCTCAGTTTCCTCATCTGTAAAATGGGGAATAATAGCAGTCCCTGAGCTCAATCTGGAGCTCAACCTCTCTCTGCCTCAGTATTCCCATCTATAAAAATGGGGCTAAGAAGAACAGCTGACTCAAAGCTGTAGTGAGGAACAAACAAAATCACCTAAGTAAAACACTTTGTAAACCTTGGGGCTCTGTGTGAGTTCAAGTCCTTATTATTCTTTCTGAGGAGCCCGGCCCAAAGGCCTTTGGCCTGCTTCCCCTGCGAGATCATAAACTCTGTGGCCAGGGCCCGCATGGAAATCCAGTGGTTAATGACAGACACCGAGAGAAAGCAGAAAGCTGGTCACCCCCAGCGACCAAAGGGGGGGATCACAGCTTCCTCTAGTACGTTTCAGCAGACAAAAGGACATTTCCACAACCACTGGTATAAATGGCGATACCGTGACTCAGTGTTTGCACTGACTGAGGGTTCCCCGCTGACCCCTGGTCTGAGGGCCCGCTCCCATCCCAGAGGGATGCTCTATGTCCCAGCCCCTGCCCCTGCGGCGCCTCTGGGAGCTTGCCCAGGTCTTGGGGCTCAGTCTGTTCATCTGTTCAGGGAGGGCTACAGACCAGACGCACGTGTCAATGAAACCCCGAGCCCTCCCCCACTCTGACTCCTCCCCACAGATGGCCTTCTTCCAAGCACTTACTCTTAGCTGGCTGGATGCGATGGGACTGAGGTCCACTGGGGCCGGTCCACTGAGGACGCCCGACTACTCGGCTCACGGCCGGAACAACGAACCGAGAGCAGGGCTCGTCAGCAGGACCAAGGCCAGAACCATCTGGCTGAGGATGCCCGCTCTTCCTTTTCCCCTTAGCAAGCTTCTGGAGAGCAAGGTCAACCGGCTAAACAACGCCCCATGCTGCACTGAGTCAGCCCAAGGAAAACTTTGCATATTGTGCATATAAAATGATCTCCCACAATATCATACTTTGTATTATAACACACATTTGCATTACACGTATATGTACACATGCACACCTGTTGTAATTAGCACAGTCCTGGGCACAGAGGAGATGCACCCAGTGACTGACTAATGATGGAGAATATTCTTATGCAATATTGTAATGCAAGGATAAAGAGCACTGCCGTGCAACTCAAACAGAACTCACCTCCCAGGGGTGTTGGAAGGATCAAGAAAGCACCTAGCACAGGGCCTGGCACATAGTGAGCTCCGTATAAATGACAGCGTTGTTATTATTAGTAATGATACCTTAAAGCACGTACCAGTGATATATCAATACACCATAATTAATATCATAATAATCCATATATAAAGACCCAGTAGCCCCATATTGACTTAATTTTAAAATGCACTAGTATTACACTTTATTGTGCTTCTGTTTATTCTATTAAATGTTTCCCAATTATATTTCGATCTGTTTGGGGCTACATTTGGGACAACACTGATACAGAAGAATTAGTTCCAGATGAAGTCAGAGAATCACTTCCAGCTGTAAGGTCCGAAATCCTCAGACACTAACTCAAATGTTGCTGTTTCATTCTCCCTCTTTAGGGGTTGAGGAGCCCTTCCAAAGCTCTTGAGTCACCCATAGTCTTCCTCTTCCTTCCACCCCCCAGAATGGCCAGTTACTGATTCTCATTAGTTCTACTTCTACCACATCTCTCAGATCTGTCCTTTCCGCTCCCTCATGAAGCCTTCGCCCAGAATTTAATTTATATAGTCCCGGATGTTTCCAGGATAAGTAGGAAACCCGCAGCCCGGCTTCCTATGCTCCATCTTCAGTCGTATTACTTCACGTTCCCTTTCTTCACGTATTCTCCAAAGTTTTAAGTAAGAATTTCTGAGAGGGGCTGAAATGACTAAATAAATCAAGCAATTTTCTTCTGGACATCTACATTGTCCCAATCTGCTAAGTGAGCCCGAATCGATCACTTTGCTGTACCAGATGTCCCTTTACTCCTTTCTTTTCTGGCCAGACCTATGTATTCTCTAGTTCAGGGCAGGGCTGGCGAAACCTCGGGCAGGGGTATCAGATTTGTGTGCAGTCAGGGGGCTAATCCTGGCTTTCATAGTTTAAATACAATTCTGATTGTAGCTGGTGGGCTAGACAGGCAGAGGTGAGGGATTCCTGACAAAGACTGCATCCTCTGCTCATACAGCCCAGGGACTGCTTTTCAGTAAATTTAATAATTAAATTTAGTAAAAAATTTTATTAATTTTTTTTTTTTGTAAAAATTTTTTTTAGTCAATTTAGCTGCCTGTGACTTAAGTGACTTGTTCAGGGCCCAAAAATTAACATCCAGCTCTCTGAAAAGTACAAGCTTCATTTTCAGGACTAAAATTTTCTGAAGTTACCCAACCCACAAAAGAACAAACCAGATTCTGGTTTGCAGTCGTGATGATTTCTGTGGTGTATGTGCTCAGAGTGAAAATTTAACAATCAGTTCTCTGGGAGAGCCGACTTTAACTTACATGAACTGATGCTGAGTGAAAGAAGTAGAACCAAGAGAACACTGTACATAGCAACAAGAAGATTATGCGGTGATCAATTCTGAGTGACAAGACTCTCTTCAACTCTGAGGTGATTCAGGCCAAAAAGACTTGTGATGGACGGCATCATCCCCATCCAGAGAGGAAAGTATGGAGACTATATGTGGATCACAACATAGGATTTTCACCTTTTGTTGTTTGCTTGCTTTTGTTTTCTTTCTCATTTTTTTTTCTCTTTTTAATCTGATTTTTCTTGTGCAGAAAGATAATTGTGGAAATATGTATAGAAGAACTGCATATTTAACATATATTGTATTGCTTGCTATCTAGGGGAGGGGGAAGAAAAATTTGGAACATAAAGTTTTTGAATGTTAAAAACTATCTTTGCATATATTTTGAAAATAAAAGTTATTATTTTTAAAAAGAGTTGACTCTACTGTCCCTCATCTCCTCACTATGGGTCACACAGCCCCATAAGATATCAGAAATAGGACTTGAATCCAGATTTCTCTAATTCTCTCTCCCCAGGTTTCCTCTTGTGTAAATTGTGAAAATAAATTGATAAGAAAAAAATATCCTTGAGTTTGAATTTAAAATCCACTGGGGTCAGGCTATCTAAAATATCTGTACATGAGGAGAAAACAATCTGCTTTTTTATGTTTGTTTTTTTTAAAGGTTGATATATTTATTTGAAAGGTTGTACTTGTGTATATACACACAAACACATACACGTATTTATATGAGACTTTGTTCTCTGAAGCAACTTAATCTCAAGGACAGTTTCAATACCTAGCAAATTTGTTTTTAATAAACACTGCTTTATGAATCATGTTGGGAAAGAAAAATCAGAGCAGAAGGGAAAAACCATGGGAGAGATTAAAAAAAAAAACAGGGAAAAAAAAGTGAACATAGCTTGTGTTGATTTACATTCAATCTCTAATTGTTCTTTTCCTGGATGCAGAGGGCATTTTCTGTCCAAAGTCTATTGGGATTGCTTTGGATCACTGAACCATGGAGAAGAACCAAGTCTTTCATTGCATATTCTTGCTGTTATTTTTGTAAAATGGATTCCTGGTTCTGCTTGTTTAGCTCAACATCAGTTGATGTAAATCTTTCAAGGCCTTTCTAAGCTTGTTCATCACTTTTTATAGAATAATAATATTCCATTACCTTTATGTACCACAACTTGTTTAGCCATTCCCCAATTGATGGGCATCTACTCATGTTTATTAATTGTTGTTACATAGATAAGGAACTATAAGAAATCAATGAGATGGATGTCTTCAGATATGAAAAACAAATTTCCTATCTCTCTTCTACATTATCATGTGGTTTCAAAGTACAACTTTCATAGAAGCTAATACTACGCAGGCAGAATTTATTAACATTAATGCTTATGAACAGATCATTTATAATAGAATCTGCATTTTTAAAGTTAAAAAATTTAAATGAAGTATGAATCGTGTTCACTAATGTGAAACTAACCCCAAATTGAGCCCAATTTTCCTTTTAATCAATGATCTTTTTATATCTTGCATAAAATGTGTGGTACATTCATTTAAATACAAAAAAGTTACATTTTACAATTATAATCACAATTCACAAAATTATCTCAATGAGATGGACTTTGCCTTCTGTATAGATGAATATTTATTCTATTATCTGTTAAATATTATTCTATTTATTTCCACATAAAAATTATCCAGTAATGAAGTCTCATCAAGTAGAGATGGGATAAGATGCATTTGCACATTTCTCATTTAAAAGAGGCTGATTCATTAATGAACGGAGAGAAGTCCAGCGGGATGAAGTGGAAACCAAGGCCGATGCTGGGCCTCTGAGACTCCGAGCCCGCCCAGGCTGGCAGGGTGAGCTTCCCCAAGCCCTGCCTCTTTTCTGGGTCCCCAGTGGCCGTTTCTGGGGTCCCTTCCAGTTCTAACGGCCCATGAGAGCCTTCTCCCTGGGACATGATTGCACGTCTCTGTGACGTGCTGCAGAGAGGGGCTAACAGGGTCCCCCAAAGGAAGGCTCTCCTCTGGGGCAATGGGCCTGGGGCCTCTGTCCAGTACTTGGGCATCACGGGTCCTCGACCATGGACGGCTCAGAGCCTGCCAGAGTCAGAAGGTGAGTCCGATGTCCGGAAACCTAATTTACTGGATAATGAGAGACTCAGATGAGGCGCCAAGGAGGAGCGAAATTACCTTGTCTCCTGGGCCAGGAAACAGCTTTACAAAATGGGGTCTGGGTGGTCCCTGGGTGATGAGTCCGCATGAAGTGGGAGGGGCTAGCCGGGTGCCCTCTGGGAGGCAGGAGGCCTGGGCTCAAATTCAGATTCTGCCATTCTCTGGAGGAGGGCTCCCCCTTTGAGGGCAGGGATGGGGGGGCCCTTCTGGGGGTTGCCAGCAGTTAGGGAGAGAATACCTGCTCCACCATTGACCCCCTGGGGCTTCTGGAGTGAGGGGACCCCCTGCAAACCAGCCCCATCATCCCTCCTCCCAAAGAGCTGAAACCTCCTCCAGAATCATTGGCTGCCCAGAAAACAAAGGGGTCCAGGTTGCCTTAGCCACGCAGGGGGCAAAGCTCACAATCATTCCCAAAATGCTTTTTAAAGGAAAAAGTCCACATTAATTTTGTCCGCAGGACGATGCACTGCTAGGCTAGAAGGAGACTTCTCTCAGTGTCCTGGGCCTCTGCCGCTTCTGAAGGTCAGCCTGCGGCCGAGTCCGGCCACGGAGGCCTCAGGATCAGAGACTGGGAGCAGGAAGGTACCTAGGAGGTGACTGACCCACTACATCACAGACACAGAGCCTCGGACCTGACCAGCTCACACAGCTAGGAAGTGGCCCCGGGGGCTGGCCCTGACAGCTCCCAAAGGGTAATATGTGGCCACGGTCCCGGGATCCTTTCAGATCAAAACTACTTCCATGATAATCAAGATTTATAATTTCTGACATGACAAATCTGACAGATCTCTCCCACGTAAGCAAAGGCTTTTGGGGGAGGTGGGACTTTAACAACTCTTATTTCAAAGTCCGATTCTTCTTGTGCAGCAAAATAACAGTTTGGTCATGTATACTTATATTGTATTTAATCTATACTTTAACATATTTAACATGTATACATTACCTGCCATCTGGGGGAAGGGGCGGGGGAAAGGAGGGGAAAAATTGGAACAACAGGTTTGGCAATGGTCAATGCTGTAAAATTACCCATGCATAGAACTTGTAAATA